>NC_091462.1:72595468-72929754 GCF_027789765.1 Dendropsophus ebraccatus | reverse complement strand
AGTAAAGCATAAAGTGGACAAGTGATTTGAAACCTCATCCAGAACTAGTGTATATGATGGCATATAAGTGATGTCCTGTCTAGCAGGATATTGTAAGGTGCTAAGTACTTAAACTAATGAATAGTTCCAGATTTTTGGTAGCTGCATTCTACCAAAGAGCCTTATTATACTGCACGATCTATAGGAGGAAGTGAGCGCCAACCTGTCGGGTCAGCACTTGCTTCCTCCTTATTCCCCGCTTGCTGTCTGTACTATTTAATGCACAGATAACAAACGGGAGCTCCGGGAGGGCCTGCCAGGACAATCTAAGGGTAGCTTCACACGTACCGACTCACAGCGTTAATAACACTGCGAGTCGGCTAGGTCATGGCAGATCACTTTCACTACATACACGCAGCGGTCTGAACGACCGCTGCGTGTATGTAATTCTGCCGGACGCTTAACCCCTTCAGCTGCTGCCCGACTCCCGCTCTGTATATATTACCTGTCCTCGCTGCACTGGGTCCCGGCGTACTTCTCTCCCGCCCGGCCAATCAGTGGCTGCGTCAGGGCAACACACTGATTGGCCGGGCGGGAGAGCAGTACGCTGGGACCCCGTGCAGCAAGGACAGGTAATATATACAGAGTGGGAGCCGGGCGGCAACAGAAGGGGTTAAGCGGCCGGCAGAATTACATACACGCAGTGGTCGTTCAGACCGCTGTGTGTATGTAGTGAAAGTGATCTGCCAGGACCTAGGAGTCAGTATGTGTGAAGCTACCCTTATAGTGGCCAACTGTAGTCAGCGGCATTCTGCTGCCACCACTTCTATTGCACAGAGCGAAGTGCAGCAGACCACCACTGTTGTGATTTTACAACCTGTTGCTAGACCATTATCAGCCAACATTGTGCATGTCGGCTGATTGTGGTCTTTTTAACAGGCGCTGTTACACCAAACGATCGGCCACTAATGGGCCAAGTATGGCCAATTGATTGTTTTGTGTACTAGGGCCTTTCCACTGGTACTTGGATTTATTATACAAGCACTAGCATCACCCTACCCTGTAATTCTAATTAAAGTATTTGATCCTTCTTTGTTTCAGGTATTTGCTTTTTTATCACAAGCAGTTTCTGGAGTATGAGTAATTTTATCTGCGTTTGTCTGAAATGTGAATAAAAAAATTTTCAAGCAAGACTTCTCCAACGACACACAGACCTACCTGAATTTTTCAGACAAAGCCGCCATTAGACGGGAGCAATGCCGGTGTCGCATCTGCCCATTGACTCTTGAACGGGTGGAAGAACTTCAAAGTTGCAGCACACAAAATGGGAGATCTAAACCGGAAAAGGGGCAGAGGGATAATTAAAGTCTGGTACTAAACATCTCTCATCGTGCTTCTGGGAATATGTATGGGAAGGCTGGGGAGGGGAGGGGGGAGGAGACATCTCCAGATACCATCACTAAAACATCCTCTCCATTTGGTGCTTGAGTTGCATCTGACCAAACATGGCAGTTACGATAGAGGAAAGCAAAGGCCATCTGTTGATGCACGTTGGACTGAAAGTTTAAGAAGAACAACCAGGTTGGTATCTACAAATCAAGGTTGCAAAGACATAAGAGTATTTTGCAAGTATCTCTATTTGTGATTTTAGTTATGAAATAAATACAGTATGAAACTACTAAGCGATCTGTCTTTCTCAGCCAGCATTAAGAAATCCTGGATTCTGGACAGATTCAGCAGTTACAGGGGACTACTTTCCTGTATATGTTATATTGTGGACTGCTCCTGAAAACTCAGGAATCATTATTTTTGTTGTTTATTTCCCCATCATGGATGTTTTTGTTTTGCATTGACTTGCAATATATTGTCTTTTTTTTCATGAAATTTTATTTCATCAATGCAGTCATCAGTAAAAGAAAAAAGGCAGCAAATACATTGACATGTCTTTTAATGTATGTACGGTCTGCAGTCGTCGAAAGCTTGGATTGTTATGCATTGCATCTTATGGTTATGGTGTGTAGTCTTGATCAGTGTCTACAATATTTAAAAAGCATTGTATCGAATGATTGGGGTTTGTATAGTTATGGGCAGTGTACGGCTGTGTTCACATTGCAGTATCATTGCAATCCCGTTGTACTATATACACGGGCGGATTCCATCGTCTGCCCAAAGAATGAACGGACAGATGAAGGAATCTGCCTGTGCATAGAATGGAGTCTATGACACGGGCGAAGATGTTCCGCAATGGATTTTTCTGTCACATTTCCAAAGGGTGAAAATACCCTAACGCTGCGTTGCAGGACTTCTTTATTATGATCCCACTGCGCCTCCCCTAAATTTTTCACTGTTTCCCAGAATACTCCTTCCATTTTTTTCTCTCTCAAACACACAGCTCCTGCTGCAGCCATGGCAGACAGAAGAAAAAAAAAATGTAGTTTTATTCCACAGAAACACAACATTGAGAACAGAGGTTATTTCTACACTACCTATGACTTCTTCTCATTTATAATCATGAGCATCTCTATATTACACAGGATATCTTTATCCCTTTATCTCCCTTGCTGTCCCTTTTCCCTGTCTAACTTGGCTTGATTGTAAGGGAAGCCCATGAAACTACCTCTCAGGATGCAAGCTGCCAATGGTTGGGAAAGCCTCTAAGGCACTTTAAGGGTCCATTTACACAGATTATCTGCCAAAGATTTGAAACCAAAGCCAGGAATGGATTTGAAACTAGGAGAAATCTCAGGCTTTTCTTTATGACCTGATCTCTGTTTATAGTCCATTCCTGGCTTTGGCTTCAAATCTTTGGCAGATAATCTGTCAGATAATCTTTCTGTGTAAATGGACCCTGAGGGTACAAACCCACACACCGTATACACAGCAGATACGCAACAAATACGCAGCAGATTTGTTGGTACAGATTTGATGCTGTGTTCAGTTATTTAGATCTAATCTGCTGCGTTTTTGCTGCGTGTTTGCTGCGTATTTGCTGCGTATCGCAGCAGTAAATACGCTGCATATACGGTGTGTGGGTTTATACCCTAATGCTGCGTTTACACGTAACGATAATTGGCCCGATCGTACGATTAACGATGTTGGAGTAACTTTTTTTCATAACGAGCAGCGTTTAGACTGTACGATATGTCGTACGGAAAATTCTTTGTGCGATCGTTTTGCGAACGCTTAAGCCTATCTCACACATTGGTTAAATCGGCAAACGACTGTTCAAACGGAAGGATTTGCGAATTTTTTGCGAATGACGATTTGATAACATGTTGAAAGATCAAAATGCACGATGTATCGTTCGTCGTATGATCGTTCGCTGCGTTTACACGTACGATTATCGTTCGAATTCGATCATTATCGTGCAAATTCGTACGATAATCGTTACGTGTAAACGCACCATTAAACAGGCAAATTAAAACAAGCGAACCATCATTCAGCTGATAATTGGCCGATTAGATCTTTTGTGTAGCTGTAAACATTATCAGCCACACATGTCTGTCAGTTCCTGAGCCCTACCTAAGGTGCTGGCAGTCCCCTAGTGAGCATGGTGCCTTTTTGGTAATTTTCTGTGCAGATAATCTCAGGTCTCCTATTGCAATGAAGAGTCAAAGAGGAGTTGTTTGTGTGACACTCTGGCTCACCTCACCACTCCTTCCTCCTCCCTCTTCTTCTTGAATAATCAATGCTGCCCAGCCTCCTGCTCATTTACCTTGTCAGCCAGTGTGTTTGATTGCAGATCAGTCCTCTATAGGAAGTTTGTCCGAAAGAAACATTGAGGTTGCATTCACCCATCTCGTGTTCTGTGTGTGAAACACTGATATTTAAAGGGGTAGTGCACCAAAAAATTTTTTCTTTCAAATCAACTGCTGCCATGAAGTGCCAGAGATTTGTAATTTACTTCTATAAAAAAATCTCAAGCCTTCCAGTACTTATCAGCTGCTGTATGCCCAACAGGAAGTGGTATTATTTCCAGGCTGGAGAGCAGGAGAGGTTTTCTATGGGGATTTGCTCCTTCTCTGGACAGTTCCTGACATGGACAGAGGAGGCAACAGAGAGCACTGTGTCAGACAGGAAAGAAAACACCACTTCCTGCTGGACACACAGCAGCTGATAAATACTGGAAGGCTTGAGATTTTTTAATAGAAGTAAATTACAAATCTCTGGCACTTCATGGCAGCAGTTGATTTGAAAGAAAAAAAATTTCGGTGTACTACCTCTTTAATGCAAGTCCTCGACTGTTTCCCCAGACGGCATGATGTATGAAAATCATGCCGGCAGCGGGGAAACTCTTTGAATCGCCATTGCACTGTAATGACAAATAACTGTAATGGCGAATAACTGCCATTATTTTAAAGTAACAGCAATTATTTGCCATTAAATGACGGCCATCCATTCAATTTCAACAGTGTGTGAACAGAGCTATTCTGTGTTTCCAATCAACTCCTGGTTTTGGTTGCAAAAATACTTTGTGTGAACATAGCCTTAAAAATGATACAATAATGAGAAGAAAAACTATTTAGTTTCCATCAGGGAATTTTTAACCAAAGAATAAACTGCTAGAAGGTCTCTAGACTCGTGAGTTACCCCTAGACCAAAGTGGCAACATGTTTGGGTTCAGAGATTCAACTATATGGGCGCTTTCAGACTACGGAACCTGTGCCAAGCATTTCCCATGGAGTCTGCCACTCGCCCCTGTGCGCTTCCGCTTGGATCTTTGCCCGTCTCATAGACTCCATTCTATGCCTGGGTGGATTCTGCCATCTGCCCAAAGAATTGACAGCTGAGCCAGCAGGAGGCCGGGCAGCATTGATTATTCATGAGGGAGGAAGGAGTGGTGAGGTGTGCGATTTGCATAATCCACAACATGGACAAATTACCAAAAGGTACTCTCAAGGGCATTGCCAACTTCAACACACTGTCAGCACCTCATGTAGGGCACGGGAGCTGACATTCTCTTTAAATGGCTGCACTATTAATCGTGACTTTTAAAAGCACTGCAATTGAGCACTACAAAAATATGGCCACTTTCTCCCAGAGACAGCCCCACTCTTGTCTCCAACTGGGGCGGGGTTTTGCTGCTCAGTTCCATTGAAGTGAATGGAGCCTAATTGCAAACCGTACCTGAACTGGAAACGAGTCATGTTGTCTATTACAGAAAGTGGCCATGTTTTTGTAGCGCTAGATAACCCCTTTAACCTTTTAAGTTACATACTTTGTGTGTTTGAAAAAAAAAGGATCTGTGTCAATCAGGTCCAACCAAGGAAAGGAGAAGATGAATGATAGGAAAGGGTATGTGGGTGAGTAAAGCTGAGGGAATTTGATTCTGTGCTTCTACACATGCATTAATAACTTGCTCTACTGAACAGCATACTCTAAATGAGACCGCATCAAAGCTTTATAAACAGGTTATATTATGTCCCTGTCCTGCAAGTCGATTGCTTTTTATCCCTCCAAGACCGGTCCAGAGAGTGCCTTAAAGTGACAGTCACCCCCTTTTGGGCATTCTGACATCTCTACACAGTGGTAATGGGTAAATTTTAGCAGTTTTCACACCTTATTTTATATCATACGTCATGGTGCTTGTTTAAGTAAAAAGTAATTTTTTATCAACTGCAGATTGTGTTAAGTGGGTGGGGCCTTGCGGCAGTAGCACCACATAGCCCTGCCCACAACACCACTGACTCCGCCCCCTTGACGGCCATTGGTGGGCCAACCTAGAGGGGGTGGGGCCTAGACCTTTAGGCCAGCCTGTTCCAATGGTTGGTGAGGGGGCGGGGCCAATGGTGGTGTTGGGGGCGGGGCTAAGTTGTGCTAATGCCGTGAGGTCACGTCCCCTTAACATAATCTGCAGTTGATAAAAGATGACTTTTTACTTAAACAAGCACCATGAAGTATGATATAAAATAAGGTATGAAAACTGTTAAATATACCCATTACACCTGTGTAGAGATGTCAGAATGCCCAAAGAGGGTGACAGTGTCACTTTAAGTATCAGAGCTATAGTCTCACTTTATGTGGTTATAGCTCTGTGGTGCTATAACTTATCCAATGTGATTCTAAGATCGTTTACTCTTGACATATTACACTTTATATTGTCTAACTATGGGAACTTCAGTATCTGATTGCATGATGAGCCTGATCACCTTAGCTGTGACACAGGAATAGAGATGAGTGAACATCAAGCATGCTCGAGTGCATCCCCATCGTTTGGCATTTGATTAGCTGGGGCTACTGAACTTGGATAAAGCTCTAAGGTTGTCTGGAAAACATAGATACAGCCAATGACTATATCCATGATTTCCACATAGCCTTCGGGCTTTATTCAACTTCAGCATCCACCGCTAATCAAATGCTGAACGATTGGGTTCGGATGGACTCGAGCATGCGCGAGGTTTACTCATCTCTACACAGGAAGCCTCAGGGAAGCTGCCTGCTTTCACAGCAAGTATCTGGGTTGTATGTTTGCTTCTCACAGGCCTGATGTGAACTGAAGGACAATTTTCCTTCTATTCAGCAGTATAGGTGCTGTTTGCACTGATCACAGACCCTATAGGGTTAATTGTTGCGATTCGGGCTCCTCAGATGCAGCGGGTGCTTAGCTATTGCTGACAGCCAGGACCCAGTGCGGATAGCATTGGCACAGCTCCTAAGCCTGTTTAATATCAGGACATAACTGTACTTCCCTGAGCGCAAATGCACCGCAAAAAGGGTTGTACAGTTACATCTGTGATCGGGAATAGGTTAATATGACAAGATCCTGCAGGCCATAGAAGCAGCTGATTAGCATTGCATACTGTTCTGTAACCGTTGACCTATGAATACACCCAGATCTAACTCCACCAGGGACAAATAAAAATATGTGGTTGGTGAGTGCTCTACTGGACCTAAGGATGAGTACTAAGTGATTCAGAGTAAGGAGTTTCAAGTGCACTACTGGTCCCTTGTGCACCCCCCGTAAAAAAATGGTAGGTCATATACTAGTGATATAATGACCAGATATAGTCCTGATCCTCTATCTAGATAGATATAGTGCATCCTGAAAAAACACATCTCTTTTAAAAATAAGGACTAGGGGGTTTCCCTCTCAAGTGAAACAAGTAAATCATAGTGGGTCCTTTCAGAAGGAGGCAGTTTAGAAGACACAATCTGAGATTACAAAAAAATCTCCAATAGGGATTCTTGTCCTAAAGAGGTTAAAGATAAATCTCAAATCCCACCATCAGATCTTTTGGAACCACAGGCCTCGGACATGAACGAGCACCTAGTGCATTTTAGAGCCTTTTTTTCTTAAAGGAGTACTCTGGCGCTGCCCCAGTGGTGCCTTGGATTACGAGCATAATTTGTTACGGGTCCGCACTTGTAATCCAAATCCACTCTTAAACCAAAGTAAATTTTTCCATAAGAAATTATAGAAATGCAGCCAATTGGTTCCACACGCCAAAAATAATTTATTATTCTGAATAACATGCACAACAGATGAAACAAACATTCAGAAACAGCAGAATATGTGATATTATAAGTTACTGTATAGTAATGGAGAGGATGGGAAACACAAGGGCTGACAGAGACTGCAGGGAGCATGAAGGAATAAGCAGGGTAGATGTGGGCACATACATGCAGCGCTCTCTGTCCGGTGAGAGAGAGGTTACAGCTATGGAGAGATTACCTCCACAGTCCTGTCCCCTGATGCAAGCCCCAGCCTGAAGTGGATCTGCTATGATTTGGAAGGTGAGGGAGACTTCCTGGGTCAGAGTACAGTGCTGTAGACCCCGCTATGCAGACCATGCCCCTCCCCCTCCCACCCAGTACAGGGAGCTCTTAACCCTTTAAGGACGGGGTCAATTTTCGTTTTTGCGTTTTCGTTTTTTCCTCCTTGTGTTTAAAAGGCCATAGCACTTACATTTTTCCACCTAGAAACCCACATGAGCCCTTATTCTTTGCGTCACTAATTGTACTTTGCAATGACAGGCTGAATTTTTGCATAAAGTATACTGCGAAACCAGAAAAAAATTCAATGTGTGGTGAAATTGAACAAAAAAAAACACATTTCTTTTATTTGGGGGGACTGTTATTACGCCATTCGCCCTGGGGTAAAACTGACTTGTTATGCATGTTCCTCAAGTCATTACGATTAAAACGATATATAACATGTATAACTATCTGATGGCCTGTAAAAAATTCAAACTATTGTTAACAAATATACGTTCCTTAAAATCGCTTTATTCCCAGGCTTATAACGCTTTTATCCTTTGGTCTATGGGGCTGTGTCAGGTGTCATTTTTTGCGCATATACGACTTTTTGATCGCTTTTTATTACATTTTTTCTGGATTTGATGTGACCAAAATGAGCAATTTTGCACTTTGGGATTTTTTTGCGCTTACGCCGTTTACCCTGCGAGATCAGTAATGTGATTAATTAATAGTTCGGGCGATTACGCACGCGGCGATAGCAAACATGTTTATTTATTTACTTTTATTCAAGTCATGGGAAAAGGGGGGTGATTCAAACTTTTATTAGGGGAGGGGGCTTTTTTTTTTTTTTTTACACATATACTAGAAGCCCCCATGAGGGACTTCTAGTATATACACTTTGATCTCTCATTGAGATCTTTGCTGTATACTTATACAGCAAAGATAAATGAGATCGGCACTCGTTTGCTTTCGGCTGCTGCGATCTCCCCCACTAGACACCAGGGAACAGTTGTCTCCGGTAATCGGAGGCAGCTGGCAACTTTGACGGCGGCCTCTGATTACTTGATTAGCGGGCACGGCGATCAGACCTTGCCCGCTTATAGCCGCGATCCCGGGCTACACGTGGCACCCGGGATCACGGTGGTTCAGAGCGGGGTCGCCGCGCGGCCCTGCTCTGAACACCTCCTGGGGACATATGACGTACGGGTACGTCATATGTCCTTAAGAGGTTAAACCAAAGCAATGCTCTTAAACCAAGTCGCAATTTTTAACGAAAGAACAAACTGATCGACAAAGGAATCACAAAAAATGCAGGACAATCCTGAGTAAATATTATTATATTCTTTATTCAAGTACTTTAATTTAATAAAAGTTCATTAAAACAAGAAGGGACATGAAACAGAACCATACAGAAAAGAAATTAGTGAGGGGACATATATATGTATTTCATAAAGTCATATATTGCACATGCTACAAGATTGCTGAATAGAAAATAGATAGGTATTACAATACAGGCAACCTCCTCTAGATGCCAGAATAGAAGTTTTACAAGTAGTTTAAATATAAGTGGCAGAAGAAAAATGTAAACCGGCACAGTGCCAAATGAATTGCCAGATAAGTACTAAGTAGGGATGGTCCGAACCTGATTCGGACAGGGTTCGTACGAACCCGAACCCTCCGCAATGATTACCGCTGTCTGCCCGCTCCGTGCAGCAGGAGGAACGCCTGGAAAACTGGGATACAGCCATAGTTTTCCAGGCATTCCTCCCGCTGTATCCGCCCGCTGCATGGAGCGGGCAGACAGCGGGAATCCGATGCCGAGCGTTCGGGTTCGGACCATCCCTAGTGCTAAGGTAAATACCGCACAAACGGTGAAAAAAGGTGAAATCACCAACAAATACTACCAATAGATTAGCCAAGGAGGATGCATGTATTGACCCCAGTCCCACTCACCTACTCACCCTACGCGCGTTTCGCATGGCTTTGTCAAGGGTTAATTGATTAACCCTTGACAAAGCCACCCACTTACCACCCCTCCTGTGCCGTTCGCCTTTCAAATTTTCCAATGGCCGTGTTCGTCCGCCGTTCTCACTTCCGGGTCTGGGTGCAGTGAATGGGAGAGAAAAGGCTGCTAGTGCGCATGCGCACCAGCAGCCTTTTCATTGGCTGGAGCCCCATGTGTGTTAATTAAGCAGAAAAAGTAAAGTACCCCTTTAAGAAATATTGCAGATACAATTTCAGGTTTGCAGAGAAACTCCTAATTAGACCCGATTTTGGAAAGACTGAACATCCACGGGGCAGGACTCACGTTCTTTTGCTTCCCGTCTAACCCTGTAAATATAAGACCCAAAAATAAGGCTCAAGACAATTTTAACCTTTTATGCGTGGGGGTAGGCCACAGCTTGTTTATTTTTAGCCAAAAATTTGTTAACATTTTTTTTTTTTTATATTTAAGGTTTTTATTTTCAAAGACAAAAAGAGAAGGTTTACAATACAAATGGGAACTCGGGACGGCAAGTCCCTCTGGGGGGAAAGGGGTAAACACAAAGAATAATGTAAATGCACAGAATGCTATCGTAATCGTGAACTGTAACAAAAAACAGTAGAAATATCAACATCCGTAACCGGACCAGAAAAACAGGAGCAGCATTCCGGTCGATCTCAGTGTAAGTCAATGCAAAGAACAGTATACTATTGTATGTGAATTGCACTGCAGAAGTAAGAGAGACAGAAGTAAGAAAACAACAAACAAGACAAACCAGACAAAATAGAACAAGACAACAGAGGGATCACAAAAGAGCGGTTGTCCCTGGTGGCGAGAGAGGGGGGGAGGGGGCACCCTCCAGGAGTCTAGATACAAGAGGGGGGTTCAAGCCGTGGCGGTTCTATAAGAATCAGAATCTATAAACGCAAGCCATTGACCCCAAGTGGCCGTATACCTCTTCACCGCCGCCGGGGTAATAGCAATGAGGTCCTCCATATGATGCGTCTGGGCTATTTCCGCAAACCATTCGTCAATGGTCGGGGGGTCAACAGATTTCCATTTCCGAGGGAGGACTGACTTGGCAGCTTGGAGCAGATGGCGTGCCAGAGATTTTTTAAAGCGCGACTGAGCTGTGGGGAACATGAAAAGCAGTGTCGCTTCAGGGGTATTAGGGATAGTGATACCGGTAATTTCCTTAATGAGGCGCAAGACCGTGTGCCAAAATGTCCGCAATTTGGGGCAACCCCACCAGATGTGTGTCATGGTGCCTCCCATGCCCCCACAACGCCAGCAAGTATCAGGGACCAGGGGATACCAGTTATGAACGGCAGCCGGAACCCGGTACCAACGGGACAAAATTTTATAACTGGTCTCCTGTGTCTTACATGCCATAGTGGCTTTGTGAGAAAGATAAAAAGCCTTTGACCATTGTTGTGGCGTAAAAGTTTTCCCCAATTCTGTCTCCCATGCTGAGCAAAAGGAGGGCAAATGATTCAATCTAGAGGAGAGCAACAATTGATAAGAGAGAGAAACGGCATGTGGGGGGCAGGAAGGCAACACACACAGCTTCTCAAAATCTGACAACGAAGCGTGGAGAGCGTGGGTACGCGAGGTAGTTGTGTAGAAGTGCCGTAATTGGACATACTCAAACAGGTGTCTGGACGAGGGGGGTGTGGAGGAGAGGATGTCGGAAAGGGGTAACAGTGCTCCCCGCTTGACTATGTGATAAAAGCGGAGAGGGGTGTCCCTAGGCAAGCCCAAGAAAGTCCGGGACATACCTGGTTGAAAATCAGGGTTATCTGTGACGGGGGTCATAGGACCACGACTATCCAACAGAGCACAAGGAGACCCGGCGACTGGCAAAGAGGCAAGGGTATGGCGAGTGGTGTAGGACAGGGGTGTACGGTCTGCCAAGGTAGGGGACCATGTCCATGGGAGCGTAGACAAAGGCCGAGGGCACTGGGCTTGTGCCAGCTGTACCCAAAGCTTGGAGGTAGAATGATGGCACATGTCCAAAACCCTCACGTGGACACAAGCTAAATAATAAAGGCGACAGTCTGGCAGACCAACCCCCCCCCCGCATCCTTGGGACGAGAAAGAACCTCACGTCTGACTCTGGGACGGCCAGGGGACCAGACGAAGGAAGAAAAGCAATGCTGCACTTGTTTCCAAAAGGAAACAGGGATGCGGACTGGGATGGTCTGCAAGAGATAGAGCAATCGAGGAAGAAGGGTCATTTTCAGGATATTAATCCTCCCGAACCAAGAAAAATCTTTCTTGGTCCAGGCTGTCAGGTCCGTTCGGAAACGTCCTAAGAGAGGGAGAAAATTAACATCAAAGAGTTGGGACAATTTAGGAGGGATGCGTATGCCCAAGTATGTTATGCCTGCTGGGGGCCATGCAAATGGGAAATTCTCCTGAAGAGAGCGCACTGTGGCGCTGTCCAAGGAGACATTAAGGGCTTCAGATTTAGTAAGGTTAATTTTAAAATTAGACCACCCACCAAACCGGTCCAACCGAGACATAAGGGAAGGGAGGGAAAGACGTGGATTTGTGACATAGAGCAAGAGGTCATCCGCAAAAGCGGAGCATTTATACTCGTGGGATCCAATGGTGACCCCCCTTATGTCTGGGTCAGAGAGGATGGTGGACATTAAAGTTTCCATGATAAGGACATAAAGGAGGGGGGACAGAGGGCACCCCTGTCTCGTTCCATTGGAAATAGAAAAGGGTGCCGACAAGGTGCCATTGATTTTTAACTGAGCAGAAGGGGCGTTGTAAAGGGCTAAAATTTTTGAAAGGAAAAACGGGCCAATACCCACACGTTGTAGGGTTTGTACCAGGGAGGACCATGAGACTCGATCAAAAGCCTTCTCGGCATCTAAAGAGAGGACCATCAGGGGTATGTTGTTAGATTGAGCGTAATGTATGATGTCTAATGTTTTGAGAGTATTATCGCGGGCTTCCCTCCCTGGTACAAAACCCACTTGGTCCGCATGGATGAGAGCCGGCAAGTGTGGGTTCAGCCTGTTGGCAAGTAGCTTGGCATAAAGTTTCAGGTCCACATTAAGGAGGGAAATGGGCCTGTAGCTCCCACAGGACTGTGGATCCTTCCCCGGTTTAGGAATAAGGGCGACATGGGCCATAGTAGTGTGTTGCGGAAAATGGACGGTGTCAGATATGGAGTTGAAGGCCGAGAGCATAATGGGGCCTAAGGATTCCTGAAGCACTTCGTAGAATTGGGCCGTCAGGCCATCTGGGCCCGGGCTCTTCCCTCCCGGGAGTTGTGCAATGGCACAGTTTAGTTCGTGCAGTGTGAACGGCTCCTCCAGGGTCGCCGCCGCGTCGCCGGAGATCCGAGTAGCAATAGGAGGGGGAGAGAAGGGCTCGGGCACCGGGGCCGGGGGTTTAGGAAGATTATAAAGGGTAGTGTAGTAGGAATGAAATGTGGATGCTATTTCCGGCGTGACATGGGTAGTTACATTCGCAGTGGTCCGAATACAGGGGATATGCGATTGCGTCAATTTGTCCCTTAAAGCCCTTGCCAACATGCGGCCACACTTATTGCCATTTTCGTAAAATTTACTACGACAAGACTGCAGTAGACGGCCCCACGATGCCTCTAAGAGACGTTTAACCTCAGAGCGTGCAGTTTGTAAGTCCCTCAGAATCGGGAGAGACAGAGCATGTTTGTGGGCGAGCTCAAGGGAGGAAACCTTAGCAAGCGCTTTTGTCAGTGAAACCGCCTTTTCTCTCTTGAGTCTGGAACCGTGTTTAATGAGGACACCTCGGAGGACACATTTGAGAGCTTCCCACTGAATAACAGGGGAGGTAGTATCCCCAGCATGATCAGAACAAAAGTGTGTGACCGATTGTTTAAGGTCAGCAACACAAACAATGGCCAAGAGGAGGGACTCATTCAAACGCCAGGTCCAATGAGGCTTGGACAGGAAAGGGAGCGTGAGGGAGCAGAAGACAGGGGCATGGTCTGACCATAAAATGTTGCCAATAGAGGTGGAGGAGAGCCACGCCAGGGCACTATGCTGTATGAGAATGTGGTCAATGCGACTATAAGTCCCATGGGGGTTAGAATAGAAACTATAGTCCCGGTCAGCCGAGTGCGACAGCCTCCAGGCATCATAAAGTTGCAGCAACAAAAAGGCTCGTTTGACCCTCTTTATGGCTGCATAGGAAATAGATGATCGACCCGAGGAGTTATCCATAGAGGGGTCCAAAGTTAAGTTAAGGTCACCGCATAGGATCACAGTCCCCTTGACCACAGGCAATGACAACTCAATCAAACGGGTGAGGAAGGAAACCTGGTCGTGATTCGGGGCATAGGCATTAATAATAGTGAAAACGTGACCACTAATGGATAAGGAGATGATAATGTACCTAGCCGCCGGGTCGGTAATGCAGTGAAGGATCTGGCATGGCAAATTCTTATGTATGGCAATAGCCACTCCCTTGGTTCTGGCCTCGGGGTTGTTAGCGAAAAACCACTGAGTGTAATGTCTATGACGGATAGCGGGGGCATGGTTGACCTTGAAATGTGTCTCCTGTAAACAGAGAACATGTACCTTTCTACGGTGAAAGTGATGTAGGATCTGCGACCGCTTCTCGGGTGTGTTCAGTCCCTGCGTGTTAAAAGAGGCAACATGAAGGTCCGCCATGGCGCGCGGGCTAAGGGCGTTACTGAGAGGACCGCGGGGTCCCTAAAGAAAAGGCCGTCAGGGGCAACCAGCTCTGGAAAAAAGTAGAGACAATTAGTAAAGGGACAAACAGGGGATGGGGTGAGAGAGTAGGGAAACACAACACAAGTACAAATATACAAGCAGTAAGGAGTAAAACTGCAGCGTATTCTCAACAAAAAACACAGCTAAAGGGCTACCAGACCAGAGGAAACTCGGGTCCAGTGTCCCGCCTATGGGGGGAGAGAGGCAGACAAGTACCGTATACGCGGTGCAGAAGGCTCCTCGCAGACCTTGAGGAAAATATGTCAAGGCAAACAGGCAAAACTATGGCTAATGATGAAACATGAATAGAATTATGAGGAATGTATCAGGCATGAAGCAGAACCTGCCCAGGGAAGGCCAAACAACAAAAAGGAAAAGGGGGGAAGGATGCAATGTAGACATGTATAGGGGGCAATACGAACAGAATGGCAATCAGCAGCAGTCCCTAGGTCAGAAATAAGAGCGCCGGAGAGCCCTCCCAAGGGAAGCCTCTGCAGCGTTCCACCTCAGGTGGTTCCGTCTCGATTCCGTGATGATTCTGAGGGTCGAGGTGCAGGAGGCGGAGATCCGCGGGGTCCGTGGTGACGTGGCGGCCTCGGAGGGAGTCCCTGAGTAGAAGATGCTGGGGCCCTCGGTGAGAGGGGTCTCTTGGCACCCCGGGCTGAGGAGAGGAGGGAGGGCCAGTCCGGGAGAGTGAGGCCAGTAATGTTGAGGTCTCTGAGGAAATCCGGAACATCAGCAGGGGCCCGTAGGGTAAGGGTGCGGCCATTCAGGCGGACAATCAGTGCAAAAGGATAACCCCAGCGGAAGGGTATATTGGGGTCTCTGAGGATGTCCAGCAGGGGGCGCAGGGCTGCTCTCTGAGCAAGTGTGTGTCGGGAAAGATCAGGCAGAATACGGAGATGAGCCCCCCTATACACCACAGCACGTCGTTTACGGGCCCTCAGGAGAATTTCTTCCTTAGTAGAGTAGAAATGAACCCGACAGATGACATCCCTGGGGTTCTGATCATCTCGACTGGGGGGGCGTAGCGCCCTGTGCGCCCTATCCAGTTCAATATGTGTGTTAGGTGGCTGCTCTAGGAGATCGTTGAAAATATTGGAGAGAACAGCAAACAGGTCTGATGAAGCAATCGACTCGCTACGATACGCAAGTTGTTCCTCCGGTTGCGGTTCTCTATATCGTCCATGTGTTGCTGGAGGACAAACAGTTGGTCAGCATGCAAATTCACAGTGGACTGTAAGGCAGACAGGGAGGTGGATGTGGTCTCCTGAGATACCTCCAAGTTATCCACTCTGGTGGAGACCGCCGTTAGTTCACTGCGAAACTGCGCAAACTCTTGCTTGCATTCGTCCACCAATTGTTTAGCTAAAATGGAGATGTCACTCCTAGTGGGTAAAGATTGAGTGAGGATCTTAAGATCCGCCAAGGATGCAGGTCTACTATCATCAAGGCCAGAAGTGCAGGAGGAGGACAAATGCAATGGTAATTCCTGGGTACAGAGAGAAGGATGCTGTGTGGCTTGTCTGAATATCGGTGGTGTGCCAGCCAGAGAAGGAGGAATGGAGGAATGAATGTCCAGCAACAGTCCCATGGATGGAGAGGAGCATGCCGGGGCATGTACGAGGGCCACTGTTTGACCAGGTGCGGCCTGGCTGCGTGCAGGAGGGCCCCCCCAAGAGGATCCTGAAGACCATGCCGGGGATAGGCCGCCTTGTGTGCCCACTGAAGCCAGGGCAAGTGGGGGTGCGGGGGCTCCCTGCTGGAGGGGGGAAGAGGTGGGGGGACAGAACCATGCCAAGTCCTGGGCTGATTGCACCCATGAGGGTGCCGATGGGTTCAGTGCTGCAGCAGGTGGTGGAGTGACAGCCGCTTCTGGGGCAGTGAGGGGGGCGCCATCTTGGACCTGGGCCTTAACCTGCCGGGGGCTGTTGTGAGGAGAGGGGCAGGAGGAGGGGAGAGCCGGGCACTGGGCACAGTTTGTAGGTACCTGATGGGGCCCCGGGTGCAGCTCCTCCAAGGCTGATGGCGGTGCAGGCGGCTCCCGCGCCGCGGCTCCCGCGCCCTGCGTCCGGGCAAGATGGCCGCCGGAGCATGGAGAAGAAGGTGAGGGGGAAGGGCGGGAGGCCTGCGTCGGATCCCCGTGACAGTGCTGCGGCCGGGTGCGGGCAGCCGGATCCTCCGGAGCACAGGCCGCGGTCGATGGGGTGACTGACCGTAGGCGGGCTTGTGAGGGAGTGATGGGCACAGGGTCCTCATGGCGGCGGCCATCTTCCTTCCCCTGCAGCTCCGTCATCTGCTGTGTGGATGAAGCCTCCGGCCGGAGGAAATAATGGCCAATTTCCCCCTGGGGTGAGCAGGCACGGGTGGAGGAGCCTCCCCTGGGTTTTCTGGAGGTTTTCCCCATGATTAAGGTGCAGGATGCCTGTGGATTGAGGATGGGTCCGGAGGAGCTCTGCAGGACACGTCCTCACAGCAGCATGGCTAGACACGCCCCCCTTGTTAACATTTTAAACCAAAGGGAAGGGGATGACCTTGTATGGCGTCTTCCGGGCGAGGTCACCAGCATGCCAGGCCACTGCTCCTGCGGTGGGCATGTCGTTGTTAAGTAGGGTGGCCTCGCCGCCTCCTCACATCCCACTTGACAAGGTCATTCCCATCGCCTTAGGTGAGCAGGTGTATGCCTACACTGCGCACCTACCCCCACTGGCTAAGGTGAACGGGGCTCTTTCAATGGCATCCTGGATGCCTGATAGAAAAATATCCAAGCCAATGTCATTTAGATGAACGCCGTCTTGGAGCATCAGGCGCCTGCTGCCGCCTTCCAGCTGCCTGTGGAGTACCACAATGCCACCTCTGGATCGAACAAAGTGTAAAACACGTGTGTTTAAAATTCTTCTGGCCCTCTCAATGGCCCCCGGGTTCCTGGCCCCGTTCCACACAACCCTGGGCACCACTTCTGACCATACTAGGATAACATCCCAGAAGAACTGCGACATCCTAATTAGGTCGGATCTAATCACTGAAATGATTTCTGCTAAACGAACTGAACAAAGGTCGTTGCCGCCGGCATGTATGACCAGTACAGCTGGGCCATGGATCAATTTGCTGATGGCAACGACTTCAGATAAAACACGTAACCACTTCCAACCCCCAACACCTCGCTACGACACGTCAGCTTGAGAGAATCCTAGGTCTAGGCCACCAGGTCTGCAAGAAGCTTGCTGCGCCACTCAATGAATATAGGAGTGGCCCATGATCCACACGGCCGGACGATGCTGACCTAGAATAACAAAGAAGGATCAATATCAAATTTGGGCGAACATAGCGTTTGTAGCAGTCGGACGCCCATCTGTACAAACGTTTTACTGATTCGCCCGGCATGCCTAAAGCATCAGCGACCGTCGCCGCCCCTATCCGTTACGAATGCGTATCGTAATCCTTAGGATTAACTCCCACATGTAACAAACATTTTTTAAACATGGAAACAAAAATTGGAACTTTGTGACCGGAGAATCATCCTCATGTACCAGGAACTGGGCTAGGGGGTCAGTAACAGCAGAGGGGGGTCTGAGGTTAACATACTCCCGCACTATAGAAACCGGGCAGTGCTCTTTCTCCAAACGGAAGATAGAAAGCCATGTACTTGCAGCGTATACATCTGCGTATACATTGGCTTACTTATGAATACCCGCAAGGAATCGTTCAGAACCACCACGTCCCCAACCCAGAGGCCAGTTAATTTTGTTTTCGAAGCGGCCACTAACTCGCTTATTCTGAGCGCACCAAAAAAGGCTAAACTAAAGGCGGCCCTGAATACACTTACCTCATAACGGGAAGAACAAGTAACTAGTGAAGTTCTAAACAAGTGTTTTAACAATGTAAAGGAGACCGGCCTTCTGGTATCCCGTTTTTTCACCTCTTTTTTTCCAACCCCGGAGGACTAAAGAAAACGCCAAGTCCTTGGTGGGATCCCTAACTCCCCAGAGGCGTAGCATAAAGGAAACCCCGGCCAGGCGCTTCTTAGCTACCAGGGCAGAGATGAGCGAAGTCTAGCCAGGTACGCCCAAGTAACCTGGCTGCTGATGAGGGGTTCTGACCATCCTTTTCCTGCTGCACATTGCAGCCATTCCTCCCACGCCTTACCGTGACTAGACCAAGTCGCTCCGGATAACGAAGACTGTATTAGCGGTCTCAGCAGTTCTTCACCAGCTCCCAGAGGAAAGCCGGGCACTGATCTCCCTCTAGCTGTGCCTGTGGATTCAGATCCCTGAAAGGATTCCACTGAAAACGGGAGAGAGAATCAGCTACAGAGTTACTTTTACCCGGGACATGCTTAGCTCTGCAAACGATGTTAAACTTTAAGCATTGCAAAACTAAATGGCGAAGTAGCGCCAGAACCGACAATGAGGATGAAGTTAGATTATTCACAGCATGTACTTCGCTCATATTGTCAGACCAAAAACGAATCCTTTTATTTGCCATGATGGGGGCCCACAATTCGATGGCGACTACTATTGGAAATAATTCTAGCAGAGTCAGGTTCCTTGTAAGGCCCTCAGCCGCCCACTGCAGCGGCCAGCACCCTGCGGACCACCGCTGTCTGAAGACAGCTCCAAAACTGTGGCTGACGGCCTCATCTGTGAACAACTGTAGATCTCTGTTGTCCAACTCGGGTTCCCTGAAACAGGAAGTACTGTCGTAATCCTGCAAAAGGGAACGCCAGATTCTCAGATCCGCCTTCAAGGGGGCCGTTAATCTTATATAGTGGGAAGGATGCCTCCCGCCCGAGGTCGCCATGTACAGGCGGCGGGAGAACACCCAACCCATAGGCATTACCCTGCAGGCGAATACGAGAAGCCCAAGCAAAGATTGCAGTTGACGCAATCTAATCTTCTTGGCTTGCAAGCATTCGTCAATGGTGGACAGCAATCTTGCTAACTTTTTTGGCGGCAACCCGACTACCATGCGCTGTGTATCGATCTTGACGCCCAAAAAGGACAAGCATGTAGTGGGACCCTCTGTCTTTTCTTCGGAAATCAGAACGCCAAACTTATCCATCAACTGAGCACACGCTAACGAGTTCGCTGGTCCGACGAACAAAAAGTCGTCAAGATAGTGTAATAACGATGAGGTGCTAGACTTGTACCGAACAACCCACTCTAAGA
This sequence comes from Dendropsophus ebraccatus, assembly GCF_027789765.1. Taxonomy (NCBI): domain Eukaryota; kingdom Metazoa; phylum Chordata; class Amphibia; order Anura; family Hylidae; genus Dendropsophus; species Dendropsophus ebraccatus. The sequence goes on along the minus strand of NC_091462.1, from coordinate 72,910,189 downwards.
AAGTGGAAAACATTTCAAAATATTTGCATGAAATCGAGCACCCCATCGGTAAACACATGTCCACATATATGTGCCCATTTAACTGACAACCGAGCAAATGGAAACAATCAGCATGAACAGGGAGGAGGCGGAATGCAAACTCGATATCAGACTTAGATTCGACCATACGGATGGCCTTGTCAAAAGACACGTATGGGACCGCCGCCTCCTCACTGCTAATGCCGTCGTTCACTGACTCACCTGGTGGAAAGGACAAATGCTGAATCAACCTGAACCTACCAATTTCCTTTTTCGGAACTAAACCCAACGGGGAAAAACGTAAGTTTTCCATGGGCGGCTCCAAAAAAGGGTCCGGCCATCCTGCCCATGGCCACTTCTTTGTCCAATTTGTCCTGTGCCACACCAGGGTTGTCATGTATCGAACGCAAATTACTAACTAATTGCAAACTGGAACTGTTCGTATGAGGGATATAAAATCCCTCTGAAAACCCTTTAATGAGGAGGTCTGCCTCCTGTCTCCGGGGGTACAGCTCTAGCCAGGGGAGCATCCTTACCACGCTCACTGGAGTCCTCGGGTTTACCACCGCCAGACTACCTAGCTCCAGCAACCTTTCCCCGTTTGAAGCAACGGAGTGCTGAATGAGCCCCACCGCAGATGAAGCACTAGTGCTTAAATCGACGCGAGGCAAAGAACCTGCAGTGGCCCTCATTGAACATCCAACAGGCCCCGGTTCTCTTATTGGCTGTCCCTGCCGGGGTTCCGCCTGAGGCAGCCAAGGAGTGAAACGACGGTTTCTGCTGGGTCGGATTCTGGTGTGGATCATTTGGATCCACACATCTGTAGCCTTAGTAACCCAACCAACCTCAGGTTGCAGAGCCAACCGCCGTCTGAAATCCTCTTCATACCTCCATACCATACCTCAAATGCCTGTAACCAGTTACCAAATGTTTTTGCGACTTTCGCTTTTTTGTCTTCTGTTTTTTCAAATCTTTTTTCTTTGTCCACTCTGAGATGATCCACTGAGAGCAGGGACCATATATCCACGTATTCGTTGGACCAAATTTTTGTCCGGATTTCACTTGACAAATGTGCGCCCAAGGGCGCAACCCCATAAAAATATGAATCTTTTAATAAAATACCAGTAGAAGCCGTTTCAGCCGGCGGGAGTTCCACCGCTATAGGGACCTTACAAGCAGTATCAGAAGCTGCTTGTATGTTATTTACTTTATTTAAAACATTTCGCATAACCGACAAAACCTCACTCAATAGAGGCAATAGTGTTATCTACTGGGAACATGCCAAATTGTCATGACTGCTATGTATATAGCGCAACATGGTCAGACTGGTGTACCTTGGGCCCACCCTAGATATACCCAGAGCCAAACTTTTCACATTACTATAGCAACTTTGCACAGAGCTGTGTATGTGACCAGCGATGCTAGCTCACTACTAGTAACTTGTCAGTCACTCTATGCAAACAGCATAACATACCACTTAAAGAGAACCTATCACCTAAAACTCACTGTCCCTATTATCAATGTGCATCTCTCCCTAAGTCTATCTATGAAGATACAGACTGCCTTTGCAGTCTGTATCTTATACTTTACCCAATTCTCTTTTTCCAGGCACGAAGGCCGGGCGCCACCACCTTGATGACGTCAATTTGCGTTCCACCAGTGGAACGCAAGTGAAGTCATCAAGATGGCAGCGCCCGGCCTTCGTGCAGCGGACAAGAGGATCAGGTAAAGTATAATATACAGACTGCAAAGGCAGTCTGTATCTTCATTTTGTCTATATACGAAGATACAGACTGCCTTTGCAGTCTGTATCCTATACTTTACCTGATCCTCTTGTCCGCTGCAGCAAGGCCGGCGCCGCCATCTTGATTACATTACTTGCGTTCCAGCGTGGAATGCAAAGTGATGTCACCAAGAGGGCGGCGCCGGCCTTGCTGCAGCGGACAAGAGGATCAGGTAAAGTATACAGAAAGGCAGTCTGTATCTTGATTTTGTCTATTTATGAGGATACAGACTGCCTTTGCAGTCTGTATCTTATACTTTACCTGATCCTCTTGTTTGGGCCGGGCGCCGCCATCTTGATTACGTTACTTGCGTTCCACCACTGGAACGCAAATGACGTAATCAAGATGGCGCCCCTCCCCCCCCGGCCTTGCTGCCGCTGTGCAAGACGGGAGCTTCCTGTCTCGCGCCGGCTCTTTTGAAAAGAGCCGGCGCGAGACAGGAAAGTAAAAAGTGAATACATCAAAAACGCAGCAAAAAAAATAATTAAATATATTTACAAATTTTAATAAAATTATATTTTACATATTATTAGGGGGAAAAAAATTTGATTTTCCTCCATGATTGGTTTACTTTAAGTTTCTTGAAAGGAGAAGTCCCATGAAACTAACACATCTCAGGCAGGCAGGGGGGGGGGGTGCAGGAATATAATAACAAAAGTATACTTACTCGTTCCTGTGCCTTCATAGCTCTTCCTGAACGATATCCGACAGACAACGGCCTCCTGCAGCTCCTCCACCAGCAACATTACATACTAGGCCAGTGGATCACCCATTCAACCATTAGTGACTGGGACGGGACACCACTGCAGTCACTGACTGGATGAGCAGGCAATCCATTAGCCACTCCATGCCATTGCAGCTGGAGGAGCCAGGGTAAAAATGACTTCTGGTGAATGTGAGAGAGACCCAAGAGCAGTGCTACGGGGGCACAGGGACTGGTAAGCAGTGGCATTGCTAGGCATAGTCATTCGGGGCCCAAGCCCCGAATAAATTATGCCTAGCCCCAAAAAGTATTTGGTCCCGACTCTGCCAGCGCCTAATTACAGGAGCCGCGGCCTCTCATCCCTGGCCACTGATGCAGTGTCTGAGCGGTACGTGAGGGCGGGGAAGGTGCGGGTCAGTACCTTGCCCGCCCTCATGTACCACTCAGACGCTGCATCAGAGACATCACTTGTGCATTGGCCTCAGCGGCACTACGCTTCTGCGCAACCTCTCTCCTGCCCTTACTGGCCCTCACATACCGCTCAGACGCTGCATCAGACCTGTGCATTGAATGCGTGCTACGCTGCTGCAAGCCTCTCACCTGCCACTAGACATGTGCTTCAGAAAGTCACCCGGCGGTTCTATAGGTGGCAAACTCCTGCCCTGCCACACTTCTTCGGCATTGGTGAGTATTGTAACCTGGGGAGGCGGGGGCTCAAGTGAGTGTGTGTGTTGGAGGGAGGGGGGGGTTTAAGATGGGGCCCAGGTGGGGTAATGTGTGTGTGTAGGGGGTCAGGTGAGGTAGTGTGTGTGCTGGGGGGGTTAAGATGGGGCTTAGCCAAGGTAGTGTGGGGGGTCAGGTGGGGTGGTATGTGTGTGTGTGGAGGGGGTCTGGTGAGGTGTGTGTGGTGGTGGTGGTGGGGGATGAGGGTCAGGTGCGTGGGGGGGTCACACGGTGTAGTATGTTTCTGTGTGGTGGGGGTCATATAGGGTAGTGTATGTGTTGAGGAAGTCAGGTGGGGTAGTGTGTGTGTGCATGTGTGGTGGGGGTCAGGTGGGGTAGTGTATGTGTGTGGTGGGGGTCAGTTGGGGTAGTGTGTGTGTGGGGGGACTTTATTACTATGGTGGGTAGAGCAGGCATATAATAACAACAGAGGGGGCACAGAAAGAGACTATTATTACTATGGGGAGGCACGGCAGGAGACATTATTACTATATGGGGTCACAGCAGGAGCATAATTACTATATAGGGGCACAGCAGGGGGCATTTTTACTATATGGAGGCACAGCAGGCGCATTATTACTATATGAAAGGCACAGTAGAAGACGTTATTACTATATGGAGGGCACAGCAGATGTTATTACTAGATTGGGCACAGCAGGAGGCATTATTACTATATGAGGCACAGCAGGGATATTATTACTATATGGGGCACAGCAGGGGCATTTTATCTATATGGGGCACAGCAGGAGGCATTATTACTATATGGGGCACAGCAGGGGCATTATTACTATATGAGGGTGCACAGTAGGGGACATTTTACAATGTGGGGTAACACATTAGGAGGCATTATTACTATGGGGCACAACACTGGACATTATTACTATTTGGGGGCACAGCAGAGGATCCTACATACAGGGGGCAACACATTACCTACCTAATCACTGACACCAATCAGTGGAATTATTACTGTATGGGAGCCTATAGGAGGGGAAAGGGAAGGAAGTTGAAGGAAAAGTGCGGAGCCTAATATGTTTGTCTGGTAGGTTCTGAAGAGATGAAGTGTAGCTGAAAGAAATCATCATGGTGGTCTGGGCCTGATGGAGAGGAAAAGGGAAAGAGAACATCTCAGATCAAAGAAGATGTCACCTGTGAGTCACTGAATGAGGTTTCTGGTAGAAGTTCCCCGAGGGTTCTGGTAGGAGTTCCCCGAGGTAGAAAAGGTTGGGAAACACTTGCCTAGAAGAACACAGAAAGGTCAGATTTTGGCAAGACAAAAGTTCTGTCGCCCACAGAAATTAATGTGAAAATCAAACAAATAATTCACTACAAATAGAAAGCTATGTTTCCTAACATTGGTGAATGAAGTTGTGCTGCTATTAGAGCCATATTTAATATTTTGTGTGACTTCTATGAGCTTGAAGGACTACATCCATGCGCTTCCACAATGATTCATTCAATTTATTGATGAAGACATCAGGAATAGTAGAGAATGCCGTCTTCCATGCCTCACAGTGGTCATCTAGATTCCTTGGTTTTGTCTTCCAAGCTTCCTCTTTCATCCTAGCCCAAACCTGCTCAATGATGTTCATGTCTGGTGACCGGGCCGACCAGTCCTGGGGCCCCTTCATCTTCTTTGCCATGAGGAACTTTTATGTAGAGATGGATGTATGAGATGGGGCACCATCCTGCTGCAAAATCTGACCCATTTTATGATTGGGAATGTAAGAGGTAGCTAATACTTCTTGATATTTTAGCCTATTAATATTACCTTCCACCTTGCAAATGTTTTGCACACCCCATACTGAATGTAACCCCAGACCATGATCTTTCCACCACCAAACGTAACTGGGTGTATGTTGGATCCATACGGACTCCAGTAGCTCTCCTGCAGTATTTGTGGCAGCTGTGGTGTAATTCAACTGAAAATTCATCTGAGAAATCCACCTTCTGCCACTTTTCCAGCATCCATATATTTAGCAGGCTGTGGGCTTTGGCCAATGCCACACGTTTTTTTACTTGCTTTTTGTTTAGTGCTTCTAGGCACTGATTCCACCATGGAGGCCATTTCCAGACAGAATCCTACAAACTGTTCTTGCTGACACACGGACATGAGGTGGCCAGGCTTGTTAGAGCTGGGCTGCAGTGAAAGAGGGTCTGGCTTTTGATTTTTGAACCAACAAATGTTCCTCATGAGCAGTTGTCTTGCGAGGTCTGCCTGACCGGGGCTTGTCAAAAACATCTCCAGTCTCTTTAAATCTTTTTTTAATTCTTTGTACTTGACGCTGAGACACATTAGAGGGGGCAGCCACCTCTCAAGTGGTTCTGGGCTTCAGCCTCTTGATAATCAAGGCTTTGGTCGCAGGGTGGATGTTTGGCATGTTGTCAGAGGTCAAGTTGCAGTTCAAGTGAAGGTTCTTTTTATAACATACCTTTGTATTTGAAGTGAATTATTTGTTTGATTTTCACATTACTTTTTGTGGGCAACAAAACTTTTGTCTTGCCAAAATCTCACCTTTCTGTGTTCATTAATTGATCAATATTTCAGCAGTAAAGAAAATTTATTTTTGTTAAAAAAAAAACAAAAAAACCTCATTTGAGAGGGTTTCAGCTTTCATATGAGTCATTTCTAAAACCAATGGATGAATTTTAGGTCAGGTTATAAGGTTTGGTTTCCACAACATGGAGAAGTGACAGAACTCTTGTCAGGGACTGTACATGATTAGACTTGGCAGCTTTCGGCTGGGATCACACTGTGCGTTTATAATGAGATTTGGTTGGTGAACTCCCAAGTCTCTCAATAAGTTCACCAATCAAAATGCACATTAAAAACTCAACAGATATACGCATTGTGTAAACACAGCCTTCTCCCAGAAACAGCTCCACTCCCGTCTGTAGGGTTGTATTTGCTATTGCAGCCGGCTCCATTGAATTAAATAGGACTCCACCTGCAGCTTGTGGACAGGTGTGATGCTGTTTTTGAAAGAAGGCAGCCAGGTTGCTGTGAACCTAGACCTTCTTCCCGCCTTCCTATGTACATACATGGGGGTAATGCAGTAGGGTCCTATGGAGCAGGCTCATTATGGTCATGTTGGAGGTTGTAGTGCTTTATGTATAGCCAATAAAAGAATTGTATTATGGTATTGTCCAGTTGTCCAGCTATATTGGGGGTTGTGGTGTTCTAAGCAGAAGGTGTAATAGAAATAGATTATGTTCATAGTGGGGGTTGTAGTGTTGTAGGTTAGACAGTATTATAGAATTTGTATTATGCTCTCATCCAGTGGTCAGGCTATGTTGGGGGTTGTGGTGTTTTATGCAGAGGGTATAATAGAAATAGATTATGGTCATGTTGGGAGTTGTGGTGTTCTATGCAGAGAGTATAATAGAAATAGATTATGGTGATATTGGGGGTTGTGGTCTTCTATGTATGCAGCATAAGGCTATGTTCACACTATGTAGCCATCGGCTACTTTGTACACCTGTGAACACTGCCTATTGATGTATGGGATCCCGGCCGGACTGTATACACATCGTATACGCTCCGGCCGGGATCCCGTGCAGTGCCGCAAATAACTGACATGGCCGTAGGAAACCTTGTCAGTTCACACAATGAAGTGAGCGGCTCCGTCCGCTTGCTTCATTGTGCGCTATGGGAAGTTCTGATGCGGGCGCGCGCTGATGCGCCCGCATCAGAACCCTGTGGCCGGAAAGATCATCTGGCCGGTACTTAAGAACCATTCGGGATGATCTGTGCAGAGACCGGCCGTTCTGTGACTCGGCCGGGGTTACGGAACAGCCGGTCGTTCACGTAATGTGAACATAGCCTAATAATAATGTATTATGGTCACGTGGAGAGTAGTAGTGTTTTATGTTTTTACAGAATAAAACCGTGCAATATGTCCTGATAGGATTTCTTTAGCGAAACAAATGTGTTCCACATTCTAGACAAATCACCATCATAACATTATGATTCAGAATGAAAAGTAAGGCCTTATGCACAGTAATTCAGTAATTTTTTCTGGTCCTGAATCAACCCGCTAAAAATTACGGGTTGGACATCCGTATTGCATCCGTTGCCGGACCAGACCTAATCCACCGCACGGACTTCAGAAGGGTGAGCGGTGTCTAATATGCATGCTGCTCAGTGAATCCCTGTTACTTGGAAATTGCTGACGATCTCTCACAGCACAGAGAGCTACAGCGTTTTTCTCAAATTACATGCACTGTATCGACCATTGAGATATAAATAAAGAATACAGTGCTGTCACAAACTAAACTGTTATCTAAACACAAATTAAGCTGTTATCCAAACATAATTCATCACCAAATGCTGCCAATTACCAAACAGTTTCCAAAGCTGCCAATCAGCTATTATTGTTAAGTATCTAATGCCGATCATCACCTAATGCTGCTGAGTACCCAACAATGCTAATCATCTAATGCTGCTAGTTAACCAATGATGCTAATCATCTGTTGCTGCTAATTGTCCAATAATGCTAATAATCTAATGCTGCTAATGATCTTATAAATACACAATTATGCATATCGGATGAATGTGATAAAAACCTATGAACTGCTATTAACTGATATGAACTATTTTTAACCTTTTTTTTAACCTTCCTTACTATTTATTTTCGGTCCTATTACATATCCATGAACATGGCAGAGAGAGAGAGAACAGGAGGATTACACAGGAGAAGAAGGAGATCGCATCGGAGGGCCATAGGGCTGTGTTAGTAGGAAATCTCTGCATCTTTTCCTACACAATGTTAGGACAAGGCTCTGAGGTAAGATAAGACAAATTAAGGTGTTTTTTCTTTGTGAACAGATTTACTCATTATCAGGTGATCATTACAGAAGTAGCAAATAGCAATGATCACCTGAATATGCGTAGATCTTTTCCCACACATAAAAAAACACCTTAATTTTGAAACACCATTGAAATACATTGGTCTTATGTTCTGTCTGAAATTGAGTGTCTGCGACTGTGGACAGAACTATGGACTAGTGAGTAAGTTATGTGATTATAACAAACATGTTGCTATAATGTTGTATGTTGAAATGAAATATATATACATATATATATATATATATATATATATATATATATATCAGAGAAAAAAGTCCAGCACCAGGTCGGCATATACCATTAAAATTCCATACTTTATTAGACAATCTTCACATAGGACAGTAATAAAAGTTTGCGCGTTTCAGCGCTTCTCGCGCCTTGTTCACAACTGAAGCATGATACATACAAGCTCATATTGCTATATAAAGGGTAGTGCTGTACATCACATGACTAACCCCCAATTAAGAACCATATAACACATGTTAAAAACTTCACAGGCTTGGAAAGCAGGTTAACCCTTAAGGAGTAAGTTCAAAGTGGAAAGTGAATATAACCAATTTTTCTCATACATCATATAGGTTATTGAAAGCATGGCTAGAAGGTTGCTTACATTAAATGTAGTATATAAAGCACCAGACAATATATTTATAGACCTTAATATGTCAGGATCAGATCATGTCTAGAATTCAGACCCTCTGGGACTCTCGTTCCTAGTCTAAATATCCAGAAGGATTCTCTACTTAATAGTTTACGTCTCAGAGAACCTCCTCTTTTTGGTGGACAGATTTTCTCAATGCCCATAACTTTTAGGGACTGTACCTTTCCAGCATGGGTTTCCCTGAAATGTCTGGTTAGGGATGACACATTCACCACCTCATTGCGCACATCTGATATGTGTTTCCTAATTCTCATTTTGAGGCTGGTGGATGTACACCCCACGTACTGTACATTGCAGAGTGTACAGGTAGCAACATAAACTACATGGGTTGTATTGCAGTTTATGTAACTTTGGATTTTATATGTATTATTATTAGAACATGATGTTACTTCTTTGGAAATCGCAACATGTGAACATGTTATACATCGCTGATGTCCGCACTTATATGACCCTTTCACATCTAGCCAGGTTTGTTCCCTGGGTTTCTCTCTAACATAAAGTGAGGGGGATAGAGTCATTCTTATGGTGGGGGCTCTGCGAGACACTACTTTGACTCCTCCTTTCGTCATCACCTGCAGTTTGTCATCTTGCCACAACAGTGGTAAATATTTTTTTATTATTTTGCTTATTTTAGAAAATTGTTTACTGTAGGTGGTGACGAAGACTACCTGTTTATTGTCCGATCTGTCCTTAGATTTCTTTTTCCTATTAGACAATTCCTCACTCAGCAGATCTTCTCTACTCACTAATGCTGCCCTCTCTATTGCTGAATCCAAAATTTCTTGCGGAAATTTCCTTTCCTTAAATCTGTCTTTTAGTTTTTCCAACTCCAATTCATATGTATCTTGCTTGCTGCAGTTTCTTTTGAGCCTTAGACACTCCCCATAGGGCATATTCTGGATGACGTGTGGTGGGTGACACGATGTAGCCAATGGCTACAGAGAGAAACCCAGGGAACAAACCTGGCTAGATGTGAAAGGGTCATATAAGTGCGGACATCAGCGATGTATAACATGTTCACATGTTGCGATTTCCAAAGAAGTAACATCATGTTCTAATAATAATACATATAAAATCCAAAGTTACATAAACTGCAATACAACCCATGTAGTTTATGTTGCTACCTGTACACTCTGCAATGTACAGTATGTGGGGTGTACATCCACCAGCCTCAAAATGAGAATTAGGAAACACATATCAGATGTGCGCAATGAGGTGGTGAATGTGTCATCCCTAACCAGACATTTCAGGGAAACCCATGCTGGAAAGGTACAGTCCCTAAAAGTTATGGGCATTGAGAAAATCTGTCCACCAAAAAGAGGAGGTTCTCTGAGACGTAAACTATTAAGTAGAGAATCCTTCTGGATATTTAGACTAGGAACGAGAGTCCCAGAAGGTCTGAATTCTAGACATGATCTGATCCTGACATATTAAGGTCTATAAATATATTGTCTGGTGCTTTATATACTACATTTAATGTAAGCAACCTTCTAGCCATGCTTTCAATAACCTATATGATGTATGAGAAAAATTGGTTATATTCACTTTCCACTTTGAACTTACTCCTTAAGGGTTAACCTGCTTTCCAAGCCTGTGAAGTTTTTAACATGTGTTATATGGTTCTTAATTGGGGGTTAGTCATGTGATGTACAGCACTACCCTTTATATAGCAATATGAGCTTGTATGTATCATGCTTCAGTTGTGAACAAGGCGCGAGAAGCGCTGAAACGCGTAAACTTTTATTACTGTCCTATGTGAAGATTGTCTAATAAAGTATGGAATTTTAATGGTATATGCCGACCTGGTGCTGGACTTTTTTCTCTGGTATGCTGTGACCCTGGCTCCGGGTCTTACCGTGCACCGACGGCTATACCACAGCAGGTGAGCTGACCAACAAACAGACTTTTGCATATATATATATATATATATATATTTATGCACACACACACACAAAAAGCATACAAACCATACTGTGGTACTAAGAGGTACAATTATTGACTTAACGCCAAAATACACCTCAATAATAGTGTTCCTCAACTCTTCAATTATGAAAAGTAGACTTTTTACATAGTCATGTGAAAATACTATATAAGTGTATAATAAAACATTGAAGTGCATACAATGCAAAAAGTGAAATATTCAAAGAAAAAGGACAAAAAAGAAGTTGTAATAAATACCCAAGTGTAATACAGTGGTGCCTTGGATTACGAGCATAATTCGTTCCGGGACCCTGCTTGTAATCCAAATTCACTCGTAAACCAAAGCAAATTTTCCCATAAGAAATCATTGAAATGCAGACAATTGGTTCCACAACCCCAAAAATAATGATTTATTATTCTAAATAACTTGTAGAACAGATGAAACAAACAATAAGAAATAGCTGAATATGCGATATTATAAGTTACTGTACAGTATAGCGATCAGCATGTGGAGTATAATGTATAGTAAGTGCATAAACCTGAAAAACAGCAGCAGTTTGTAGATACAGAATGGAGATGCAGATGCCGATTATGCAGTAGTGTAGTATAACAGGCTAGAATAGAGAAGCAGGGCTGCTGTCAGAGGTCTATGTGGTCACATGACAGAAATGGGGGAGGGTGTGTGTGTTCAGCTTAGACCAATCAGGAAGTGAGAATCACAGAGCTGTGCAGGAGGACAGAGACAGAAACTTTATATACAGCAGTTTAAATGGCTGAGGGTAAGTGCATGCACGTTATAGCAGGTGTGTGTATAGCTGAGTTTGAGTGCAGGCACATTATAGCAGCAGTTTGTATAGCCGAGTGTAGGTGCAGGCACATTATACAAGTAATGGAGAGGATCGGAAACACAAGGGCTGAAAGAGACTGCTGGAAGGAATGAGCAAGACAGATGTGGGCACATACATGCAGCACTCTCTGTCTGGGGAGAGAGGGGTTACAGCTATGAAGAGATTACCTCCACAGTCCTGTCCCCTGATGTAAGCCCCAGCCTAAAGTGGATCTGCTATGATTTGGAAGTTGAGGGAGACTTCCTGGGTCAGATTACAGTGCTGTAGACCACGCTATGCAGACCATGCCCCTCCCCCACTCCGCCTCCCACCCAGTACAGGGAGCTCTTAAACCAAAGCAATGCTCTTAAACAATTTTGAAAAACTGTGAGCTCTTTAACCAAAACGCTCTCAATCTAAGTTACTCTTAAACCAGGGTACCACTGTATATAAACACAACTTATTAGCTGAATATTATCATTCAATGTCAGGGATTACAGATGACCACAAAACTGTGCATTAAATTTGGATCCTTGTTTTTCTAAGTGTTTGAACATCTTTTGAAAATATAAAATGGTTCCGATTCCAAGACTACATTAAAGGAGAAGTCCAGCAAAATTTTTGTACTGTCCCTCAAAAGTTATACAAATCACCAATATACATTTATTATGAGAAATGCTTATGAAGTGCCTTTTTCCCTGCACTTACTACTGCATCAAGGCTTCACTTCCGGATAATATGGTGATGTCACGACCCGACTCCCAGAGCTGTGCGGGCTGTGGCTGCTGGAGAGAATGATGGCAGGGGGATGCTCAGTGTCCCTCCAGTGCCCTGTGTCCCTCAGTGTCCTCCTGCCATCATCCTCTCCAGCAGCCACAGCCCACACAGCTCTGGGAGGGCTGTGGCTGCAGGAAGTGAAGCCTTGATGCAATAGTAGGTGCAAAGAGAAAAGCACTTCATAAGCATTTCCCATAATAATATACAATATATTGGTGATTTGTATAACTTTTGGGGGACATTACAATACTTTAATAAAAAATTTAGCTGGACTTCTCCTTAAATTTTTTTTTACTAATATAATTAGTTAAAACTATCTATGTGTTGTTAAAAAAAAGCTCATATAATATAAGTATGATGTGCTTTTAAAGTATGACAAGATGAAAGGGACCTATACTTAATGGAAACACAGAGACAACCATTACTACACGTATGGAAAGAGCGGGCCTGTATTCTATGTGGGCATATAGGGGGCCTTATACTATATAAGGGCACAGAGGAGGCTTGTCTACTATATGTGGTTACTACTGACTACTATGGATCCAAACAGTGGTAGGAGCTGTGAGTCTGATGGATTATTGCAGATAAAGTGTCCGGCAGGGGAAACCTGTTCACATGTCTTCACTAATGCGCACTCCCGAGATCCCGACAACCCCTCGCTCCAGAGCAGTGAGGGAGTGATGTCACCAGCCCAGGAACCTAGACAACGAGCTGTAAACACATCAGACACATCAAAGGGCCTAGCAAGGAGACTAAGGGTGGTATTACATGGGCCGAGCAGGGCCCGATAATACCTGTAAACGAGCGCCGATCTGATAGATCGTCGCTCGTTTACTGGGCCTATTACACAGCCCGATAATCGTTTAGCAAGAGCTGCAAGGACATCGTTACCGATGTCCTTACAGCCCTTGCTAAACTGGCATATATTACCCATCCATGTTCCAGGGCTGCTCCTGCCGTCCGCTTCTCCCTGGGTCCCGCGCGCGCTCTAGCTTCACATCGGCCTGTCAGCTGATAGGCCACTCAGCCAATCACAGGCCGGTGTCCCTGCCCGAGCTGTGATGCTGTGCTGTTTGAACCGCATGAAAAATAAAGAAGTCATTTTGCATTTACTCCGGTTAGTGCCTTCCGCTCGCGTCTTCTTTATTGTCATATATGTATGCGGCACTTGCTCACATGTAATGTATAACTTACACCTATGGACGTGAGGATAGCCTTTTGAGGCGCCTGATATTTCTCGTAAGAGGCTTATAAAAATGTGGCTTATGAAGTCACATACTTAGTAATATATGCGTAATATATGTATGTGCACTATGGCACCAACATCTATGCATGTGTAAATGACCCTAAGGCTACAAACCCACTTTGCGGGTCTGCAGCGAGTCCCCTCGCTGCGTATTTGCAGCGAGACTCGCTGCAGATCCCGGCCCTATACTTTTAATGGCAGACAAACACGCAGCAGGGATGTACATCCCTGCTGCGAGTTTGTCTGCAGCCCACCCCATTAACCCCCCGGCCGCCGGAGCTGATACTTCACCTGATCCCGACTCTGGCGGTTCCCGATGTCTTCAGCAAGCTGGAGCGGGGACCAGGTGAAGTATATGCTCCAGCCAGCCGCCCGCAGCTCCGGCCACCCGATCACCCCCCTGCAGCACCGATCGCACGCCCCCCAGCAGCACCGATCGCCCCCCTGCAGCCCCCATCGTGGGGGGCGATCGGGCGGCCGGGGCTGCAGGGGGCGATTGGGGGGGGCGTGCGATCGGTGTTGCGGGGGGGGGGGGCGATCGGGCGGCCGGGGCTGCAGGGAGGTGATCGGTGCTGCCAGGGGGCGATCGAGCTGCGGGGGCGCGATTGGGGGGGGGGGCGTGCAAGCGATCGGTGCTGCGGGGGGGGGGGGCGTGCGATCGGTGCTGCGGGGGGGGCGATCGGGCGGCCGGGGCTGCAGGCGGCTGGCTGGAGCATATACTTCACCTGGTCCCCGCTCCGGCTTGCTGAAGACATCGGGAACCGCCGGAGCCGGGATCAGGTGAAGTATCAGCTCCGGCGGCCGGGGGGTTAATGGGGTGGGCTGCAGACAAACTCGCAGCAGGGATGTACATCCCTGGTGCGTGTTTGTCTGCCATTAAAAGTATAGGGCCGGGATCTGCAGCGAGTCTCGCTACAAATACGCAGCGAGGGGACTCGCTGCAGACCCGCCAAGTGGGTTTGTAGCCTAAATCTGCGTGATGACACTGGACCGACTGTGTTGTGTAATACTACAGATAGCATAATGAATATCTTTTATTTGTCCACTCCGTAAAAGAAGTTTCAGATATGAGCATTTGCTTTCTGGGTTTTTATTGTTGTAGCTCACAGTAGTGTCCATTTTTATATAATTATACAAGGGGGTGTTGATAAGTCTTTGGATTTACCCAGAAATAAACTAGATAGGAAGATGAAACTTTACATGTATTCCACATACTCTCCACTGATGTCAACACATTTCTTACATCAGTATTTCAAGTTCTGTAAGCCTTGCAAAAAGAAGGTTTTCGGTTGCGCCCCAAACCAGTCATTAGTAGCAGCCATGGCATCAGAAATGGCGTAAGATTTGGTACCCTTGAGGTGTTTCTTCAGGTTTGGTAACATGATAGTCGGAGGGAGCTAGATTTGGGAAATAAGGTGGGTGGTCAACCAGCTGAAAGCCTAGCTCCATTAGTTTTGCCATGGTTGCTTGTGCAGTGTGAGCGGGAGGCGCTGTCTTCCAGGAACAAGATTCCTTTAGACAGCTTGCCATGCCTTTTGACCTTCAGAGTTGCCTTCAATTAGTCCAAAAGTTCAATGTAATACCTTGCATTGATGGTGGAACCATTTTGAAGGTAGTCCACCAGCAGCACACCTTCCTTATCCCAGAACACAGAAGCCATCACCTTAGTGGCTGATTTTTGCACCCTGAACTTCTTTGGATCAATTTGCTTCCACTCTTCTGACTGCTCCTTTGTTTCAGGGTCATACAAATAAATCCAGGTCTCATCCATAGTGACCAGTCCATCCAGGAAGTTCTTATCAATGTGGAAACGCTGACAAATGGACAAAGAAGTTTTCACTCACATGCTTTTCTGATCTGTTGTCAAACATTTGAGGACCCACTTTGCAGATAGTGTCTTCATGTTCAAATGTTCATAGATAATGACACATACACATTCTTGAGAAATCCCCATGATGTCTGCTATTCCTTTAGCTGAAATTCATGATTCTCCAGTATAAGGCTAGGTTCACGCAACGTACAGGCCCGCTTCTGCCATGAGGCGGAATGAGTATTCCGCCTCAGGCGGCAGATTTTGCGCCCCTGCAGGGGGCGGCAAGATTTTCCCCGCCGCTGTCATTTTAGCTAAGTTTAACTTAGCTAAAATGACAGCCACAGCACAGGCTCACCAGACCTCGCGAGTCGCGCTGCTCACGGTCACCACCGGCGTCTCCTCGTCGTACCGCCGGGCCGGCCATTCCGACGTCACCCGTCACGTGACCCGGCTTCCTTCTTCTGATTGGTTAAGTGCGTGCGCCACGGACGTCCGCCGCGGCGCTACGCAGCTGAGGTCACGAGACGTGTCCAGGAAGAAGAAGTGCAGTTCGGGTCTTCGTCTGCGGAGGAGAGGTTGCCGTGTGACTTGGTAAGTTCCTGGGGTGGGAAGGGGTTTGGATGGGTGGCGGGCGGCTTGCGGGGGTGGGTTGTGGGGGGATCTGTTAGTTTTTTCCGGGTTGGCAGTCTATTGTCATTATGAGGAGGTCTCTGCATTGAGGTGGTCAGGGCCTCTGCAGAGACCTCCTCATAATGACAATAGACTTAATGCTGCCAGGGCCTTTGTTTGCTGCTTTTTCACTTTTTTTTTTTTTAACAGGTACAGACTGGACTACTTCGAAAGAAGACTTTTACATTTTTTATTTAATAAAAGGGTCAACGAGGTGTCTCTGGGGAGTTTTATTTCAATAAAGAGCTTTTTGAAATTGTTTTTTTTTTTTTTACTTATTTTTGGCTTGGTAGTGGAAGCCATCTAATAGATGGCGTCCATTACTAAGCCAGGCTTAGCGTTAGCCAGTAGAAGGGCTAACACTAACCCCCCACGCTTATTACCTCGGTACCCACCGCCACCAGGGGTACCGGGAAGAGCCAGATACCGTCAGGCCTGGAGCACCAGAAAATGGCGCTCCTGGACTGGGCGGCAGCAGGCTGGTGTTATTAGGTTGGCAGTGGCCAAAATAAATGGCCCCTGCCACCCTGATAGCGTCAGGCTGCTGTTGCTTGGTTTTGTATCTGGCTGGTTATGGAAAATAAGGGGGACCCCACACATTTTTTTTCTTCATTTATTTATTTATTTATTTATTTATTTAATAAAACATTCATGGGCCCCCTTATTTTCTATAACCAGTCAGATACAGAACCAAGCAACAGTAGCCTGACACTATCATGGTGACAATGGCCAAAATAAATGGCCCCTGCCACACTGATAGCGTCAGGCTGCTGTTGCTTGGTTTTGTATCTGGCTGGTTATGGAAAATGAGGGGGACCCCACGCATTTTTTTTTCATTTATTTATTTATTTATTTAATAAAACATTCATGGGCCCCCTTATTTTCTATAACCAGTCAGATACAGAACCAAGCAACAGTAGCCTGACACTATCATGGTGACAATGGCCAAAATAAATGGCCCCTGCCACACTGATAGCGTCAGGCTGCTGTTGCTTGGTTTTGTATCTGGCTGGTTATGGAAAATGAAGGGGACCCTATGTATTTTTATTTACTTATTTGATAAACTAATGCATGCTTTTGCCCCTTCAGTTTCCATAACCAGTCAGATACAGAACCAGCCAACAGCATCCTGACACTATCAGGGTAGCAGTGTCCAAACATAAATGGCCCCTGCCTTCCTGATAGTGTCAGGCTGCTGCAGCTTGGTTGGTTATGGAAAATGAGGGTGACCCCACACATTTTATTTATTTAATAAACTAATGGATAGGGTCTCCCCTATTTTCCATAACCAGACAGATACAAAACCAAGCAGCAGCAGCCTGACACTATCAGAGGCAAGCGCCATTTATTTTAGTTATTGCCAGCCTAATAACGCCAGCCTGTTGCTGCCTAGTCCTGGATCATCATTTTCTGGCGTTCCAGGCCAGACAGTATCTGGTTCTTCCAAGTACCCCTGGTGACAGTAGGTAGTAAAGGTAATAAGCATGGGGGTTAGTGTCAGCGCTTATAATAGCCAACACAAAGCCCTAGCTTACTAATGGATGCCATCTATTAGGCGGCTTCCACTACTAAGCCAAAAATAAGTAAGAAGAAAAACAATTTAGCAAAGCTCTTTATTGAAATAAAATACCCCCAAGAACCCTTGTTGACCCTTTTTCATTAAAAGTAAGAATCTTCTATCTGAAGTAGTGCAGAATGAAAGTATTAAAAAATGTAAACAAAATAAAATGATACTTACCTGCCCTTGGTCCACCTTTATCAGTCCCTAAGGGTCCATTTACACAGAAAGATTATCTGACAGATTATCTGCCAAAGATTTGAAGCCAAAGCCAGGAATGGATTTGAAAAGAGGAAAAAAATCGCAAGCTTTCCTTTATTACCTGTTCCCTGTTTATAGTCTGTTTCTGGCTTTGGCTTCAAATCTTTGTCAGATAATCTTTCTGTGTAAATGGACCCTAAGGGGTCATTTACACAGAAAGACTATCTGCCAAAGATTTGAAGCCAAAGCCACAAACAGACTATAAGTAGAAGTCAGGTCATATAGGAAAACCTGAGATTTCTCCTCTTTTTAAATCCATTCCAGGCTTTGGCTTCAAATCTTTGGCAGATAATCTGTCAGATAATCTTTCTGTGTAAATGGACAAATGTGACGATTTGCAACACCAGTAGATTTTGCCAGACAATCCAGGCTGTGTGTCAAAATCTGGTGCCACCTTTTGCTCTTTGCTTGAGACATTCAGCAGAAGTACAGCAAACCTCATAGAGCTGTGCCCTGTAGCCAGCGCAACTAATTTGCACCTGGTGAATATAACCATGTACCACATGGTTATATTCACTGCTGTGGTGTGGTTATGCATTTGGTATATTTACTGCTGATATAGAGATATATATATATATATATATATATATATATATATATATATATATATATACAGTGGTACCTTGGTTTAAGAGTAACTTGGTTTTAAGAGTGTTTTGGTGTAAGAGCTCCCTGTACTGGGTGGGAGGGGGAGTGGGGGAGGGGCATGGTCTGCATAGCGGGGTCTATAGCACTGTACTCTGACCCAGGAAGTCTCCCTCACTTTCCAAATTATAGCAGATTCACTTAAGGCTGGGGCTTACATCAGGGGACAGGACGGTGGAGGTAATCTCTCCATAGCTGTAACCCCTCTCTCCCAGGACAGAGAGTGCTGCATGTATGTGCCCACATCTGCCCTGCTCATTCCTTCCTGCTCCCTGCAGTCTCTGCCCGCCCTTGTCTTTCCCATCCTCTCCATTACTGTACAGTAACTTATATTATCACAGATTCTGCTGTTTCTGAATGTTTGTTTCATTTGTGTTACATGTTATTCAGAATAATAAATCATTATTTTTGGGGTGTGGAACCAATTGTCTGTATTTCTATGATTTCTTATGGGAAAATTTGCTTTGGTATAAGAGTAGATTTGGATTACAAGCAAAGTGCTGGAACGAACTATGTTCGTAATCCAAGGCACCACTATATATATATATATATATATATATATATATATATATATATATATGTGTGTGTGTGTATATATATATATATGATTTCAGTATATTCAATGCTGGTATATCTGTATGCCTGTGCAATATTGACTGCTGGCATGTCAACATTTGTCACCGGTATAGCTAACTTAAAAATTTGTTAAAAATATATAGTGGTTCATTATTACTTAATTAAAACTTAATATGTTTACAGGAAAAAATGTCTGATGGAAGAAAGCGCCTCTCTGGAGCAGCTCACAAAAAGAAGCCGGAAGCCACAATTGCTGCCCTCGCAAAACAGAAGGGGTCTATGTTAAAGTTTTTGTCATCAGAACCACAACGTGAACCCTCTTCTGAGGACAGTGAAAATGTTGGCATTTCTGGCAGCGCTGATCCTGGCACAAGTGCTTCTTCAAGCAGCCTTGCACCAGCAGAATTAAGGAGTTCTTTACTGCCATCTTCTGAAGTTTCACACGTTCCTCTAGAACAAAGTTCAGAAGACATGTCTGCAGCAATGTCGGTGTCAAATTTGGATGTAGTAGTGCTTCAAGAAGAAGCTGAACTACAAATTGAAGGTAGTGCAGCTGAGATGGAGACAGAGGCACAGCCGGAAGCAAGCTTGGATTTTGACCCGTTACTATTGCAAGATCCAGGTCTGTGGATGGATATGAGCAAAAAGCTGAGGGATTTCCTTGTATTACATGGTCCGCAGCAAGTGAAGCGATTTAGCTATCCTAAGGATGATGGTAAACGGAGCTTTGATCGCAGGCATTACCATCGTGAACTACCTAACAAGGAAGTAACAGAAAGGCAATGGCTCGTCTATTCAGTGAGTAAGGATGCAGTGTTTTGCTTTTGCTGCAAAATCTTTCCTGCCTTTCCTGCCTGCCTACCTTTGTTGTAGCTGCCATATGTTCAACTGGAACAAATGATTGGAAGAACCTAGTGCGAAATTTGGCTACTCATGAAAAAGCTGAGTACCATGAGAGAGCATTCCAGAAATGGAAAGAGCTAGAAACAAGGTTGCGGCTGAACCTAACAATTGAAGACCAAAATAAAGAAGTTATAGAGGCAGAAACTCAGCACTGGCGGAATGTTTTAACAAGACTGATTGTGCTTGTCAGAACACTGGCTATACAAAACCTAGCTTTCCGCGGGACAGCTAACAAATTATTTGAAAGAAATAATGGAAACTTCTTGAAGTTTGTGGAGGCAATCAGTGAATTTGATGAGATCATGAAAAAACATGTTAGAAGAGTAACCAATCAAGAAACCCACAATCATTATTTAGGAAGTTCAATTCAGAATGAAATGATTCAGTTACTGGCGCAGCAGGTGAGGCAGAAGATATTAGCACAACTGCATTTAGCAAAATACTACTCTGTCATCTTAGAAAACACTCCTGACATTAGCCACAGAGAACAGATGACATTAATGGTGCGGTTTGTTCGGATGCAGGAAGATGAGAGAAATAATACTGCCTTGGTGTCTATCAAAGAGCACTTTTTGTGTTTTATTGAAATGGAAAATACAACTGGTGCCCTAATGACGAATATGCTCATTCAGCATCTGGAAAAACTAGTAATAGACTTTAAAGATATGCGAGGTCAAGGTTATGACAACGGCTCAAATATGAAAGGCAAAATCAACGGTGTCCAAGCCCGTGTGCGGGAACTAAATCATCGGGCCTTTTTTGTACCATGCAGCTCCCATTCTTTGAACCTTGTAGTTAGTGATGCTGCATCCACCTGCATAGATGCAGTGGAATTCTTTAATGCCATTCAGAACATTTATACGTTTTTTTCTGCATCCACTCAACGTTGGAACATTCTAAAACAAAATCTGGCAGCTTCACCGCAAAGCTTAACCCTGAAGCCGTTAAGTACCACACGCTGGGAAAGCAGGATAGACGCAGTAAAGGCTGTACGGAACCAAATATCAAAGATAGATGATGCCCTGACAGCAGTTGCGGAGGATCCTGCTTTAACTGGAGCAACTCGTTCGAAAACTATAGCAGAAGCTAGAGGCATCCAGAAAAATCTAACAGAGTACAAATTTTTGTGTGGCCTGGTCTTATGGCATGACATTTTATTTGAAATTAATTTAACTAGTAAGAGACTCCAAGCTGTGGAAATTGACATTTCTGGGGCCATCGAACAATTGAAGAAAACAAAATTGTACCTGCAAAAACTTCGATGTGAGGCAGAATTTGAGAATATATTGAAGGCTGCAAAGAAATTGGCAGAAGAACTAAACGTTGATGGAGATTTTCCAACTGTCCAACCAGGAAGGAAGCGCAGGAGAAAAAAGTTATTTGACTACGAGGGAGAGGATGAGCAGCTCACTGATCCAAAAGAAGGTTTCAAGGTGCATTTCTTCTATGAAATATTAGATTGTGCTATCCAGTCTGTAGAAGAACGATTTTCCCAAATTAGGGAACACAACAATGTGTTTGGGGTACTTTATAAAATAGCTCAAATTAAAGATTGGACTGAGGAAGAACTCTGCCTCCACTGTACAACGTTAGAAAGAGTGCTCACACATGACAGTCAACGGGATATTGATGCAGCAGACCTATGTCATGAACTAAAGTCAGTCTCTAGATCCATTCCTGCTGACTGTGCTACACCTAGGAGTGTGTTA
The DNA here is from genome assembly GCF_027789765.1 of Dendropsophus ebraccatus. Taxonomy (NCBI): domain Eukaryota; kingdom Metazoa; phylum Chordata; class Amphibia; order Anura; family Hylidae; genus Dendropsophus; species Dendropsophus ebraccatus. The sequence continues at coordinate 72,888,553 of NC_091462.1, read as the reverse complement.
GAGTACATCTGCAAAACAAAAACGACCAGCATCTTTCCTAATGTCTGCATTGCACTTCGCATATTGCTTACACTTCCAGTAACAGTTGCAAGTGGTGAGCGAAGCTTTTCCAAGTTGAAGCTTATTAAGTCATATCTACGGTCAACAATGACACAAGAAAGACTTGTTGCCCTTGCTACAATATCAATTGAGCAAGAACTTGCCCAAGAATTGAATGTGAATGATGTCATAGCGACATTTGCATCTCAGAAAGCAAGACGAGCAGCTTTTACATAAAATTCTCTTCAGACTTCAAGTTATGATTTCAAAGTTGTAAAAGTTAAGCAGTTATGAAGTTTTTGTTGCCGTTGAAGATTTGCGAATCTGAAGGAGATTAACTGTTAAGTGGTAAGTCAAGTCATGCAAAAATAACTACAAGAGGGACATACACTTCTCTGTACTTGTAATTCACAGACATGTGTTATACCTTTATAGTTATAGTGTAATCAATGTCAATGTGGAGAGCTTTATATAACTTTATACAATACAGAGTATTTGTTCTTCAGAGCAACCAGTCAGGGATCTGCTTCTATTTTATATTCTGCTCTTGAAAAATGAAAGCTGCTCTGTGACTGGTTGCTATGGACACTAATAACTGCGGCCTAGGTTTATCAATCTGTGTGACACCAATACATTTGCCCCTAGTAACCAATCATAGCTCAGGGTTTATTTTACCAAAGCTTATTAGGATATGAATCCTTAACTGTGATTGGTTGCTATGGGCATATCAGAACAATTTTTGCCTAACACAGATTAATCTAATCTAATCTGGGCCAATATTTTTTTGATGCTTTATTAGTCTGAGCAATTGATTTTTCAAGATGAAAATCTCAACTGTTTATCCATGTTTGTACTTTTGTTTTTATTACAGTTCAATGGGGTTCCAGGTGTTAAAGATTACTATGAAGATTTGATGTCAAGAAGTTTGACTGAAGAAGTTGAATACACTTTGCCCTGGTAATTTATGGATTTTATTTTACTCATTTTACATGCAGTTATTTAGAATGTCTCAAACATGTCAAATAACTGTTTTAAGATCAATATTTCTCTCTTTTTTTATAGTTGCGTATCGTTCTGTGTTTGGAATATGGTTACAAAGATTTGCTGAAGTTTACTGAAAAAGTTGAATACACTTTGCCTGGTAAGTAAGCAGTTCAAAGGGTAACGTGGGAATAGTTGCAACAGATTTGTTTCTGGTGCGGGGAAGTATGTGTATGTGTGTGTGTGTGTGGGGGGGGGGGGGGGCATTTAAATTTTCGCCTCAGGCAGCAGAAAAGCTAGAATCGGCCCTGGCAACGTATATACAACAGCCGTGATAATTACGAAAATATACGTTACCTTTCTGTCTATGGTATCCCAGCCGGAGCGTATACACATAGTATACGCTCTGGCAGGGATCCCTCGTGGCGCTACAAACAACTGACATGTCAGTTATCTGCGGCCACTATTCATTAAATAGCGGCCGCAGAAAACCCAGTACTGCAGTACCGGCTGGGATGATCTTTTTAGAGACTGGCCGTTCCCTTAGAGACGGCCGGTCTCTTACGCCATGTGAACATGGCCTAAGGTTGTGCACACCATCGATGATCTCCGGAACAACAACCAATCTCTGTCATCCAGGATGTTTATCATCGTTGGTGCTGAAGCGGCCTGTTTTAAATTTGGAAACCCAGCTCTTACCTGTAGAATATGAAGGGCAGTGATCCCCAAATATCAGCGACATATCACCATGAATATCTTTCGCAGACTTTCCTTGCAGAAACAAGAACTGTATCACTCCTCTGCTCTCATTTGCTGTGAATATTGCCTTAGACTCCACCATTTTGTTTTCCTGCATGCCTAGATCACTGTTGCCATAAGCTACATACACAAAATTTGGAAAACATATATTAGACAAACAATCGTTACCATAAAAACAAAAAAAGAACACAAAGCCAAAGACTTATCAGCAGCCCCTCGTACACTATTGCCTCCTTATTAATATTTCCGGTTGTGATCTAGAGATGCCATACTACAGCACACACCCGGGTAAACATACATTATATTCATCTTTTCTGTTAAAATATTGGATATGTTCTGTATATGATTGGTATATATACAGCCCAGATATTTAGTTTTCATTATCTCCTAATGAAGCACTTCAATGCTTCAAATGTGAGTTGGGCTGCCGATGTAGCAGTGGTGTTGGTCGCACATCTAAATTTTAAATTTACCATCTTTGTGCATAGTCCATCGTGGCCCTTGCTTGTGTACTGCCCTTTTTCTTGACATATAGCCTATATATATCATTATTACTCATATGATGAAGCTGCGTCTGCTAACGATATATGCATTGCAGTCATAGAAATTCCATCTGGTCCTAGTAGATGGCACTGTTGCCTCAAAATTGGCAAACAGTGCATAACTATTAAGTATTGTGTTATGTTTTTGTAGACTTTGCACACACACACACATATATAATTTTTTTTGTCCCTGTCTGTAGCCACCACCTTGCTCCTCGGTCTTCTGATCTCATCTATTCTCCTCTTTGTAAATACCCTAATATTTTAATAGTTTAACTCATCAGTACTTTTATAATATATTATTAATCAATAAAAATACATTTGCATATACTGCAATTCTGGCTCTATAGCAATGGTGCAACAGCCTAGTTTTAGTGGCTCAAAATGACTCAGCTGCAATAATTAGCACCTGTATTAAATAACTGTACATGTGCATCAGCTTTACTTGAAATATGAAAATCTACATTTACTGTAGCCTAATATAGCTAATTACACAGGCTGAGCGTACTGTTGTACCATGATCTCTTTTATCTAGAGTGGGTGGTAACTTGTGTATGCATTTCATCTTTGGCTTCTTCATTTTGACAAGAGATCAAAGTTGAGGTTTGGTCAGGACTCTGCTTGTGAGTAGTGAGCAATCGCACAATCAATGCTTGTGTATTTCATTATTTCTGTGTGGTGATTATGCCTTCGATTTACATGCGTGACAGCTTGTTCTTATTATACAGTATGCAGAGTTTCTGTTCTGCAGGGAGCCATTTTTGTACTACTATGGAGAAAAGCCCAGCAAAGTTAACCTTTAAAGGGGCAGTATTATTACCTCATTGTTTATTATGGTGATTATTTTGTATTCCTTTGCAACTATTAAAACTATACTCTGACCCAGCAGGTATCCCTTCTATCTGAGATACCAAATGTGTGTTTGCACAAAGTTAGGGACAAATAGTAGTAAGCATGTGGCCGCCGGATGATACTATGTGTGGCCGGCAGCAGACTATCTTTTAACATGTTGAAGGGGGCTTTTACTTATTTTGGAGTGAAATCCACACATATTACAGGCTAGAATATGCCTTAAATATTCTGTGAAATAAAATCTGTTACTATTATGTCACCATCTGATATTTTATATTATTATTATTAAACAAGCAAGAAGCCACTTCCCATAGGTATTTTTAGGTGTTTTTGCTTTTAGCAATCAAGTTCCCTTCAAACTGTCCTGTCTATAAGTACAAACAGCAGGTAGTCTTTGACCTTTACACTTTCTTTATGTGTAATGCAAACATGAGTGAAAAGAGGAGGGTTAGAGACTCTTTAGCTTTGATCTTTAATAGAGCAGTACAAGGAAATAGTGTGAAAAGATAAAATGCTGTTCTGCAGTTATATAAATGGTTACACTGAGGCTTGCAACAAGAGGGCATATTGTGCTTTCCATGCTGCCCAATATAACGGCTGTGCAAAGCTACTTCTGGGTTGTTGTCTAATATACGTCAACGTTGCACTCAAAGACTTGAAGAGGACCTGTCACCCCCCCCCCCCCCCCCTGTGCCGGGGTGACAGGCTCCCGACCCCCCACTAGAGCACCTTATACTTACCTGATAGCGCCGGGTCCCGCTTCTTGAGATGGTCCGGTGACGGAGATTTCAGCGCCCAAAGCCCGGAGGTGACAGGTTCCCTTTAATGCTGAGTTGGCAAACCTCAGGGCCAGTTCACACAGAGTGAAATCGGAGGAATTCCGCGGCGGAGCTCTCTGCCACAGAATTCCGACTGCCCTCTGTTTCAATGAGACGGCTCACGTGCCTCCATTTCCATGGCTCTCCGCTCAAAGAATTTTTCTCAGTGTGAACTGGCCCTTAAAGTGTAACTATCAGTTTTCAATAGCGGCAGGATAAGCTGTCAAAATCCTGCTGCCACGCTCCCTATTCTTCCAGCGGCGCAGTTGTATACAATGCAAACTCTAATCACATATTTAGTGATAGTATATTCTATGATAAAGACGGCAACTGTTACAAACTTACCTGTCCAAGCTTCTGCACTGTCCTTCTTGCCCCCCACAGTACCGGATGCGGATCTCTGCTGTCAGGGATGCCTGGCCAAATCAGGCAGCAGCCAGGCATCCAATCAGTAGTAAGCACAAGGGGAAAACAACGACACAGGCGCCTCGTGTGATACCATAGAGTAGAAAATAGATTAGAATCCAGTAGTAAGCTCACCTTGTAGCCATTTGGGCTGGTTGCATATAACCCTAAACAGGGTAAAAATCCTGGGTTGGCACCCCACTCGTCAACCGGTGTCCAGAGATAGCAGAAGCTGGAAGAACCTCACAAACGGGATACTCCCAATTGGGGGGGCCGTGTATTAGACCATGAAAGGAAAAAAGCAGAGGTGTTAGTAAACCACTGAAGCAGGCCAAATTCTTGAGATGTATGAAAAAAGTATAAAAACACTTTATTGTCAATTGCACAATAAAGTTAATTGCACAATTGAGTTATCATCTTTCGGGAGCAGATTCTCCCTTCCTCAGAACAAGTGTGCATAGCCGCATAGGCTATTATTAACCTACCTCGCCAAACATATATCTATTCTCTGTGACCCTGCCTACTATACCCCACAAACCTACTTTTATTATTTCCACGCTGTCTGCAAATCTGGTAGAATTAGGCATCCGAGCATTACATTATTGCATATCAGTAGCGTAGCTACCATAGAGGCAGGGTAGGTAGTTGCTATGGGGCCCGTGCAAGAGGGGGGCCCGGGGGGAAAAGGTAAGAGCGTGTGTCTTTCTGCCTAACTCCTTATGTACTGCAGTGTGTAAGTGTTTACTTACATGCTGCAACACAAAAAAGGGTTAACAAGCAGAAGACAAAGATCTCTCCTTCACTGCACTGATAACCTCAGACCTCTGTTCTCCAGCTGCAAAGGAAAATGTGCAGAGCTTCGTGCTGAGGTCAGGGGTTATCAGTGCACCAGCAGTAAAGCGCATATATATATATATATATATATATATGTCACGGCCGCGGCGGCGTCCCGTGTTCCGGGCCGCCGCCGCGACCTCCTCCTGCCCCATGCAGCCGCCGGGGTCCTTGTGCATGGACCCGGCGCTGCTGCTAGTTCGGCCCCTGGGGGCGCCTCACCTCTCCTCTGCTCCTGTCTCCGTCTGTGCCGGCTGGCGCGCGCGTCCCCACCTCCTAGGGCGCGCGCGCGCCGGCTGTCTCGGATTTAAAGGGCCAGTCCGCCCTTAATTGGTTAGTTGCACCAATCGCTCCCTATAAGTTCCAGCCCTGCCCCACTACAGGTGTTGGAGCCTCTACATGCTTCCCTTAGCGTTTGGCCCAGCCCCCTGTTGTTCCTGATTCCTATCCGCTACCTGGTCCCAAGTCCTTGTTCCTGCTCCCCTGTCACTCCATTGCTCCTGTGTTCAGCCTGTCACCTGCGGTTACGCCTACAGACCTCTGCCAGCACCATCTCCTGCCTACTGCTCCTGCCACGCCTCGCCTGCCGTCACTAGCAACCAAGCCAGGGGTAGCGACCTGGGGGTCGCCTGCCGCAGCAAGTCCATCCCGCCTTGCGGCGGGCTCTGGTGATAACCAGCGGCCCCTTAGACTCCGCTCCCTGGTGAGGTTAGTGCCATCGCTGGTGACGGTCCAGTGGATCCACTACTCCAGGTGTTATAGTAGGCTCCAACCATGGATCCCGGCGAGGTGCCTGATATCCGTGACATAGCCCGAGTGGTCGCCCAACAGGCGCAACAAATCCAGCAACAGTCGCAGCAGATCCAGCAACTCACTGCCGCCTTACAGCAGCATACTACAGCCCAGCGCTCACCACCTCCTGCTGCTTTTTCTACACTTCGACTGGCTCTCCCAAGTAAATACTCTGGTGACTCCAAGTTGTGCAGAGGATTCCTGACCCAATGCACCATGCATATCGAACTTCTAAGCAGTCAGTTTGCCACCGAACGCTCTAAAGTGGCTTTCATCATCAGCCTATTGGAAGGTAGAGCTCTGGCCTGGGCCACACCACTGTGGGACCGTGATGATCCTGTGGCTGCTAATCTCCGAATTTTCCTGGCCGAGTTCCGCTCTGTCTTTGAGGAACCTGCCCATGCGTCTTCGGCTGAGACTGCTCTCCTCAACCTCTCCCAAGGAACTTCCTCTGTTGGTGACTACGCCATCCAGTTCCGCACCCTGGCGGCAGAATTAGACTGGAATGAGGCCGCTCTAATAGCCACCTTCAAGAAGGGCCTGTCCAGTCGGGTGAGAGACGTGCTTTCCGCCCGAGACCTACCTACCTCCCTGAACGAACTCATCCTACTGGCCACCAGGGTCGATACTCGTTTTTCTGAGAGAGAGGAGGAGGCCTGGCATGAACGGCGACTAGGCCTGTCCCGTCGCCATCACCAGCTGGCGCCGGTCTTCCAGAATCCTGACGTTCCGGAGTCCCAGTCGACTCCTGAGATTCCTATGCAGGTGGAACGGGCTCACCTGACGCCTGATGAAAGAATTCGTCGTCTGGAGCTGAATCTCTGCCTCTACTGCGGTGGTTCGGATCACTTTCGGCTGAGATGTCCCCAACGTCCTCAAGCGTCCGGGAAACTCCAGCACCTAGGTCCGGTGGGAGAGGTCTCCCTGAGTTGCCACCTCTCCAAAGTTGTCAGTGCCAGTTTCCATCCAGACACCCTCAGGACAAACTCTCCAGACTACTGCCTTTCTCGATTCTGGGTCAGCAGGCAATTTTATTGCAGCTACATTGGTCCAGAGATGGCGGCTACCCGTGACCCCACTAGCCAGACCCCTGACTATCTCCTCGGTCACGGGCGAGATTCTTACCGATCATGTGCACTACCAGACCGCACCTCTAGTCCTCCAGGTGGGCACTTCACATCTGGAAAAGATCTCCTTCTACGTCCTGCCCCATTCTTCTTCCACCATCCTCCTGGGACTCCCTTGGCTGCAATTACATGCCCCTAAGCTGGACTGGAGAACCGGGAAGATTCTCAGTTGGGGTCAGGACTGTTCCAACCAGTGTCTGAGGTCACCTCAGCCCAAGTACTCTATGTTGTCACCCGAGCCCGCCAGGCCTTTGTCCGGCCTACCGGCGGAATACCAAGACTTGCCTGATGCCTCCATCTGCAGGCAAGAAAGAGGGTGAGGCCAAAAGGGGGGGGGGTACTGTCACGGCGGCGGGCTCTGGTAAAAACCAGCGGCCCCTTAGACTCCGCTCCCTGGTGAGGTTAGTGCCATCGCTGGTGACGGTCCAGTGGATCCACTACTCCAGGTGTTACAATATATATATATATACATATATGTGTGTGCAGTGCTTTATGTTTTGTGTAGAGGAGGGGAGCCCCTGAAAATTTTTTTCTATGGGGCCCCGTGAATCCTAGCTACGCCCCTGTTGCATAGGATTCTTATTTCCCCATTATACTGTTTGCCAGGGTCTTTTTTTATATGTGAATGTGTCCAATAGTTTGTCTCTATAATACTTCTCTTGGCTGCCAGGAGAGGCTGTAAAGGTCAACATGAATTGCATTTCCATTGCTGATACTACTGTAGACTGCATTCATTTAGAAAAAATGTTGTGCACTGATGTGGGGCAATTAAACCTGATGTCCCCATCATCACCTTCTGATCTGTCTTAAGAAAATTATATTTATGCCTATCACTCCTTACGTTTGCTTAGATTATTGTAAATGGTATATAACCTTGTTTGGGAATTGTTTTTAAGGTTTCAATTTCATCGATATTTTTTGCCGCCACAATTCCCCTAACATGTTCCCTCACTCTGGTCTTAAGCTCACGTGAGGTAAGTCCCACATATATCTTGCCACACCCACACGTGGCGTAATACACCACGTGTGCTGCTGCAAGATTTGTAGTCTCTAATTTTATACTCTCGTTCTCCATCAGCCGAGGAGAAGGAGTCTGTTCTTAATATGTTAGGGCAGGCAACACAGTTACCACACGGGTAACATCTAGTTCTTACATGTGTCCGCCCAAACGGGTTTTCTGGTTTTGCCACATAGTGGCTTTTAACAAGGATATCTTTTAAATTGTTCCCCCTTCTCGCCGTCATAGCATCCCCCTCATTGTTTCCCACTTACAATTAAATGTTGAGACAAATCTGACTATACCATCATTACTTTTATTTTTGATCCTTTCTCCCGTTTGTAATATATCTTCTCTTCTGGTGTTTTTTGCTCGTCTAAAACCCTTCTCTATTATTCGGTTGCTGTAGCCCCTTTCCCTAAAGCGACCCTTAAGATCCTCTGCCTGGGCTCTGAACTTTTTTTCAGAGGAACATATCCGTCTCATGCGAAGAAACTGACCTGTCGGTACAGCTGATGGTGGCTGGAGTGTGTGCGGATGTGGCATGCAGCAGGGAGTTTGTCGCTGTAGATTTTCGGAAGACATCAGTCTGCAGCATGCCATCTTCACCGCACTCAATTTGGATGTCCAAGAATTCTATCCTTTTTGGGTCACTTTTGTAAGTAAGTTTTATATTGACATCATTTCTATTTAATTCTTCCATAAAGCCCTTTAATTCGGACTCCGACCCCTGCCAAACAAAAAGTACATCATCTATATAGCGCAGCCAGCACTGGACATGGGGTGCAGCCTGGGCACCCCCACACTGAAAAACCCCCCTCTCCCAGAATCCTAAGAAGAGGTTGGCATATGAAGGCGCACAGGCGGCCCCCATGGCCGTGCCGCGCGTCTGCAAATAAAAATTATCCTTAAATACAAAAAAGTTATGTGTTAACACAAATCGTCCTATAGAGTGACCGATACTCTTTGTAACTGCCCTCCACTGTGGCAAAGGGAGACCCTAAACAGAGAGCACCTCTCTATTACCTAAGAATTTCCCAATAGAGTAAATGAAAATGTGGTGTTGTTTTTTTCTTTTAACTAAACTACACCTTTAAACACCTTTAATTGCTGAATTAGGAATATGGACCATGTGGGTATTATGGTGTGTATATATCTTAAACTTTGTGTCTTTTTTTTAAAGGTCTTATTAGAATTATTGCTAATCTTCCACAAATGGCCACCCTTGTTGTGGTTCCTGAGAAGGGTTTGGCTGATGAGCCTATGAATATCAAAGTCACAGGACTCCAACCTTCCCAAAAAGTGACTATTCGCTTAACACTCAAGGATGACAGAGGTCAACTCTTCCAATCACGAGCTTTCTATGAGGCTAACAGTGTAGGAGAAGTTAGCTTAGACAAAACGGCTGCATTAGGAGGAACCTACCAAGGCACACATCCCATGGGTCTGGTTTGGTCCTTGAAACCGTTAAAACCATTTCAAAGTCCTATGAAAAAAGATGTTGAAAACTGCCCATTCCAGTACACTGTGGATCTGTTTGATAGTTTGTCACTTGGATTGTCAGCTGATCCACAGCCTGCTCTAACCAAGACATGTACGAGATGGCATATGGCTCCAGGAATACAAAGAACCCAGATCCAAGAAGGAAGGATTCGAGGCACTTTATTTTATCCCACAGGTAATTTAAGTATCAAAGGCTGAATTTTATCTTTCTATATACAATCACAGGAAAAACGATCCCCTCTCAGACCTCCCCCCCCCCCCCCCCCAACTGAGTGACATCTCATGTTCAGGCTGGGTTCACACTATGTATATTTGAGCCTGTATTTGGTCCTCATATCAGGTCCTCATAGCAACCAAAACCAGGAGTGGATTGAAAACACAGAAAGGCTCTGTCCACACAATGTTGAAATTGAGTGGATGGCCGCCATATAACGGTAAATAACTTCCATTATTTCAATACAACAGCCGTTGTTTTAAAATAACAGCACATATTTGCCATTAAATGACGGCCATCCACTCAATTACAACATTATGTGAACAGAGGCTTTCTGTGTTTTCAATCCACTCCTTGTTTTGGTTGCTATACAGCCTCAAATATACAGCCTCAAATATACGTAGTGTGAACATAGCCTTAATCTGTAACATTAGAAAATAAAGGCTTAAAGGAATTAATGTCAGTTTTCAGTTTATACTTTAAAGAGTAGCTGTGTTTTAAAACATTAATAGTAATAGTAATCAATAGTACAAGTGATTTTAAGAAGTTTTGAGAAACTTATAGGTTTCATTAGGCAAAATCTCCCCCCTCCACACTTCTTATCTGTTTATTATCAAGGCAAAGTCGTCTACATTACAGAGAAGCAAAGTGAAGATGGGTTTGCTATGTAAATTATAATCTATGGAGTGGGAGGGGCCGAAGGGGATGAGTTAGCAGGAAGAGGAGACAAACAGCCCCTGAAGTTTGGAGACTGTCTGGGCACATAAAATGCTGGATTTACACGTCAGACTGCTCAGTGCTGGTCTGGGAACTTGGTGAGGTAAGATTGCAGGAAGTTGTGCTGTTTTAGCTCCGATACACAGGCTGTTTCTCTCCTCTTCTTGCTCACTCAACCTCTCATCACTGCTGAGGTGGGGGAAGAGGACGGATGGATTTTTCGGTAGTGTGAAGGGGATTTGAGGTATTGCTTAGCTAATGATATTGAATAAATAAGCTTCTTTTTTATTTGTCTGCCAATTTTTGCCATCAGAGTTAATGTTTGCTGATCTATTATTTTATCTTAGCGACAAAATATATGAAAAGAAAAAACGATTGCCATGCCATATTATCTTAAATTGCAGAGGGAAAAGGATCATACCCCGGTATCATTGACTTGTATGGTGGAGCTGGAGGCCTTGCAGAGTATCGAGCTAGTCTCCTTGCGAGCCGTGGATTTGCGGTTCTCGCTCTGGCATATTTTGGATTTTCTGATTTACCAAGATCATTTCAAAAATTACAGTTGGAATATTTTGGAGAGGCTGCAGATCTACTTCTGAGACATCCAAAGGTACAAAGTGTCACTTACTATCACTAAATATAGTCAAGGTTTAGGTTAATGGAAGGGTTCTGAAAAGAGAGACTCTCCAAAAATTTTTAGTCTTCCCTCTCCACATGTGGTCAACTTGAATGTCACCATCTTTGATTTAAAGCCAATGTACCATCCCATAACTACAATTTTTTTTATTACTAACTTGTCGTCGCTGACGTGGGGATCCCAGTGGCCGCCCGGTTCCTGTGCTCAGAGCCGGTGTTCTTCATGTGTACCAGCCTGCTCTATGCACTGGAGCGGGCCTGGCGCCTCCAGTGCATACAGTGGGCTGGTACACAGGAAGAATACAGGCACCAAATGCAGGAATCGGGTGGCATTTTGAAAAATGGACTGTGCCACTGGGCACGTTAGCAGGATAAAAAATTCAGTTATGAGATGGTACATGCTTTTTAAATGGTAAGGTAGATGTGTGACATATTAAACTGGTAGAGAATTTCACCAGAAAACCAAAGGTGTGCTTCAAGTTAACTTGCACTATGATGTTAAAACTGATGGTGATGTTATGACCCGACTCCCAGAGCTGTGCGGGCTGTGGCTGCTGGAGAGGATGATGGCAGGGGGACACTGAGGGACACAGGGCACTGGAAGGACACTGAGCATCCCTCTGCCATCATCCTCTCCAGCAGCCACAGCCCGCCCAGCTCTGGGAGTCGGGTCGTGACATCACCATGTTATCCAGGAAGTAAAGCCTTGATGCAGTAGTAAGTGCAGGGAAAAAAGCACTTTATAAGCATTTCCCGTAATAAGTGTATATTGCTGATTTGTATAACTTTTGGGGGGCAATACAATACTTTAATAAAAATTTTCTCCAGACTTCTCCTTTAACTGAAAGCTAGATAACCAAGGGTTTTTTTTGTTATCTAGCTTTCAGTTATGTATGTATGGATGTATGTAGCAATAGCAACCACTTTCTGGCCTCATTATGCAAGTTCCCAAAGCACCCGTCATCTGTTTCAGGAATGTGGATCCAGCTGTGCTTCAATTAGTTGATCTTTGTCTACCCATAAATGGCAACCTTACAATCAGAATCTTTATTACCTTACCAAGGACAGCTCAGACTGCCATATAGAATTTGAAGAACAGATGATACAGCAGCTTTAGATAAATCTTTGTTGTTTTCCCTATCAGGTTCTGTTTAGTAATTAAAGGGGATTAAAATCAACTGGTGTCAGAAAGTAAGGGTCCATTTACACAGAAAGATTATCTGACAGATTATCTGCCAAAGATTTGAAGCCAAAGCCAGAAACAGACTATAAACAGAGATCAGGTCATAAATAGAGATGAGCAAACCCCGTTCGGGTTTGAGTCGATCCGAACCTGAACGTTCGGTATTTGATTAGCTGGGGCTGCTGAACTTGGATAAAGCTCTAAGGTTGTCTAGAAAACATGGATACAGCCAATGACTATATCCATGTTTTCCACATAGCCTTAGGGCTTTATCCAACTTCAGCAGCCCCTGCTAATCAAATACCGAAAGTTCGGGTTCGGATGGACTCGAGCATGCTCGAGGTTCGCTCATCTCTAGTCATAAAGGAAAGCCTGAGATTTCTCCTCTTTTCAAATCCATTTCTGGCTTGATACAGATATGTAATTCACTTCTATTTAAAAAAAAAAATCTCCAGTCTTCCAGTACTTATCAGCTGCTATTTGCCCTACAGGAAATGGTGTATTCTTTCCAATCTGACACAGTGCTCTCTGCTGCCACCTCTGTACCTAAAAGAAACTGTCTATCTAAAGCAAGAGATGTTTTCTTTAGGAAGTTGCTACTGCTCTGGACAGTTGCTATCATTGACAGAGCTGGCAGTAGACAGCACCATGTCAAACATGCAATAATATATCACTTTAGGCAGGACATACAGCAGCTCATAAGTACTGGAAGACTTGAGATCTTTAAATAGAAGAATTTACATATCTGTATAAAACATTTTCACCTCTTTACAGTAGCAATAGGGAACCTGTGGCCCTCCAGCTGTTTTAAAACTACAATTCCCATGCCTGGAAAGCCAAAACCAAAGTCTTGGATGTCCATATGTGATGAGAATTGTAGTTTTGCAATAGCTGGAGGCAGGGGTGTAGCTAACTTTTCATGGGTCCTGGTGCAACTTGGGCCCTCCCACTTGACCAAGCAATCCCACACCACCCCAGACCTGCATACTCCCCAACCACCTCATCCCACGCTTCCACTGCATAATACAACTTTATTGTTACTGGATAAAATCCACTATATAAAGGCCAATATTCTCTCTCAGCAGTGACAATAGAAAGGTAGATCCAGCTGCGTTCTGCAGACTTTTTAAGTGGTAGTACAGTTACATCCAGTGACTCGCAGGGGGCTTATTATCTGTTGGTGACATTTTTGCTTATCAAAGTTCCTCACTCTTCCATTCCTTCTCCATCTGGCCTGGCCTTCATAAAAACTTCACCGGCCATAACTCATTTCCACAGCATCTACCAGACAAATATTTTAGGCCCCGCACTTCACTATCATCCTAATCTCTACACAAACTCTGCATATGTATTGCTTTACACAATATCAGTGCCCCCATATAAGCAGTAACACTCAATATGTGCCTCCAAATAGTATTCAGGCCATTCTGTACCTACATATAGTATTAGGCCCCTACTGTGCTTTCATATAGCACAGTTTTTCTCTATGCATTTGTATAATACTGTCCCCTTTATGCCCCCATACAGTGCAGTGCTTCGGCCCCCTCTGTGCACTCATGTAGCAGTTAGACCTTATTATTTCCAAGTAGTTAGGCGCGTCTTTGTCCACTATATAGTGGGTAGGTTCCTTCTGTTCATCCCTCTGTAGGTAGTCCCTCAAGTAGTTGCCCCCCCCCCCGTAAATTGGTATCCTCCATGTAGGAAATCTATCCTAAAGGTAATCTTGCCCCCCTACCTCCTGTACCTCCTCTGCCCTGTAATAGTCCACCCCAATTTGCTAGCCCCATGGGTATGCCCCCTCAAGCAAACATTCCCACCACCTGGAAGTATCCCAATTTGTAATATTAAAAAAAAACCAAAAAACATACTCACCTGGCTCTGCAATCTCTTAGCATTTTTTTTCTTCCTCCCTAGTGACTGTACTGAAGTGGGGCCGCATGTGGCATTGGAAGGCGGAGCCAGCCAAGCCACTATGCACTAGAGTACCACAATCTAAGAGGGCCGAGAGGAGGATAAGAGGGCTAAGGAGAGGACGGTAGCTGACGGCAGCACACAAACACAAACAAACCGGCCCACCACACACTCACACAGACGCACACAGCACTACACACAGCACCACATGGAGACACACACACATGGGCGGGAAATAGGTGAGACGGGGAATGGATGAGATGAAGGAGGGGCCCCTACTCGGCTATACCGCCTACTGTTTAGCAACTGTCTGCATCCATGGTTCTGTTTGACCCATGAATGCAAGCAGTTTTCTAAAAAAAAAAAGTTAGACACAGTGAGGTGGCAAGGGGAGCCGGGTCGCTGTTGCAACTGCTGTAGTATGCCAGGTATTTCAGTCATGCAAGTTGAAAGACCGAGAAAAATGTTTAGTCTCTCAGCCACCACTATGGCAAGTTTCCAGTAGTCAGGATGTGCTGCAGACAAACAGACAAATTCTTGTAACAGAAACCTATTACAAACAAAAGTTTAGAATATAGGTGGCGACTGAACAAAGGAGAAGTCCCACCAAACTAAAAAACGGAAGGGGGGCAAGGGTTGGGGGGAAAAATAACGCAAACTTACCTATCCTCATGCCTGGTAGTGCTGCTCCGGGGTCCCGTTGACAACTCTCCTAGCTGCAACGTCACATACCCGGCTGAGTGATTGCCCGCTGGTTGATGACTGGCTGAGCGGGCAATCACTTAGCCAGGCCTTGAACTTGCAGCTAGGTGAGCCGGGTTCATTACTTACCTGGTTTACAGCTGAAGATGACAGATCTCACTGTGGAGGGAGAGGTAAGGAAAGTTGTTATCATCACCTATTGTGAAGGGTATGATCCCATCCTGTGTTATGTATACAAGTGTGACCAACGTTTATTTTACCACATGGGAAAAAAAAAGCAAAAATTTTAAAAAAGATACGTTTAACATAACATACTTTAGGTTATTTTCTTACAACATACAACCTTTAAACCCAGAACCCAAGACTTGCAATACAATAGTCTTTGTTCTACTTAATTCCACCTCTCTGGTCCTCCGATGTGCAGCCACTACCTGGTATTAAGACGTGACTTGAGACGTGGCATGACAGGATCAGTCATCCATTCAATGGCAGAGGCGGGACACCACTACAGCTGCTAAATGGCTGAGTGGGCCAACTTCACGTCTTAATACCAGGAAGCGAATGAACACTGGGGGACCAGAGCGGTGGAATGCAGGTGGAAGCGCAGGTACCAGGAACGTAAGTGGATGCTATTATTTTCACCAACCCCTTCTCTGGGAATTCTGGAATAAAAGGGTCCTCCTGGCCAGACTACTCCTTCAACCTTTCGACAAAAAATTTTATTAAATTTCCATGATCTGATTTATTTTAGGTTTCTAAGCCAAAAGTTGGAGTTGTAGGTGTCTCAAAAGGCGCAGAGATTGCTCTCGTACTGGCTTCTTTTTTACCACAAGTAGGGGCTACAGTCAGCATTAATGGAACTTGCAACGTATATGGTGGCACAATTTACCATGAAGGTAAAGCTCTCATTAAAGGAACACCTTACAAGCAGGAGAAGATGCTGATTACTGCAGAAGGTCTGCTGAAAACTGCCGGATTTTATGAGGAGTCCCCAGCGTCATCTATTCCAGTAGAGAGAGCACAAGGGCATTTGCTCTTTTTGGCTGGGGAGGCGGATCAATACTACAACAGTAAACATTTTGCTGAATTGGCTTTTTCTAGAATGAGGAAACATGGCCGGAACAATGGAAAAATGATCTCCTATCCAGGAGCTGGTCATCTAATAGAACCCCCAGGATTCCCTTTTTGCTGGGCCTCACATCTAAGGGGCCACAGTATACCACTTGTATGGGGTGGAGAGATGATACCTCATTGTGAAGCAGAGGAATCCATCTGGAAAGAAATCCAGTTGTTCTTTAATCAACATCTTAATCTTTCTAGCAAGCTCTAAAAACGAATAGCAGGCATTATCCATTGAGTCTTAATAAAATAAATGCTGCTGTTATTCTTCAGTAAAACTCAGATGTACTTGGTACAATGTAATTTTTTTAAATTTAGGTATTGTTCATTATCGAACCATTTTCTGAATTGTTCATATATGTTCAAGCAGTAATGTGATATTTATTATGCAAAATTTTTCATTGACTTAAGGTTAATATGGTTATATGTCAATAGGTTAATATGTATGTCAATACTTTTAAATGAGAATTCAATATAATAAAAGTCCACATATACTGAATCTTGAAAAAAAACAGAAGGACTTTTATAATTTTTGACTTCTGTAATAAAAATCAGATCAAAGCGCATCCTTTTTTTAGCGTACAAAAAAAATGTGGTTGACCAAGTTTTGTATACACTAAAAAAAAAAGGTTTGGACTTTTTTTTTCTTTTTTTGTTTGCAGCCTCAATAGGCATAAATTGTGCAAGATGTATCAAGGCACTTGCTTCTAATAATGAATGAATTTTGCAAAACAAGTGTAAATTTTACCTCATACAAAGAGACTCCTGCTCTTTCTATACCACATACTCTGAGGCTGAAAATGTCACCTTAAGGCTATGTTCTCACTACATATAACACCGTCCGTCGCATAGCAACGGACGGTGTTACACTGCTGGCCGCCAGGACATTCTGGCAGATGATACTGCTGTATCAGCTGCAGGCAGGGGCTGGCTGGCAAATTTTAGCCTGGGGGGCAAGCACACAGCACTAGCCCATGAGTAGCCGCCCAATGGCCCATCCTTCAAGGACCACTCTGGCCATTACCTATTATTACGCTCCCCACATCAGTGCAGGGAAGGTAGATGCCACCCGGACCTGTACTTCCTCCAGCAGCAATGTTCTGACAGTTCGGATAACACATTTGGCCCTTCCAGTCATTTGTAAACAGGGAATTCCTTTTGCTCCCTGTGAAGGGGTCGGAAGTCACTTTCCTGTATACAATAAGTATATGGAACGGCTCAGCGCTGACACAGAACCATAGTCCCATAGACTTACATTGAGAAAGTGACTTCTGGCCCCTTCACGCAAAGCAGTAGAAAATCCCTATCAGAAATGACCAGAAGGGCTGGAGACATTATCCGAACTGTTGGAACATCGCCGCTTGCAGAAGTACAGGTCCGGGATTCCATCTACCATCCCTGCACTGATATGGGGAGGGTAATAATAGGTAAGGGCTGGAGTGCTCCTTTATAAGGAACCAATTAGCACAATTGTGCTGATGTGGTTTCCAGCTGCACAGTATAGATTTACTGTGCAGCTACCCGAGGCTACCAGTCACTAAGTATAAGATGCTGGAAAGCTGGGTGACCTCCATTATACTGAGTATAAGATAGTGGGAAAGCCGGGTGACCACATCATACTGAGTATAGGATGGTGGGAAAGCTGGGTGACCACATCATACTGAGAATAAGATGCTGGAAAGCTGGGTGACCACATCATACTGAGTATAGGATGGTGGGAAAGCTGGGTGACCACATCATACTGAGTATAGGATGGTGGGAAAGCTGGGTGACCACATCATACTGAGTATAAGATGCTGGAAAGCTAGGTGACCACATCATACTGAGTATAGGATTGTGGGAAAGCAGGGTGACCACATCATACTGAGAATAATATGCTGGAAAGCTGGGTGACCACATCATACTGAGTATAGGATGGTGGGAAAGCTGGGTTACCACATCATACTTAGTATAAGATGCTGGAAAGCTAGGTGACCACATCATACTGAGTATAGGATTGTGGGAAAGCTGGGTGACCACATCATACTGAGAATAAGATGCTGGAAAGCTGGGTGACCACATCATACTGAGTATAGGATGGTGGGAAAGCTGGGTTACCACATCATACTTAGTATAAGATGCTGGAAAGCTGGGTGACCACATCATACTGAGTATAGGATGGTGGGAAAGCTGGGTGGCCACATCATACTGAGTATAGGATGGTGGGAAAGCTGGGTGACCACATCATACTGAGTATAGTGGTGGAAAAGCTGGGTGACCTTCATCATACTGAGTATAGGATGGTGGGAAAGCTGATGACCTCCATCATACTGAGTATAAGATGGTGGGAAAGCTGGGTGACCATATCATACTGAGTATAAGATGGTAAGAAAGCTGGGTTACCATATCATACTGAGTATAAGATGGTGGGAAAGCTGGGTGACCTTCATCATAAGGAGTATAAGATGGTGGGAAAGCTGGGTGACCATATCATACTGAGTATAAGATGGTGGGAAAACCATACTTCACTTTTCCCTTCACATGATCACTTTTGCTGCCAAAATGCCCCCGCCCCCCTCCCCCAAGCAATCCCCCCCTGTGGGTATGAGCAATCCGTAACCCATAGTTCAATTCTCCTTCCCCTCATGTGCACACCCCCTATTAGTAAAAATAATAGTAAACAAAACAACATACACACATACTGTAGTTCTACCAAAGCATCAGATGATCATGCTGGGAGTTGTTGTTCTACCACAGCCACACAGGATCATGCTGGGAGATGTAGTTCTACAGCCTACCCTATACACCATGCTGGGGTATGTAGTACTACTGTTCCACAGCTTCCCCCCTCCTATACTGTGTCAATCTCTAATCTCCTCTGATCTGATCCTGTGTGGCTGCTGCCCTTGGTTGGTGGGGGGAAGGGAGTGGATGGACCTGGGATACTGTGAAGGGGGGGGATGATGGGGAAGATGGGGGTTATGATTTGTGTGTGGGGGGGATGAAGGGGTGCCGTAGGGGATGCTGTGTGTGAGGGGATGGGGGGGGGGGGCTGCTGTGTGTGTGGGGATGGGGGGGGGGGGGCTGCAGGGGATGCTGCATGTGGGGGGGGGGGGGGATGGGGGGGCTACAGGAATGCTGTGTTGGGGGGGATGGGGGCTGCAGGGATGCTGTGTGTGGGGGATAGGGGGGCTGCAGGGGATGCTGTGTGTGGGGGATAGGGGGGCTGCAGGGGATGCTGTGTGTGGGGATAGGGGGGCTGCAGGAGATGCTGTGTGTGGGAGGTTGTGTGGGGGGGATAGGGGGGCTGCAGCCTGCAGGGGATGCTGTGTGATGGGGTATAGGGGGGCTGCAGGGGATGCTGGGGGGGGCTGCAGGGGATGCTGTGTGCGGGGGATGGGGGGGCTAAAGGGGATGCTGTGTTTGGGGGATGGGGGGCTGAAGGGGATGCTGTGTGTGGGGGGGATAGGGGGCTGCAGGGGATGCTCTGGGGGGATAAGGGGGCTGCAGGGGATGATGTGGGGGGATAGGGGGGCTGCAGGGGATGCTGTGTGTGGGGGATAGGGGGATTGCAGGAGCTGCTGTGTGTGGGGGATAGGGGGGCTGCAGGGGATGCTGTGTGTGGGAGGTTGGGGGGCTGCAGGGGATGCTGTGTGGGGGCATAGGGGGGCTGCATGGGATGCTGTGTGATGGGGTATAGACAGAGCCGGTTTTAGACAAAATGTGGCCCTGGGCAAAGTTGAAGGTGGGGCCCCAAATGCTTAAACATTGTAGCAGCAATTTAAGGTCCCGATACTTTTTTGTCAGCGGTTGGCGCGCTGCTCGAGGTGGGGTGATCTTCTGTGACCTTAAATAAGACCCCTCTGTGCCCTATATAGTAGGTAGGTCCCTCTGTGCCTCCATAGTACATATAGTCGGTATCCCTCTGTAGGTAATTCTTCTGGTAGTTACCTCCACCACCCAGTATGTAGTATCCACCAATATAGGAGGCATCTCACTGTAGGTTTTACACCTGTTAGCTAGCCCCCTGATAGTTGCCCCCTCAGCAGATAGCAGCTCCCCTGATAGTTACCCCTCCCCCCCAGCACATAGCATCTCCCCTGTTCCCCCCCCCCCCCCAGCACATAGCATCTCCACTGATAGTTGCCCCCTCAGCAGATAGCATCTCCACTGATAGTTAAATGCCCCCCCCGCCCCCAGCACATAGCATCTCCTAGGGCTGGGGTGATGTGGGCAAAAAATAAAATCTTGTTTTTTCTTTTCTCGATTTTTTTTATTTATTTTTTGATGGGTGTAGTAGTATAGGCATAGTGGATAAGGGGTGTAGCAATAGTAGAAGCATATAAGATGAGGGGTGTAGTAGTAGATAAGGGGAGTAGCAGTTTTGGGAGTAGTAGTAGTATCAGGAGTGGAGGTAATAATAGCAATGGTAGTAGAGCAGTATTGGGGGTAGTAGTAGAGCAGTATTGGGGGTAGTAGTAGAGCAGTATTAGGGGTAGTAGTAGAGTAGTATTGGGAGTAGTAGTAGTAGAGCAGTATTGGGGGTAGTAGTAGAGCAGTATTGGGGTAGTAGTAGAGCAGTATTAGGAGTAGTATTGGGGGTAGTAGTAGGGCAGTATGGGGGTAGTAGTATAGCAGTATTAGGGGTAGTAGTAGAGCAGTATTGGGGGTAGTAGTAGAGCAGTATTAGGAGTAGTATTGGGGGTAGTAGTAGGGCAGTATGGGGGTAGTAGTAGAGCAGTATTGGGGGTAGTAGTAGAGCAGTATTAGGAGTAGTAGTAGGGCAGTATTGGGAGTAGTAGTAGAGCAGTATTAGGAGTAGTATTGGGGTAGTAGTAGGGCAGTATTTGTGGTAGTAGTAGGGCAGTATTGGGGGTAGTAGAGCAGTATTTGGAGTAGTATTGGGGGTAATAGTAGGGCACTATTGGGGGTAGTAGTAGAGCAGTATTAGGAGTAGTATTGATGGTGGTAGTAGTAGGGCACTATTGGGGGTAGTAGTAGGGCAGTATTAGGAGTAGTATTGAGGGTAGTAGTAGAGCAGTATTAGGAGTAGTATTGGGGGTAATAGTAGGGCACTATTGGGGGTAGTAGTAGGGCAGTATTAGGAGTAGTATTGGGGTAATAGTAGGGCACTATTGGGGGTAGTAGTAGAGCAATATTAGGAGTAGTATTGGGGGTAGTAGTAGGGCACTACTGGGGGTAGTAGTAGGGCAGTATTAGGAGTAGTATTGGGGTAGTAGTAAGGCACTATTGGGGGTAGTAGTAGAGCAGTATTAGGAGTAGTATTGATGGTGGTAGTAGTAGGGCACTATTGGGGGTAGTAGTAGAGCAGTATTAGGAGTAGTATTGATGGTGGTAGTAGTAGGGCACTATTGGGGGTAGTAGTAGAGCAGTATTAGGAGTAGTATTGATGGTGGTAGTAGGAGGGCACTATTGGGGGTAGTAGAGCAGTATTAGGAGTAGTATTGATGGTGGTAGTAGTAGGGCACTATTGGGGGTAGTAGAGCAGTATTAGGAGTAGTATTGATGGTGGTAGTAGTAGGGCACTATTGGGGGTAGTAGAGCAGTATTAGGAGTAGTATTGATGGTGGTAGTAGTAGGGCACTATTGGGGGTAGTAGTAGGGCAGTATTAGGAGTAGTATTGGGGGAAGTAGTAGGGCACTATTGGGGGTAATAGTAGAGCAGTATTAGGAGTAGTATTCGGAGTAGTAGAGCAGTATTAGGAGTAGTATTGGGGGTAATAGTAGGGCACTATTGGGGGTAGTAGTAGGGCAGTATTAGGAGTAGTATTGGGGGTAATAGTAGGGCACTATTGGGGGTAGTAGTAGGGCAGTATTAGGAGTAGTATTGGGGGTAATAGTAGGGCACTATTGGGGGTAGTAGTAGAGCAGTATTAGGAGTAGTATTGATGGTGGTAGTAGTAGGGCACTATTGGGGGTAGTAGTAGGGCAGTATTAGGAGTAGTATTGGGGGTAGTAGTAGGGCAGTATTAGGAGTAGTATTGGGGTAGTAGTAGGGCACTATTGGGGGTAATAGTAGGGCAGTATTAGGAGTAGTATTGGGGGTAGTAGTAGAGCAGTATTAGGAGTAGTATTGGGGGTAGTAGTAGAGCAGAGGAGAGATATGGGGGTACTTTATCATACAGGATACTGTGTGATTCAGCACCCACCTCCATCATGTACTGCTCAGGGCCTGGTGCCCATAGATACAGAGGGAGGAGGGCCCTGAACAGTATATGGTGGAAGGGGGGACTGCATCATACAAGAACCCCTGCCCCCTTCCTGTATACTGTTCGCTAGGCTAGTATATGGGGAGGGGGTTACTGTTTTATAAAGACACCCGAGGCTCCGCCCACCCACGTCCGTAAGCACCGCCCCCTGGCCGCAAGTCCCGCCCCCAGTCTCCGTGACCCTCTAACCCCCCCCCCCCCCGCCCGCGCCTCCCCAACACCCCCCCCCCTCCCTCTATTTCTTTACCTGGGCTTGCCGTTCCTCCTCTTCTGTAGGGCACAGGCAGCTCTGCAGGAGGGGCGCTCCGTCCTCACAGCTCAGCTCCTTCGTTCATTAGTGGAGCAGGGGAGCTGCTTGTGCTGCTCTGCTTCCTGCTCCACTAATGAACGAAGGAGCTAGGGGGCCCCTGGGGGATGGGGGCCCTGGGCAAGTGCCTACTTTGCCCCCCCTAACGCCGGCCCTGGGTATAGAGGGGATGCAGGGGATGATGTGTGTGGGGGGTTGGGGTGGCTGCAGGGGATGCTGTGTGGGGGATAGGGGGGCTGCAGGGGATGCTGTGTGATGGGGTATAGGGGGCTGCAGGAGATGCTGTGTGTGGGAGGTTGGGGGGCTGCAGGGGATGCTGTGTGGGGGGGATGGGGGGCTGAAGTGGATGCTGTGTGTGGGGGATAGGGGGGCTGCAGGGGATGCTCTGGGGGGGGATAAGGGGGCTGCAGGGGATGATGTGGGGAGATAGGGGGGCTGCAGGGGATGCTGTGTGTGGGAGATAGGGGATTGCAGGAGCTGCTGTGTGTGGGGGATAGGGGGATTGCAGGAGCTGCTGTGTGTGGGGGATAGGGGGATTGCAGGAGCTGCTGTGTGTGGGGGATAGGGGGGCTGCAGGGGATGCTGTGGGGGGATGGGGGGCTGCAGGAGCTGCTGTGGGGGGATGGGGTGGCTGTAGGAGCTGCTGTGTGTGGGAGGATGGGGGGGCTGCAGGAGCTTTTGTGTGTGGGAGGATGGGGGGATTGCAGGGGATGCTGTGGGGGGATAGGGGGGCTGCAGGGGATGCTGTGTGATGGGGTATAGGGGGCTGCAGGAGATGCTGTGTGTGGGAGGTTGGGGGGCTGCAGGGGATGCTGTGTGGGGGGGATGGGGGGCTGAAGTGGATGCTGTGTGGGGGGGATAGGGGGGCTGCTCTGGGGGGGATAAGGGGGCTGCAGGGAATGATGTGGGGGGATAGGGGGGCTGCTGTGGCGGGGGTTAGGGGGGCTGCAGGGGATGCTGTGGGGGAGATAGGGGGGCTGCAGGGGATGCTGTGGGGGGATAGGGGGCTGCAGGACACCACTACAGCTGCTAAATGGCTGAGTGGGCCAACTTCACGTCTCAATACCAGGAAGCGAATGAACACTGGGGGACCAGAGCGGTGGAATGCAGGTGGAAGCGCAGGTACCAGGAAGGTAAGTGGATGCTATTACTTTCAGCCACCCCTCCTCTAGGAATTCTGAAAAAAAGGGTCCTCCTGGCCAGACTACTCCTTCAATCTTTCGACAAAAAATGTATTCAATTTCCATGATCTGATTTATTTTAGGTTTCTAAGCCAAAAGTTGGAGTTGTAGGTGTCTCAAAAGGCGCAGAGATTGCTCTCGTACTGGCTTCTTTTTTACCACAAGTAGGGGCTACAGTCAGCATTAATGGAACTTGCAACGTATATGGTGGCACAATTTACCATGAAGGTAAAGCTCTCATTAAAGGAACACCTTACAAGCAGGAGAAGATGCTGATTACTGCAGAAGGTCTGCTGAAAACTGCCGGATTTTATGAGGAGTCCCCAGCGTCATCTATTCCAGTAGAGAGAGCACAAGGGCATTTGCTCTTTGTGGCTGGGGAAGCGGATCAATACTACAACAGTAAACATTTTGCTGAATTGGCTTTTTCTAGAATGAGGAAACATGGCCGGAACAATGGAAAAATGATCTTATATCCAGGAGCTGGTCATCTAATAGAACCCCCAGGATTCCCTTTTTGCTGGGCCTCACATCTAAGGGGCCACAGTATACCACTTGTATGGGGTGGAGAGATGATCCATCTGGAAAGAAATCCAGTTGTTCTTTAATCAACATGTTAAACTTTCTAGCAATCTCTAAAAACGAATAGCAGGCAATATCCATTGAGTCTTAATTAAATAAATGCTGCTGTTTATTCAAACTCAGATGTACTTGGTACAATGTAGTTTTTTTTTAATTTAGGTATTGTTCATTATCCAACCATTTTCTGAATTGTTTATATATATTCAAGCAGTAATATGATATTTATTATCCAGAATTTTTCATTGACTTAAGGTTAATATGGTTATATGTCAATAGGTTAATATGTATGTCAATACTTTTAAATGAGAATTAAATATAATAAAAGTCCACATATACTGAATCTTGAAAAAAAACAAAAGGACTTTTATAATTTTTGACTTCTGTAATAAAAATCTGATCAAAGCGCATCCTTTTTTTAGCGTACATAAAAAATGTGGTTGACCAAGTTTTGTATACACTAAAAAAAAAGATGTGTTTTGATTTTTTTTTTTTCTTTTTCTTTTTTTGTTTGCAGCCTTAATAGGCATAAATCGTGCAAGATGTATCAAGGCACTTGCTTCTAATGATGAATGTATGAATTTTGCAAAACAACTGTAAATTTTGCCTCATACAAAGAGACTCCTGCTCAAAAAATTCAAAACAATACAGAAGTGATTACTGAACAGGCTTGGACTGGCCCACAGGGGAGCAGAGGAATCCCCCGATGGGCCCCTGAGTAGGAGGTGGGCCTCCCTGATTAGCAGCTCCAGGACGACATATAATCCCCCTCTACTGTTGCACATGCCTTTCAACCAGTCACTCACTGCCTCTATCTAGTAACCTGGGGTTTCATCATATTAGATATTAGGCAGGGAGTGACTGGGGTGACAGGCAGCAGCATGTAGTGTGCAGATTTAGCGCAGCCCCATTTCTCTCGCATGGGACCCTCCGCTGCTTCCTCCTCTAAGACTGGCTCCATCTGCTCTGTGTGCTGCAGCTGGCAGTCAGGACACAGGAGGAGAGGAGGGAGAGGGGCTCCAGCCAGCACAGTGTAGCCCTGGAGCTGCAAATCTGTTGTGTGAGCTGTACCTGGTGCTTTCCAGTACCAGAGGTAAATCTGTGTGTGTGGATGTGAAGTATGTATATTATGTCAGTCTGTGTGAATGGTGCATATGTGCCTGTATTATCTATGCATATATGTAATGTGCGTTTGTTTAGATGTGCGTAGTGTGTGTGCGTGCGTACATACTATGTATGCATATAGGTAATTTCTTTATATCTGGGTACGGTGCATGTATTATGAATGTGTGTGTGTGTACTATCTATGCATATAAGTAATGTGCATTTCTTTCTATCTGTGCATGATGTATATATATTGTGCATATTTGTATGTAATATGTATGTACACGTTATGTGCACTCACTTGTAACTCCCCCCCCCCCATACCTTAACCTGCTGTTAATCACATGACTGCCTTCTCTCTGTAAGCGCTCAGATGGCCTGGGATACACAGGACTTCCTGTTTTCTGACTGTTTCCTCTTTTTGAGAAAAAAAGAGTCAAAAAACAGGAAGTGTCGTGTTTTCCATGATAACTAAAAAAAAAAGTAATGTAAATTGCAAACTTGCTTTATATCACATCTTCTGTTGATTTGATTTTGAAAGTTATAAAGCCTGACAAGCAGGGAGGAAGGAGAGAGGAGACTTTCTAGCTTGTAGCTATTCAGGAGCTTGGAGACACCTCTCTGACTCTTTGTACCAGAGAATAAAAACATATTCTATGCTATGGAAGCGGAGACAAATATATTTAAGGTACCATGTGTCTTCTTGACCTATCAGCATCTAGCTTAGCGGTTGGGTCGAGGAACCTAATGATTAAACTTAGGTAAAGAGTTCCCATAGTCCTAGGCCAGGGGTCCTCAACTGTCGGACCGCGGTCCGAACCCGGACCGCGGAGGCCAGCTGTCCGGACCCCTGGTCAGACCTCCTAACCGCCCCGGATCCGGTCCGTCCCGGGGCGGTTAGGAGGTCCCGCTCCCCACCGCACTGCCTCCCGCCCCACAGGCGTACTGTCCTTAGATGTCAGTACGCCTGTGGGGCTGGGGGCAGTGTCGGTCCGGCCCCAGGCTGATACGCGCTCTGGGGATGTCCCAGGGATTCCCCAGCAGAGCGCGCACCACAGACCTCAGTGTACACTGCCGGCCTGTCCTTCCCGGAAGTGCAGGCCGGCGGCGTACGCTGAGGTCACTGATGCGCACTCTGCTGGGGAATCCCCGGGACATCCCTACAGAGCGCGTATCAGCCGGGGCCGGACCGACGGGAAGAGAAGAAGACAGCCGCAGCGGGGAACGAGGTGCTAGGTGAGTTTTTGTTATTTTTTTTTTTCTGTTTGGGGGGCATCTACAAGGGGAGAGCGCACAGGTGGACTATATACTACAGGGGGGACCTCACAGGGGGCTATATACTACTGAGGGGGCTATATACTACTGGGGGGAGCGCACAGGGGGCTATAGACTACAGGGGGGACCTCACAGGGGGCTATATACTACTGAGGGGGCTATATACTACTGGGGGGAGCGCACAGGGGGTTATATACTACAGGGGGGACCTCACAGGGGCTATATACTACAGGGGGAAAGCACAAGGGGGGCTATATACTACTGGGGGGGACCTCACAGGGGGCTATATACTACTGGGGGGAGAGCACAGGGGCGCTATATACTACTGGGGGGAGCTCACAGGGGGCTATATACTACAGGGGGAAAGCGCACGGGGGGCTAT
The DNA here is from genome assembly GCF_027789765.1 of Dendropsophus ebraccatus. Taxonomy (NCBI): domain Eukaryota; kingdom Metazoa; phylum Chordata; class Amphibia; order Anura; family Hylidae; genus Dendropsophus; species Dendropsophus ebraccatus. The sequence continues at coordinate 72,861,385 of NC_091462.1, read as the reverse complement.
ATACTACAGGGGGAGCTCACAGGGGGCTATATACTACAGGGGGGAGCTCACAGGGGGGCTATATACTACTTGGGGGGAGCTCACGGGGGCTATATACTACTGGGGGGAGCTCACAGGGGTCTATATACTACAGGGGGAGAGCACAGGGGGGCTATATACTACTGGGGGGAGCTCACAGGGGGCTATATACTACTGGGGGACAGCGCACAGGGGGCTATATACTACAGGGGGAGAGCGCACAGGGGGGCTATATACTACTGGGGGGAGCTCACAGGGGGCTATATTCTACAGGGGGAGAGCGCGGGGAGGCTATATACTACTGGGGGGAGCTCACAGGGGGCTATATACTACAGGGGGAGAGCGCACAGGGGGGCTATATACTACTGGGGGAGCAACAGGGGGCTATATACTACTGAGGGAGAGCGCACAGGGGGGGCTATACACTACTGGGGGAGCAACAGGGGGGCTATATACTACTGAAGGAGAGCGCACAGGGGGGGCTATACACTACTGGGGGAGCAACAGGGGGGCTATATACTACCAGGGCAGTCACCCCCTTTGTACCTAATATCAAAGGCCTGGTGAGAGAGAAAAAAATGCCAGTTTTCCCGCTAATAAGCAGCAATTCTGTATATAAAGTTGAACGTTTGTGACAAAGTAACAAAACACGTTTCCTACTGATGTTCAGCTCGGACCTTCACCTGACAATAGACCCCGGTAAGTGGACCTTCACTAAAAGTTGTTGAGTACCCCTGTCCTAGGCTTTTAAATAAATAAACAAAGTGGAGGGACTGTGGTGAAATGCTATAATACGTCTTATAGCATGTATTTATTAATATGTACATTAAACACAAACATGAAAAACAGGTTTTATGATTAGATGATTGTAGGTAAAGATATAAAGGGTAAAGGTATGAGATAGGTTACCTCTGGTTTAACCCTGCCTATTGCTGAAATGGGACCCCCTGGTTTAGGCGTCCCCAAACAACAGGAGGGACTGACCCTGTGCTAGGGTTGTCACTGTGTTTGGTAATAAGGTAATATACAAGGTGTGTAGCATATGAAAGGCAGGTGTAGATGTTTTTTAGTCGTGGTTCTGAAATCCCTTCTTCCGTTTATCCAGTCGGTTGTAGGGGATTACCGTTGTATGTATAAAGATACGTCTGGTGGACAAGTTGTGGTCACTTTATCCAGATTTGTGTCTGGTCTTGTGTGTTAGTTGTTTTCTGCCATTACAGTGTGGTCAACTGTGTAGTATTAATACGAACTGTAGTAGATAAGTAACCAGCAATCTCAGTTCCCAGATGGTGTTAGTAAACAGATGTAGTTAGTTTGATACAGATAGTTTTTCTCCTGCAGAGTGATGGGCTGCGGAGCGTGCACTGAGTCTGCTGTGAGGTCTCAGAGATGCTGAGACATCTGCCGTCTGTGAGAGGGTGCCTGATGGAGGCGCGTCTTCATGTGCTGGCTTCTGCTGGCTATCACCATCTAACAGTGTCAGCAGTTTAACATGAATTACAGCTGACAAATTCCCTTTAAGGATGGGTTCACACTGAGGAATCTGCGCAGAGAAGCTCCTGCGAATTCCGTCGCTTGTCCCCCTCTATGCACAGGCAGATTCCCCGGTCCAGCAAAAGAATTGACATGTCAATTCTTTCAGTGGATGGCGAAATTCCCCTGACCATAAAATGGAGTCTATGGGACGAGCGGAAATGCGCACGGGGGCGCAAGCTAAGGAATCCGCAGAAACTTGTCCGTGCAGATTCCTGTGTGAACCCACCCTAAAGGAGAAGTCTTGTGAAACTAACAAATGACAGGCAGGCAGGTGGTAAGGGAAGATAACAAAGAAACTATACTCACCAGCCCCCGTACCCCTGCGTCGCTCTCTCTCCCGCAGCCACTGGAAGTCATTTTCGACCAGGTTCCTTGTATGTCATGGCCCCAGCTCCTTTAACTGCAATATGGCATAGTTGGCTGATAGACCCATCAGTATGTGACGAGGCTGGTGGCTATTGGATATCATTAAGGAAGAGCTATGGGGGCATGGGGAAGGGTAAGTATACATTCTTTATTATTTCCTGAACCCCCTTGCCTACCTGAGATGTGTTAGTTTCACGAGACTCCTTTCAAGAAACGTAAGAGGCACGTAATGCTGTTCGCATAGAATGACTGACAAGTTCCTAGTGGTGAGCTGGCACAGCAGGTCACATACACAGCGCTGTGCAAAGTTGCTATGGTAATGTGAAAGATTTAGTGCCTGTTATATGTAGGGCCCCAAGAATCAAATTCCCAGGCGGGCTCAAAGTACCCCAGTTTGACACTGGTCGGGCGAAAGGTTTAATCCAGCGATTTTTTTTTTTTTCAAATCAAGTGGTGTCAGGAAGTTGTGTATATATATATATATATATATATATATATATATATATATATATATATATATATATATACAGTATTTTACTTCTTTAAAAATCTCCAGTTTTCCAGTACTTATAAGCTGCTGTATGTCCTGCAGAAAGTGGTATATTATTTCCTGTCTGACAGTGCTCTATGCTGCCACCTCTGTCCATGTCAGGAACTCACTCTGGACAGTTCCTGACATGAACAGAGGTGTCAAACTGGAAAGAATTTAGTTTTACATGACACCCACAATGCTTGTCTTTACTTTATAGGATTACCTTCTCTATTCATTTCAACAGCTTTATTTATCATACTCTTTGGCCGCCCTTTCAACATACAATTAATCAGATTGTCAGCAGTCTCCTTCATGTTAACAAATTAGCCGTATATAACCATATAACCATTATGGGGAAGCTTGATGTCATGTGTTTTCAGTCATTAACATCATCATCATCATAAGCTTTACAGCAATGGAGCAGCATTATCAATCTGCCAGACACAAAACACAGTCTGATTTGTCCATAGCAACCAATCACAGCTCACCTTGTATATCTTGACAAGCTCTTATGAAATTAAAGCTGAGCTTTGATTGGTTGCTATGGGCAAGTTAGACTGTCCAAGTTTCGCATGACAACCAATCACAGTTCAGCTTTTATTTTACCAGAGTAATTTGAGAAAGGAAAGCAGAACTGTGATTGGTTGCTATGGGCAACATCAAACCATATTATTTAGTGTTCTTAATGTGGCCTAACCATAAGTTGTTTGCTTGGTCACGTGTGTTTAGTGACCTCTGCAGTAAAGCGCATCGCCAGTCATTAATGGGTTAATGCATCAGATGTGTTTACCTGCAGTTACCATGGCAACCATGCACTGTGGTGACAAGCGCTTATGTCATAAAGAAGGTTCCATAAAGCAATGCACCGCGCCCTGATCAGTGCCATCTTGGATGTGCCAGAGGACCTTGAGCTTGATTACTTTACTGCCCCCTACCCTTGATGTAAGTTGGAGGTTCTAGCAGGGGGGGGTGATCTGCTTTAGACTACCCCTTCATCAAGTCTCCACCTTCTTGAGAAGTGGACCTGGATCTGTGAGGGAGAAGAGATACATCCACCATCAATAAGGTGACATATTTCAGCCAGATTTCTCTCACATCTAGTTTATTATATTTATTGTATGGTATTACCCTCTAAGCCCAGGGGAGGGGCAACTCTCCAGCCATGGCTCCCTCGAGGTTTCCCCCACAGGGGTTTTTTCCTCGCCTGAGTGCTGGAGGGTGACTCTTTGTGAGCCGGGGTTCTACCATTTTCGGTGTCATGTAATTTTAAATAAAATTTGGACCCTTTGACACCTGAGTACTACGTGTTGTGTCTTTATTTTGTGTTATATGGTTTATCTTATTGTGCTTGGGAGTTGGGGATCCATCACATAGTGCAGATTCATAAAGCTGGACATCTGCCCGCTACACAGATCTATCACCTGCACAATGAGCGCAAGTAGGATGTGTGTGTGGTCAGCATCAGGAACAAGACAAAGTATTGCACCCCCTCACACATACATCCAGGTGTGGCCTAGGTAGCTGTACCCCCCTAAAATCCATAGGATAGGGAATATCCAGCTGACTAGTGGGGGTCCCAGTGGTCACGAGAATGTGGGGAACATGTCCCTCTTAAGCTGTGGGGTTGGTGCCCAATTAAAGGGGGTATCCAGCTCTACAAAAACATGGACACTTTTCCACCTCTCTTTGTGCAGAGTCTAAGTTGTGTTTTCTTCTTTACATGTGTTTCTTTTTAGCTATCGAATTTCTTTTTGATTTATTTAATAGATTGGGTGATTATGCATGTATATATTTTTTTACTTATAAAATAAAACCTGAGATGTTTGTTTCATGGGACTTCTCCTTTGAAGAAACTTAAAGCAACTCTGCACCCACAATATGCCCTCCCCAAACCGCTTGTACCTTCAGATAGCTGCTTTTAATCCAAGATCTGTCCTGGGGTCCATTCGAAAGGTGATTACTTTTAAACTTGCAGCCCTGTGTCAAATTGGTGTGGCCTAGAGTGTCTGTGTATTAGACTTGCACCTCCTCTCTGTCCCTCCTCCCCGCCCTCTTCATCATCAGGAATGCTTTGTGGTTTTTCACATGAATAGACCAGCGCTGGCATGGGGATGCCAATGCTGGGGTTTTTTTGTTTTTTTTTAACTGCGGCCCGGTTCCCACGCACGGTGACTGTTTATTCCAAAGCACTGGCCCGGCATGAAGCACTGGGGGCTGTGACGATCTCTCCTCTCCTCTGTGACTCGGCTTCATTGATTACAATGGAGCCGAATCAGAAGGGAGAATAGATCGTCCCACAGGGGGGCGGCGGTCCAGCCCCCAAAGTATCATGACGGGCCAGTGCTTGGGAATAAAACGGTACTGTGTACAATTAAAAAAAAAAAAAATGTCTGAGGCACAGGCATCCCTGTGCTAACGCCGGTCTATTCATGTGAAAAACCATAAAGAGATGTAATGTAATGGGGCATATTATATCCTATTATATTATATTATATCCATATTATAAAGTAGTAATATATCCATAGGATGCAGTGTGTGACAGTAAGAGGAGCTTTTCTTAGTTTAAAGTATGTTATGTGGTGCAAAAGTAAGGAGCGGAAGATGTCCAGGCATCAAACTCTGCAGAAATAAGACATAAAGGAAGTCAAGGATGGAGAAGAAAATAAATGTCAGTGAAGACGTCACCTGTAAATCAGTTGTTGTGTCAAATGTTGAGTCTGTCAGAGACCCCTCTAAACCTCTGTCCTATGCTGGAAATGTGTATTATCTGTCAGGAGGTTTTTGTTTGTTTTTAGGTTTTTCCTAGCATACATTTCTAGATTTCATTATACATTTCCACTTGTATGTTTAATATACAGCAGACCACACTTGAGTCCTGCATTGTAAACATATACTGCTGGGAAATGACCCAAATGTAATCATTATATTACCATTGGAGATGAGTGAACCTCAAGCATGCTCAGGTTTGTCAAAACTCAAGCCTGCATTTAATGAACAGTGGCTGCAGAAAATATGGATACAGGACACCCTAGGACGGCATCCAACTTCTTCAGCCAGTAATCAAATGCAATGTGCTTGAGGTTTGCTCATGTCTAATCATCACCCATCCAGGTATTTAAAAAAAATAATCATTCTATTTACATAACTTTCTATGCATAATGAATAAATCACAAGCAATCAAGAACATGTCTCACTTTAATTTGTATAGATCTTTTTCAGTGACAAGCTGTAGGTTTCACATATATAGTAATGGGAAATACATTTGCCAGTTAGATTTTAAATAATAGGAAAGACTGTTTTCATTCACTGCTAGATAGGCCAGTGAAGTTCACATTTCTTGTAGGTTGATGGACATCCTGAAGCTTGTTCATGTCGTTTTAGTGAAGGTTGTTCTTCAGTTACATGATTCTCAGGCCTTGAATGTAAGACTCCAGGGTCTATCATTTTGAAAGTAAATGACAAGATAGTTCATTTTAACAAATAATCTATAAGAAGCAAATTTTAGTACATGACAAGGCACCTCTACATACCCGAATGACCAACTAAAAGGGGTCAAAACTAAGGGCTTATGCAGTCTTAAAAATAAAACCAAATAAGGGATACCCACTTGTTTGATCCTCTGTCAGACAACCCCTTTAATAATAAAGGCCTGTCACCTCTCCTGTGTCTCTAGCACTCTGTACACAGTCTGACATGGTCAGCAGTCAACATCCTACTGAAAAGTGGAATGATAATACTGAGAGTGAGGACGTTCACCCCTGATTATACAATTCTTACCAATCCTTTGGAATTTTTTTTTTTTTTTTTTAGAGATGACCCTTTTAAAGGCCACACATATGGCAAATGCATGTACAATGGCACCTCAAACAGCAAATGAATTATTTGTTTGTTTTTTTACAAGAAATTAAATAATTACTGGCATTAATGTCTACCAGTTAGCTAGTTATTAGTATCCATTATAGGAGTTGTCCACCCGTAATAATTTACATGGACTCTGCTCAACGAATTTAAACAAATCAGTGGCCTCCTAACAGCGATACAATAGATTACACCAGATATCCTTAGAGGTTGTCAAGCACAGACTAAGGGTCCTATTAGACAAAGCAAATTTTTAGCGTTTAACAATAAACAATCACAAACAAGAACTACATGAAATCAATCACTATATTACACAGAACAATATGTTAGTTCTTTGATCGCTGCCTTCATTCACACAAAACAATTATCGCTCAAATTTGAACAATATAACGATTCTTCCCACAGTAATTGTCCCGTGTAATAGGGCCCTTACAGCAACAAATCACTGTTCCTTTATATACTGTACAGTGGGAAGCAGAAAGCAGAGACCAAGCTGTCAAGTCAATATTTAAAAACATGATATAGACTATTTGGATAACACTTCTTATTAGTTCTATTAATTGGAGACAGCATATTTTATATCCATCTCATGGAAAAGTTATTTTATGTGAATGTTTTCTTGTGTATAATATTTATTGTGCTTGGAATGGATTTGAACCATTTAAGGACAGAGTCAGTTTTCATTTTTGAGCTTTCGTTTTTTCCTCCTCGTGTTTAAAAGGCCACTGCACTTGCATATTTTCCCCTACAGACCCACGTAAGCCCTAATTTTTTGCAACACCAAATATACTTTGCAATTACAGACTTAAATTTTTCTATAAAATATGCTGCAAAACGAGAAAAAAATTCTAAGTGCAGTGAAATTGGAAAAAAAGGTGCAATTCCTTATTATTTTGATGGGTTTCGTGTTTACGCCGTTTGCTAAAACAGACATGTTGGTAAAACAGACATGTTAGCTATGTTCCTCAAGTCAGTACGATTACAACAATAGGAAACTTATATAACTTTTATTTTATTTGTTAGCTTTTAAAAAATTAAAAACCTTTAAAAAAAACAAACAAAAAAAAAAACAAACAAAACTGTTTAACATTGCTCTATTCCCATCTTATAACACTTTTATTGTTTAGTCTATGGGGCTGTGTGAGGTGTAATTTTTGCACCACAAACTGTTCTTTCAGTACCTTGTTTGCATATATGCGACTTTTGATTGCTTTTTATAAAAAAAAATTCTGGATTTGGTGTAAACAAAAATGCGCAATTTTGCACTTTGGCGGTTTTTTTTGCGCTTACGCAGTTTACCGTGCAAGATCAGAAATATGTTTTTATTTATAAAATTGGAAAAGGGGGGTAATTTAAACTTATTAGGGGAGGGGATTTTTATTAATAAAAAAAATAGAATTTCCCTGGGGGACCTCTATATACACAGCACTGATCTCCCATTGAGATCAATGCTATGTATATATTAGAGCACTGATCCATCAGATCAGTGTTCTATTATTCTGGTCTGCAGCACACCAGATGCACCAATTGCCAAGCCGGCATCAGAGTCATTCTGACGCTGAGCCCCGGCTGGCTCAATAGAAGGGATCTCCCCTCCGCAATCGCATCGCGGGGGAGATCCCCCCATCTAGACACCAGGGACAGGGGGCCAAGGACTATTTAAATGAAGCTATCAGCTTTGACAGCTGCATTTAAATAGTTAATTAGCCGGGAGCGGTGATCGGCCGTGCCATCTAATACCCATAGAAACCAGGCACTGCAAGCTGCAGAGAGTGCTCAAGCTGGGAGCCCTCTATGTTTACCCTTAACGGTTGCATGACGGGTATACTAGTCATGCATCATTAAGGGGTTAATTGTAACAATGTAACTTATTAAACATTCACATTGTACCCTGATAGTCATTTTTTTGTATCAATTGCTGAAACTCACCTTAAAGTCCCAAATAGTCATAGCACCATCAATGCCTGTGGTACAAAACTTGCGGCAGTCAGATTTATCCCCATCATAAATGGACACCTGGCTGTAAGACAACAGCAGAAATGTGTTATTTAAATTGCTTCCACTTATAAAGCTTAGAGCTTGTTCACATCAGCATTGTTATTCCAGTGTTCTGCTGTCACACAAATCAAACAACAAAAATAACAGTGGTGCTGGATCAGTCCCCTGATAGTACCTCAAGCCTGACCCCCAACACCCCCCCCCCAACACCCCCCCTACATCCAGTTACTATTTTTGCATCCACAATACTTTTCAAGTTCCAGCCCAATCACAGGTCTAATGAGACCAACAGTGAGGCCAAAACTCGTGGACACAGATGCAAAAAATTGACCATATTATTTCATTAAAAGCAGCCAAACGACAGGGTTGTTTGCTATGGATTTTTATTGTCTGACCTTTTTGTTCTCATATGTATGGGGAGGCTAGCAGAGACAACAGTTATTGAAGGTGCATAGGCACTGTTACACCTACGTTATGCTGTTCTGGTGAAGAGTCTCCAGGGCAGTATTGCGGTCTTCTGTGGTCGCTCTCTTATCCATGTTTCTAAAGCGCTCCATAGCCGATATATTTCGCTGAGTGCTTTGCTTGGGAATGTCCAGTTTTGAAACAAACGTCAAAGAGCCATGGTCATCATAGGTGAAAAGCATGGGACAGCAATCATGCCCCTAAAAGAAAAAATCTGGATTAGGCACTTGTAAAAGAATAAAATAATATTGAAAGTTCAGTGACTGTATGCATTTAGCCCTTTCATGTATTAAAGTGATACTGTAACCCCCCCCTCCCTTATTCAATGCGCGGTTCTCCACACCATCCACAATCTTAGATGCTGCACATTCGATATAAAATTTCTTTCTGCTCAAAAAATGATTTATTTCAGCATTGGACAGTGCTGACTAGGGGGGGCTTCAGGACAGTTTGGCCCTCTCCCCAGAGATGAGGCCCAGCTGCTGTGAAGCCCCACCCAGTTGACACTTAAGCAATAAAATGAACCATAAAATAAGAAAGGTACTTACAGCGGCAATGACACTGTTCTCTGATACAAAGGTGACACTCAGAAGAGGTAAGAACTCAGTCTTAAGCTGGGAAACACTAGAAAGAAAGATAAAATATTAAAATTCAGAAAATTAAAAAAAAAAAAATTTGTTCACAAAAGTTTGAGAAAAATACGGTTTTATTAAAAGTTTGAAGGACTTGACCAGGTAACCTACCTCATGTTTTTCGATGCATCAACTACAGACACAATGCTGTCATGGCTGACCCAAGCCAAGCGATTTCCACTAGCAGAAAAGCTGACACTGTGAACCCAGCCACCACTGCCAGCTCCTCCAAATTCTGACATTAGCTGACCAAAAGGCATTTTTGAACCCCATGGCGTACTAGCAGGCTTCTCATCCACCTCCTTGATGTATGCAGAAAACACCCTGTAAACAAAAACAGTAAATTTTAGAGTGTAGATGGAGTCACAGCCCTAAGGAAATGGAACAGACGGCTAAAAGATCATGAAAACTAAAGCATTACTGTCATTTAAAGAAAACTTTTAACATAGAGAGACATGTCAAAGCTTCAGATAACAGTGAGCTCTGTCCCTGCCCTAGAGTGTCAGCATGCAAATATCTATGTTAAAGGGGTACTCCTGAGAAAATCTTTTCTTTTAAATCAACAGGGGTAAAAAAAAAAAAAAAAGTTATACAGATTTGTAATGCACTTCTATTTAAACATCTGAATCACTACAGTCTACCTAAATACTGTACCTGGTCTTAAAGTCACAAGATCCAGCGGCTAGAAGCACATTATTGGGGTGCCAGTCAAGGCTCAGCACAGTGGAACGGATCGGCTTCTTGATGTGTTTACTCACCCACCTATAGTAAAACCACAAACGTTTCAGAAAAGGATTGTTGCATTTTGTAATAGGAGAAAATATGTTAGTTGACTGGCTAAACCAAATCTTTTTGTAAAGTGGATTTATTGTAAGGCATATTCATGGGTAAAGTATGGCCGCTTTATTTCCCTACCCTCCTCACATCTGAGTGATGTCACCCACTGAATACAGAGTACTCATAAATACACCAGACTCAATAGTTTATGTATTCTGTCATTACTACAAAAGCAAATCATATTGCTTACCAGTCATTTTCTGACTCAAAGTAACACACAGATATGAGTCTTGCTCCACTTCCAACAGCAAACTTATTCTCCGTGGGAGACCATTTGACAAAAGTTGCTGCCCGGTTTATACGTAGGATGACAAGTGTCGGTTTCCACACTCCATCCTTCTGGCTCCACACATATGCATTACGATCTGCTCCACAGGTCACTATACGGTCACTTTTAGGAGCCCAGTCAATGCCTAGAGCAATAAAGCAGTGAAAGAACAGATTCTTTAGGATACATTAACTTGTAGCAGATTGCATAAAAGACTGATCAGAGCTAGGTACAGAAAATGAAATAAAATAAATATAAATCACAATCAGAAAATAGAAGAAATAACATGTTTTAGTATATGGCTCTAATGAGGGGAAAAAGGAAACTTAGACGATACATTCCCTTTAAATTTTCAAACTAGTTTTTTTTTTTTTAACTGGCTAGAATAAGGGCTGTATATAGGAAACTCAAGGACGGTTCTAAATAAATCCATTGGCCGACTGTTTTCTTAGTAAGGCTAGGCTCACACTGCGTTTTTGCAGTCTGTTTAACTTATCTGTTTTGGATCTGTTTTCTATTGATTTACTATGGTTAATGGTAACATAGTTTAGCCCCATTACTTTCTCATATCTAAGAGTTGTATTGTCAAACGATGACCAGTGACACTACAGCTAACAACCTCTTACCTGTAATGTGACCATTATGCTCTTTTAACTCATGAACTTTCACCCACTGGTTTCCGTTTTGTTTGTAGATATGAACCTCGTGGTTATTAGGACTTAATGCAATTTCTGTGGAGATCAATAAATAGAGGCATATAAGCATTTACACATATTACATGTAGTACAAGAAGAAAGAGCACTTCATTAAAAGTGGTTGTCTTATTTAGGTCACCTCTATCCTAAATTACGTGGGACCCTCCTACAAACATATGTCTAAAACGTAATACTCGTGTTAGCCACATAATGGCTATTTATTCTGGTTCACAGGCAGTTAGAGGACTCTTTGACATTCAAATGCACTAATAAGACATACCGAAGAGAGTCCCATAGACTGTATGACATTGAGGCAGGTGGGACTCCGCAGTGTGGATTTCCGCCGATTTGTGAACTAGCCCTTACATGGAGTGATAATCTGCCAAATCAGTCCGATACAGGTAATGTATGAACTTCAATTTTAAAGCCCATGCTGCACGATAATTGAGCCATGTTATAGGCTCAGTAAACCAGTGCTGATGTATCAGATCGGCGATCGTTTACTATAGTGATCGGGCCATCTAATATGATCCTAAGAAATCTGATGGTGACAGTATGCTACTCAGTGTAGCCGAAAGTTTGTTTCTTATCTGCAAAAAACTTTAAAGATATAAAAGAACCCGTTACTAGTTTCACGCTGCCCAGACCACAGGTAGCAGGGTCAGGCTTTCCTACTGCAGCCGTTTATCATTTATTCTGAAATCCTGCAGTGATTCCTGTAGAAATCAAAGATTACAAACAACACAAGTAAAAAAGAGGGGAAAAGCTAACCGGGACCGCCCCCATGACTCAAAGCCCCATGTCAGGATTATGCTGCAGTGTTTCCAAGTGATGGCATAGATGGTTTCCACTGCTTAAAACTGAGGACAGGTGTTCACATCATGTTCAACAAGACATAATGTGAGTGACTAATGGTGTGTTTACACCAAGAGATTTATCTGACAGATTTTTGAAGCCAAAGCCAGGAATGGATTTGAAAAGAGGAGAAATTTCAGTCTTTCCTTTTATGACCTGTTCTCTGTGTATAGTCTGTTCCTGGCTTCGGCTTCAAAAATCTGTCAGATTAATCTCTTGGTGTAAACGCACCATAAGGGTGCATTTACACAGAAAGATTTATCTGACAGATTTTGGAAGCCAAAGCCAGGAGTGGATTTGAAAAGAGGATAGATCCCAGTCTTTCCTTTATGACCTGATCCCTGTTTATAGTCTGTTCCTGGGTTTGGCTTCAAAGATCTGTCAGATAAATCTGTCTGTGTAAACGCACCATAACTTTTACCTTTGCAAATATTTAATGAAGTACACTTTATTTCAGAAAGTCTTTCAAAATAAGGCATACTAGAACCAGAATGACCCCTGGAAATAGAAGAGGAGGAGGATGCTTACGAGTACGATCTTTATTCCAAGCATGGCAGCTGATGGGTTCTAGCAAGAACTGGTGAAGAGACATTCTGGTTTCTTTTTTCGTTGGGAAACCTACAAAACTAAAAACAGAAGAATATATGTAAAGCAGATAGCTATTGCATGCAGTGGTAAAGGGATTACCTAGAACATTGATAGCCCACCTTTAGATGTTGGAACAGAGAGGGTCTGACTTCTGACACCCCAATTTCCCAATCAGCAGGGGAAAGGGGCTGCTGCCTTTTCAACATTTTATATACAATAGTTCCAATGGACACACAAATTTATAGCAGGGTCTTTATCTCCCAGAATTACTTAACCTCATATCTTCTGTCCACAATGCTATTACTATCTAGCCTTTACAAAACACAATTACACACTACAACCAAGGCGTAGATGTAAAAATATTTTTCAAATTTTATTAACATGATCATTAAAAAATCTCCAACTTAATTAAACAGTGTAAAAGGATCCAGTAGTATAGACAACCACATGCCACCTATTTCATACATAAGTTCAGATGGTCCCAGTAAGCACATAAGTCATGTTCACTACAGTCATGTAATGTATCTACATGGCCTCCTAAGTGTTTTGCGTGTGTTTGCTTTATTCAAACGTAGATTGAATAAAGCAAATGCGCGTCAGGGTACGGACGCCACACTGCTACTATGGGTAAGCCTATTGTATATTGATGGGCTCTTGGTAATGTGCTGCACACTTGTGCTTTCCTGATTCAGGAGGCCATGTAGATACATTACATGACTGTAGTGAACATGACTTATGTGCTTACTGGGACCATCTGAACTTATGTATGAAATAGGTGGCCTGTGGTTGTCTATACTACTGGATCCTTTTACACTGTTTAATTAAGTTGGAGATTTTTTAATGATCATGTTAATAAAATTTGAAAAATATTTTTAAATCTTCACCTTGGTTGTAGTGTGTAATTGCCTTTTCAACATCTATCAGGCACATCTGCTCATCTGTATGGGGTGACTATGTCCAAAACTGCAAGTCAGCTCTATTAACCCCTAGACGACCCTGGACGTAGGGTTACGTCATGGAAGTCTGTCCCCAGACGACCCATGACGTAACCTTACGTCATGGGTGGTATTCCCGCTATGAAGCGCGCTCCGGAGCGGAGCGCGCTTCATAGGAGGTGGGGGCCGGCTGCAGTGAGCAGCCGGGACCTCACCGGTAATGACACGCTGCGGCGATCGCGCTGCCGCGTGTCATTAACCCCTTAAACGCCGCGATCGCGGCGCGACCGCAGCGTTTAAGTGTAAGTGACAGGGGGAGTCCCCTGTCACTTACCGATCGGGACCCCCGCAGTGTGACTGCGGGGGTCCCGATCGTTGAAACGGACTGCTGGAGGTCTCTTACCTGCCTCCATGCGGTCCGATCGGCGATCTGCTACACTGAGCCTGCACAGGCAGGCTCAATGAGCAGAGCGCCGATAACACTGATCAATGCTATGCCTATGGCATAGCAATCATCAGTGTATAAATCAAACTAATGTATGTACAAGTCCCCCAAAGGGACTTCAAAAGTGTAAAAAAAAAAAGTTCAAAACACTAACACACAACCCCAAAACCCCTCCCCCAATAAAAGTCTAAATCACCCCCCTTTCCCATTATATAAATAAAACATATAAAAATAAATAAATAGATAAACATATAATATACCGTAGCGTGCGTAATTGTCCGATCTATTAAAATATAACAAGCGTCATTGTGAACGGTGAACGGCGTACACGAAAAGAAGGGAAAAAGTGCGCAGATTACCGATTTTATGTTACATTATATATTAAAAAAAATCAATAAAAAGTGATCAAAACGTCCGATCTTCACAAATATGGTATTAATAAAAACTAGAGATCATGGCGGAAAAAATGACACCCCATACAGCCCCATAGGTGAAAAAATAAAACCGTTATAAGCGTCACAATAGGCCCATTTTATTAATATTTAATTGCCAAAAAAAAGGATTTCATAAAAAAAAATATATATAACATTAGAGAATCTGTGTAACCTGTATATGGTTGTGTTCGGACTGACCTATAGAATAATAGTGTCATGTCGCTGTTACCATATAGTGCATTACGTAGACACAGGAACCCCCCAAACGTTACCATATTGCATTCTTTCTTACGATTTCACCTATTTATATCTTCATAAATAATATATTTGGAATTCCATCATACATGTTATGGTAAAATGAATGACGCCATTACAAAGTACAACTATTCCTGTAAAAAACAAGCACTTACATGGCTTGTAGATAGAAAACTGAGAGTGCTAGAGCTCTTAGAAGGGGAGGAGGGAAAAACGAAAGCACTAAGATCAAAATTTGCGCGGTCCACTGGGTCATTTTGGGCCTGGTCCTCAAAGGGTTAATGGCGACTGCCTCAAATAATTTAATCCCAGAAGATACCATACAGTATACACAATGGGCCTGCAACAGACTAAAGTACATGGCCACACATGGTATATGGCCGCACCATGTACATGACCGCACCTGGTATATGGCCGCTCCATGTACATGACCGCACCTGGTATATGTCCACACCATGTACATGACCGAACCTGGTATATGGCCGCACCATGTACATGACCGCACCTGGTATATGGCCGCACCATGTACATGACCGCACCATGTACATGACCGCACCATGTACATGACCGCACCATGTACATGACCGCACCATGTACATGACCGCACCTGGTATATGGCCGCACCATGTACATGACCGCACCTGGTATATGGCCGCACCATATACATGACCGCACCTGGTATATGGCCGCACCATGTACATGGCCACACCATGTACATGACCGCACCTGGTATATAGCCACACCATGTACATGACAACACCAGGTACATGGCCGCACCTGATATATGGCCGCACCATGCACATGACTGCACCTGGTATATGGCCGCACCTGATATATGGCCACACCTGGTATATGGCCGCACCATGTACATGACCACACCTGGTATATGGCCGCATCTGGTATATGGCCGCACCATGTACATGACCACACCTGGTATATGGCCGCATCTGGTATATGGCCGCACCATGTACATGGCCGCACCTGATATATGGCCACACCTGGTATATGGCCGCACCATGTACATGGCCGCATCTGGTATATGGCCGCACCATGTATATATGGCTACACCTGGTATATGGCCGCACCATGTACATGGCCGCACCATGTACATGGCCGCACCATGTACATGACCGCACCATGTACATGACCGCACCATGTACATGACCGCACCATGTACATGACCGCACCATGTACATGACCGCACCATGTACATGACCGCACCATGTACATGACCGCACCATGTACATGACCGCACCATGTACATGACCGCACCATGTACATGACCGCACCATGTACATGACCGCACCATGTACATGGCCGCACCATGTACATGGCCGCACCATGTACATGGCCGCACCATGTACATGGCCGCACCATGTACATGGCCGCACCATGTACATGGCCGCACCATGTACATGGCCGCACCATGTACATGGCCGCACCTGGTACATGGCCGCACCTGGTACATGGCCGCACCTGGTACATGGCCGCACCTGGTACATGGCCGCACCTGGTACATGGCCGCACCTGGTACATGGCCGCACCTGGTACATGGCCGCACCTGGTACATGGCCGCACCTGGTACATGGCTGCACCTGATATATGGCCGCACCATGTATATATGGCTACACCTGGTATATGGCCGCACCATGTATATATGGCTACACCTGGTATATGGCCGCACCATGTATATATGGCTACACCTGGTATATGGCCGCACCATGTACATGACCACACCTGGTATACGGCCAAACCATGTACATGGCCGCACCTGGTATATATGGCCGCACCTGGTATATATGGCCGCACCTGGTATATATGGCCGCACCTGGTATATATGGCCGCACCTGGTATATATGGCCGCACCTGGTATATATGGCCGCACCTGGTATATATGGCCGCACCTGGTATATATGGCCGCACCTGGTATATATGGCCGCACCTGGTATATATGGCCGCACCTGGTATATATGGCCGCACCTGGTATATATGGCCGCACCTGGTATATATGGCCGCACCTGGTATATATGGCCGCACCTGGTATATATGGCCGCACCTGGTATATATGGCCGCACCTGGTATATATGGCCGCACCTGGTATATATGGCCGCACCAGGTATATATGGCCGCACCATGTATATATGGCCGCACCATGTATATATGGCCGCACCATGTATATATGGCCGCACCATGTATATATGGCCGCACCATGTATATATGGCCGAACCATGTATATATGGCCGCACCATGTATATATGGCCGCATCATGTATATATGGCCGCACCATGTATATATGGCCGCACCATGTATATATGGCCGCACCTGGTATATATGGCCGCACCTGGTATATATGGCCGCACCTGGTATATATGGCCGCACCATGTATATATGGCCGCACCATGTATATATGGCCGCACCATGTATATATGGCCGCACCATGTATATATGGCCGCACCATGTATATATGGCCGCACCATGTATATATGGCCGCACCATGTACATGACCGCACCATGTACATGACCACACCTAGTATACGGCCGCACCATGTATATATGGCCGCACCTGGTATTAGGGCTGGGCGGTATACCGTGAAAATACCGATACCGTCACTGGCGTCGGTTAACCGACCTCAACTTTGCCAGGACGGTATCTGCGGTATTTTCACTTTCATCTACCCGTCTGAGCCCTAAGCTGCACAGGTTGAAGGATGTCTCGTGTGCTGTGTGTGCAGGGACGCACAGACAGCACATAAGAGACTGGCACTGTGTGTCAGAGCGCCCCGCATCACCCGCCCGGCACAGCAACAACAAAGCCGCCACCCGCCCGTCCCCACGTCCCCCAACCCCCCGGCGTGTCAGATCGCCCGGCACAGCACAACGGAGCCGCCACCCGCCCGCCCCTGCGTCTCCCAACCTCTCGGCGTGTCAGAGCGCCCCGCGTCACCCGCCCGGCACGGCACACCACCCTTCTCGTCTCAGCCAGTTTCTGCGGCAAGTACATGCCTCTCAACGGCCCGGCACAGCACAGTGCCCCCCGCCACCTGCACGCCCAAGTGCCCCCCGCCACCTGCACGCCACAGTGCCCCCCGCCACCTGCACGAGCATCACGGCCAGTCTTCTATGTGCTGTCTGTGCGTCCCTGCACACACAACACACGAGACATCCTCCAACCTGTTCAGCAACACATGAGAAAAAGAGCAACGTTTCTGACCACAACCGTGGTCTTTTCTCAAGCCAAATAACATTTGGCTTAAGAAAAGACCACGATTGTGGTCAGAAACATCACTGTTTTCAACATAAATGTAAAAAGGTGGAGATTTATTCACAGTCCAACTGGAATGCTGCTACTATATGAATAGAGATAGAAGAGATAGAAAGATCTATCTCCTATATCTACCTCCTATCTATCTCCTATCTATCTCCTATCTATCTCCTATCTATCTCCTATCTATCTCCTATCTATCTCCTATCTATCTCCTATCTATCTCCTATCTATCTCCTATCTATCTCCTGTCTATCTCCTGTCTGTCTATCTATCTATCCATCTATCTCCTTGATTGATCAATAGATAATAGATAGATAGATACAGATAGATAGATAGATAGAAAGATACAGATAGATAGATAGATACAGATAGATAGATAGATACAGATAGATAGATAGATACAGATAGATAGATAGATAGATACAGAGATAGATAGATACAGATAGATAGATGGATACAGATAGATAGATGGATACAGATAGATAGATGGATACAGATAGATAGATGGATATAGATAGATAGGAGATAGATAGGAGATAGATAGGAGATAGATAGATAGATCTCAGATCTATCTATCTATCATCTATTGATCGATCAAGGAGATAGATGGATAGATAGATAGAGATAGATAGGAGATAGATAGATAGATAGGAGATAGATAGATCTATCTCCTATCTATCTCCTATCTATCTATCTCCTATCTATCTGTATCTATCTCTATCTATCTATCCATCTATCTCCTTGATCGATCAATAGATGATAGATAGATAGATCTGAGATCTATCTATCTATCTATCATCTCCTATCTATCTCCTATCTTTCTCCTATCTATATCTATCTCCTATCTATCTATATCTATCTCCTATCTATCTATCTATATTGATCGATCAAGGAGATAGATGGATAGATAGATAGGAGATAGATAGGCAGAGGAAATAGATGATAGATAGATAGGAGATAGATAGATAGATGATAGATAAACCTGTATATACTACATACACATCATACTGTATACACTCTGAGTCCCTATAGTACATAGCTATATACCTGTATATACATGTCCTGTGGTGTGTCCATAGCTGTATGCTGTATATACACGACCTGTGGTGTGTACATAGTTTGAGTTACTGTACTTTTTTAAAAACATAATATTCCCAGTTTGGTATGGCCAAGTGGGTGTGGCTTGTAAAAGGGGGTGTTGCTTACAAAGGGGCGTGTCATAGTTATCGTCCATTTATCGTTACCGCAGCTACATATGCGATAAACCGCGATATTGATTTAGGCCAATATCGCCCAGCCCTACCTGGTATACAACTACACCTGGTATATGGCCGCACCATGTATATATGGCCGCACCATGTACATGACCGTATATGGCCGCACCATGTATATATGGCCGCACCATGTACATGACCACACCTGGTATATGGCCGCACCATGTATACAACTACACCTGGTATATGGCCGCACCATGTATACAACTACACCTGGTATATGGCCGCACCATGTACATGACCACACCTGGTATATGGCCGCACCTGGTATATGGCCGCACCATGTACATGACCACACCTGGTATATGGCCGCACCATGTACATGACCACACCTGGTATATGGCCGCACCATGTACATGACCACACCTGGTATATGGCCGCACCATGTACATGACCACACCTGGTATATGGCCGCACCTGGTATATATGGCCGCACCATGTACATGACCACACCTGGTATATGGCCGCACCTGGTATATATGGCCGCACCTGGTATATATGGCCGCACCTGGTATATATGGCCGCACCTGGTATATATGGCTGTACTCCTGAGTTCCATCCCTTACTACAGTGTTCCTCTACCTGTGCCTCCCCTGCTGTCAGCATGCTGGGAGTTGTAGTTCCACACTAGCTGGTAGCCACAGGTTGGGGACCACTGCACTATACAGATGTCCACGTCTGGTATGTATACAGTGGCAGCATGCCCCTGAGCAGTCAGTTCACACCTATGTGCGGTACCGTCATTCTGCGTTTGAATGAGCAGCCTCCTAATCCTATCAGGTCCATTTTGCTGGAACCCGGAAATTAGCGGAGCCGCGGCCCTTCCTCCTCCCCGGCCGCACTTCTCTGTACCGGAGCCTATTACATGTAGCCCGGCCTCCCCTCACGGCGGGCTCTGCCCTGTCACCCCGCAGTATGATGCCCGCTGTGCCACTTACCCGGGCGACAGTGATTCGCGGACTCTGGTCAGTCAACGCGAACCAAGCAATGGAATGGAGACTGCCGAGAACAGAGGAGAAGCACTGAGCATGCGCAGAGCCGGGCGGGGCCCTGCCCGCTACAGTCTGCCTATCTGCGCATGCTCGCCAGGGGGCTCGCTGTATAGGTGCTGGGAGTGGTGTAATACATGCGGAGTGTAGTAACTCATTGGAAGGGAAAGCAGCTTACCGTGTATGGTATTATGTGTGATGTCAGCCAGTATAATATAGTATCTGAATAGTGTACAATCGGTATAGTAAGTTATTATGGGCCAATAGCAGGAAACTGAAGGTTCCGCTCCCATCACGTTTTGGTCATATGCTGGTAGCATAAGAATCCTATAACACATCAATTAATCACACAGCCGGGCTGCACAAACAATCGCTGGATCACTTGTGCGGCCATTAAAATACATATCCCATTTAGACAGATGTGCAGCTGATGATCATTTTAAGGCCCTTTTACACAGGCTGATTATCACTTATGGTACTTTTACACGGAGCGATAATTCGCCCGATTGCACGATTAACGATTTTGAATGAACTATGTTTTTTTTAAAAAGACCATCATTTAGACGGAACGATACATCGTACAGAAAATTCGCTATGCGATCGTTTTGCGATCGTTCAAGCCTATCTCACACATAGGTGAAATCGTTGAAAGACTGTTTACATGGAACAATCTGCGAATTTTTTGCGAACGACCAACGACGAATTGAGAACATGTTCAAAGATCAAAATGAACGATTTCTCGCTCGTCGTTTGATCGTTCGCTGCGTTTACACGTACGATTATCGTTCGAATTCGATCGTTAACGCGCGATAATCGTTACGTGTAAACGCAGCATTACATGAGCCAATTACCTAGTGAATGAGTGATCCTGGGAATGTATGATAATGCAACATGTCAAAGAAAAGGTTACCAGTGTATACCACAGCCTACTTATCACAGGTCCAAAGACCAATGTCGTCAACTAGTGACTGACTATTTTGCAAACATATAGGTTAAAGGGGTACTCAGGCTGGAACGCCCCAGAATGCAGTCTTTACATGGGTGACATCATCATACACATACATCCCTCAGGAAGAGGACCTCCTGCTTCCCAGAACATAAGCACCGCTTTTAACTGTAAGCGCACTAGGTCTAGCCTATAGTAAAATGCAGAGCTTACTCACATTTGCATGTAGTATTTAAAGAATACCTGTCATTAAAAATAGCTTTTGACATGTCATCAGGCTAAGACCCGCAGTGATCAGGAGATATAGCCGGAGAGAGAGGGCAGCAACCTCGCGTTCCACTCTATTAAACAAATAAAACAAAGGCCATTTATTTAGGCCAACAAGAAAAACATTAAAACAAATAACATTATCAATACAGAGTATATATGCTAAATATATTAGAGCTTAATAACAAGAGCTTCTGTTTTTTTAAATTAAGGGATGCCACTGGCACGGCCTTTTTTTTAAAACTGCTGCCCGATTCCTGTGCACAGTGCCGGTCTTTTCAGGAGCACTGGCCCACCCTCGAGCACCCCGACCTCTAGTGTGACGATCTCCACTCCCCTCTGTGACACGGCAAGGGATTTCGTCACACTGGGGGCCGGGCAGGGGTTCAAAGAAGCCCCATGCTGGCACTAATCCGTTAATGTAAAAAAACACAAACAATGTACCTGAGGGTACATTCACTTTAAATATTACTTGCCAGAATTGAGCTATTTTGATAATAAGTAGTCCTCTCCATTATGTGTGTGCTCAGTAGTCCTGGATATTCATAAGCACCAGCAAACTCCACCCACCAGCTGCTGAGTGGCATTAATCTATCCATGCTGTGTATAGGCAGTCAACTGTCAGCAGTTGGAGGACGGAAGGAGTGGTGCAGCACGAATCTTATTCTCCTGCAAATTAGGAGAACGGCTGAACAGAATGATGTAAGTAATACACTGATCTGTTCATCATTTCTGTCACTAGTTTATGCTGCCCTCATTTAAGGCAGCATAAACTTATTGACAGATTCCCTTTAAGTTTCGGAGCTCATTGTATCATAACAAATTATGATTCAGAGAGTTCCATAAGAGTTGAAGAGTTCAGTCTTTTATATACTGTCAGCTTACGGACCGTATATCACGGATGTGTAAATGTGGCGTTAAGCTCACACTTTATTTTTGTGTACATTTAAAGACGTTGACCAGGAAAAATTAGCTTGTCTCCCATACACAGAATAGAGGACAAGCAATAGACCACAGGGGATCCGACCACTTGTGTCCCCCCCCCATATCAGGCTCCTTGCTTGTTTGTTATGAATACAGCTGTCAGTACAGCACATGACCCTTACCTCTATTCATTCCTATGGAGCTGCCGGAAAGAGCGGAATAAGCACTTTCCGACAGCTCCATAGGAATGAATAGAGCTGTGGGTCACATGCCATACCCACGGCTGTATTATTAACAAAAAAGCCAGGGCCCTGATAAGGAGATCAGCAGGGGGCGGGTACGGAGGTCAGTCCCCCGTAATCTCTTACTTGTCCCCTATTGTGTGCATAGGGGACAAGTTAATTTTGCCTGGATAACCTGTTTAAGGGCCCTTGCACACTGAGTAAAATAGGCAGAATTTACGAGTGGAGTCCGCACTGCAGATTCTGCTTGTCATTCTGCCTGTCCTATTGCTTCAATGGGAATCCTTGTGAGCCTCTGTTCTCCACTCAAAGAATTAACATGTTTATTCTTTAAGCAGAGAGCAAATGCGCAAGAGAAATCCCATTGAAGCAAGTTGACAGCTGCACCTGATCACTTGTATGCAGCCGTCACTGGTGTCTAGTGGCGGAGATCGCCCCCCGGGACTTTGTCCCAAAGGAGCGATCTTCGTGTCAGTTACCTGCTGGGGTCTTCGCCAAAATGGCGCTGATCCCGGCTCGGCACTTGGTTGTTTTCGGCTGCAGCAGTTGAAAGCAATCAAGTGCCTATCTCATCGATCTATGCTGTATAACTATATACAGCATAGATCAATGAGAGATCAGAGTCTATATACTAGAAGTTCCCCAGGGGGGCTTCAAGTATAAGTGTAAAAAAAAAAAAAAAAAAAAAGTGTTGTTAATAAAAAGCCCCCTCCCCTAATAAAAGTTTGAATCACCCCCCCTTTCCCCATGTTATAAATAAAAATAAATAAACAAACATGTTTGCTATCGCTGCGTGCATAATCGCCCAAACTATTAATTTATGACAATCCTGATCTCGTACGGTAAACGCCGTCAGCGCAAAAATTGCGCATTTTTAGTCGCATCAAATTCAGAAAAAATGTAATAAAAAGCAATCAAAAAGTCGCATATGCGCAATCAAGGTGCCGATAGAAAGAACACATCATGGCGCAAAAAATGACACCCAACACAGCCCCATAGACCAAAGGATAAAAGCGCTATAAGCCTGGGAATAGAGAGATTTTAAGGAACATATATTTGTTAACAATGGTTTGAATTTTTTACAAGCCATCAGATAATATATAAGTTATACATGTTATATATCGTTTTAATTGTAACGACTTGAGGAACATGCATAACAAGTCAGTTTTACCCCAGGGAGAATGGCATAAAAACAAATACCTCCCAAATAAACAAAATGCGTTTTTTTTGTTTAATTATATCACACATTGAATTTTTTTCTGGTTTTGCAGTGTACTTTATGCAAACGTTCAGCCTGTCATTGCGAAGTACAGTTAGTGACGCAAAAAATAAGGGCTCATGTGGGTCTCTAGGTGGAAAAATGCAACTGCTATGGCCTTTTAAACACAAGAAAAAAAAAAAAAAAAAACGCAAAAACGAAAATTGGCTCAGTCGGAATCTGTCAGGTCTGTACCAGGTACAGAAGTGCAGACTCTGGCAGATAGGTGATAGGGAGGTAAAACAAGTGATGCTTTTGTCTTTGCTGATGGCCATTTGCAAAGTTATAAAATTGCATTTTTCCTCAAAATGCTTGTAGCATTTTCCTTGCAAGCTGAATTGCCACACCCGTCTGCAGTTCTACCTGGTAGAGACCTGTAAGGTTCCCTTTAAGGCTTCGTGCACACAGAGCAAATGCGGCAGAATCGGCACTCTATGGGAGGCTCACGCGGCTCCTCTCTCCGCGCTGAAGAATTCCGCCACTTTTGCTCTGTGTCCTAAATGGCAGCCATCCTTAACAGGGTGTGTTTTTAATCCATTCCTGGTTTTGGTTACAAAATACTGACCAAAATACTGTGCAAAAATACTGTGTGGGAACATAGCCTAATACTGTTGAAAAGAATAAAATGTGCACGTTAAAAAGATGCTGCCTTATGCCATACAGCAGGATCCGTTTCCCATCCCATATAATGATAAATAGATTGCAATGTGTACATTTTTTTCTGGATACCTAAAGTGTTACTGTTGTTTAAATTTTTTTTGCAGAAATCAATACTCCCACTGTGTAATCCTTTGTTCTCTGCTCTCTGCTGCCAACTAATCTCCCTTCTCCATAGAACAGACAGAGCCCGACTAATGTAAAAGAGTCGAGATTTCCTGATAATGAGCAGTGGATGAAAGAGAGGAGAGGAGGGGGAGACCTGGGAAAAGTCTTTTTGAATGCAGATAATGGCATATTTGCCTAATAAACCCAATTACAAAGTTTTTTTTTAAATTGCCTGGACTATTGATTTCTGCAAAAAAATGAAACGACAGTGACACTTTAAAACATGGTTGACAACATTTTTTGCATACAGCATATAGAAAAGAAAATAGAAAAAGCCTCAGGGTTTATTCACCCATTTTATTGCCGAGATTTTTAAAATTGATGGCAAAAACGTCTCTCTAATGCAACATGTAAATAAACCCTTGTGGAGTCCTAGAATAAGGGTATGTGCACACTATGGAATACACACGGAGACTTCAAGCGGATTCCGCCTTGCGGCCTCCACTTGAATTTCCTCTTAATCCATAGACTCAATGATATTCTCCAGCGAATTCTGCCATCTGCCCAAAGAAGAAATCTCTGCGTATTCCGTAGTGTGCACATACCGTCAGGCTAGGTCTGCACTGCATCAGACGCTCTATTTGGTACTAACAAATGGAGCTAAACAAACTGCTGCCCCAGTGGACATGAATTGCACCAACAGACCCCATTTACTTTAACTGGGTTTTTGACTCATGTAATTTGAAATGGATGGAACCCAGAAGCGGATTATAACAGGTACGTTTCGGGCAGTAGCCTGGGGCCCAAAGCTCCTGGGGGGCCCATAGCCACCCAAACATACTTTCAGTAGTGTATTGTCTCCTGGCTACAATTCTGCCATGGTTTGCAAATAATCGCTGCGTTTTTACTTCGATTTTGCACAAATCAGGGCATCATGACGTTATCTATCCTGTACTATGAACACCACGCTAATGCTGCCATAGTTACAATGGATTGGGGGGGGGGGGCAAACTTAGTGAACAGCCGGGGGCCTATGGTAAAGTTAATCCACCTCTGATGCAGTGTGGACCACGCCTAATGGTGCGTTTACACAGGCAGATTTATATGACAGATTTTGGAAGCCAAAGCCAGGAATGGATTTGAAAAGGGGAGAAATCTCAGTCTTTCCTTTATGACCCGTTCCCAGTTTAATGTCTGTTTCTGGCTTTGGCTTCAAAAATCTGTCAGATAAATCTGCCTGTGTAAATGCACCATTAAGTTAGGTTCACGCTAAGTTTTTGTGTACATTTAACATACACATTTTATGCCATAGAGCAGGATCCGTTTTCCATTGGGTCTATTATTTTTTTTACTGGATACAAAAATACAAGGTTGAACACGCTTTTTTATGCAGCGAAAAAAAAATATATATATATAATTATTTTATATGTTTAAATGGAAACAGTGAAATATACACAAAAATGCAGTTTGAGCCTAACAAACTTTATACACTGCATGAAATAATGGCCGAAGTTCTTTGGCAGGTGATGTGTTCTCATCATGTTATAACCACACCCTTCTTAGTTTTATAAGACACATGCCTTAGTAGGTGTGCCTAGGTGTACTTTTTTTTTTGTTTTGCTGGTCAAAGTTCTGGTGTGCTGTGTAGGTAAGGTGTGTCACACTAGAAGTTCTGGATGATATAATAATCTGAGGCTCCTTCTATATGTCTTTATGTGCTCCTGTATCTTTCATTACACTATAGAGGAATGTGAATGCTACATTTCTCTCTTCTACAAATAAATAAGACAAATCTACATTGCTACTAGATACCTGGCTATGCTGTCTGTGCATATACTACCTATGGCCTAAATGAAGTGCAAACCACATCAAGTAACTTATTTTACATTGTGTATATGAGATGTTAGTTTTTGCAATACTTGTCATTCATGTGTTACTACATGGTGAGTTTTTATAAACTTTAAAAGGAATGACAAAATCTTGAGACTAGTACAACTTAAGAAACACTTTTAGGGTACAAACACACACTGCTTATACGCTGCGCATTTACTGCTGCGATACGCAGCAGATACGCAGCAGATTAGATCTAAATAACTGTATCAAATCTGCTGCGTATCTGCTGTGTGTGTTTGTACCCTTAGTGCTGTTCCTAGTGCAGGCATAAACCACACATTCTATTTCCAGCAGGTGCCAGACAAGCTTTTTTTGTACAGGTTTGTGTTTTTGCAATCCGTTCAACTGATTTGTTTTTGATTGGTTACTTTTAAGAAACAGAAAAACGTAATAATAATAATTAAAAAAAAAAGCATCCTTAATAATGGAGTTAACGGAAAAACCGGGTCCAAACGGATGACACAAAACTGCATCCGTTTTTGCTTCTGATTTCTCCACAAAACATATATATATATGTTAAATGGATTGCAAAACTGCGGTTTGAACCCAACCTAACAACCATGTTGAGCTTTTCATGTTAAACAGACCCGAGTGTTCATAAAACTAGGGTCATCCTATTTTGTGAAAGCAGGTGGTAAATGACGAGTGTCCGTAATTTAGAAGGTCCTAATGACAGACATTGTACTATACAATGCATGAACTGCTGACCATTTTCTTAAGTTCAATAGGGTCTATTATAATAACAACTTGGCTGTATCTTTTGCCTCAAATTACAGCTGCATATTATGGTCTGTAAACAGGGCTGAAGGCGCTGCATCCACATTATGAATTAAGTGAAAACCATGGTCATTGGGTTGGCAAGGCCACTTTCACCTGAAAAAGGCTTGTGCACTGAACTTGCTAGGCAGACTAGATACATATTTATAATACTCAGGGGTGGATTAACTTTACCATAGGCCCTGGGCTGTTCACCAAGCTTGGGCCCCCCAACCCACAGTAACTATAGCAGCACTAGTGTGGTGTTCATAGTACAGGATAGATAATGTCATGACGCCCTGAATTGTGCAAAATTGCTGTAAAAAAAAAGCTGAGATTTTTTGCAAATCATGGCAGAACTGTGGCCAGGAGACAGGAGACATTACACCACTAAAAGTATGTCTTTTTTGGGTGGCCATGGGCTCCCCAGGAGCTCTGGGCCCCGGGCTACCGCCCGAAATGGACCTATTGTGGTCCGCTACTGATAATACTAGCAATATTATCTGGTAACCATGTGATCGGTGGTCTACCTATTTAGGGGGAATTAATATTTGGAAGTTCTAGAACCTGCTACAAGAGTTGTCTTTGTTAGTGATTGTGATGTACATGCTTTCTTTATAGCACAGTTAAGTGTTGAAAAAAATGCCACCTGCAAATGAAGCGGATGATCGTATGAAAAAATTCAAGAACAAGGGCAAGGACACAGCAGTAAGTATATATCTTCTGCTACTGAGGAAAAAAAAAATCATACATATATAACTTTCTTCTGTGATGGCAAAAATCTATGCCACCCTGTAGTGCATTAATGGTCAAAGATGTACCAAGTTTATTAAGAAGCTGCAAAAAGTCTTCCACTGTTGTACAGGATTAGAAAAACAAAGCTTTTTTGCCCCTTTTTACCTCAGTTTGTGTGTGGTATTGCAGTTTAGATATTGAAGTAATGAAGGTGTTGTAACTCCTGTACTCTGGTTAGGAGTGACATTACATGTTGTAAAAGAAATAAATCGAACCCTGCAACTCTGCATGGCTCTGACTGCATGGAGCATGGATTGAGGTCACTTGGTGACTGCAATGTGGGAATGCGAACAAAACCACATGTATTAGATGATTAGAACAATCACTGGTGAAGCCTACTGTAGTTTACACTGTCTGAGTCAGTTTGCAGAGTCTGCTCATAATTACTGGATAAAAAGCTGCATGCAGCATTACTCTGTCCTATTACTATCCTGTAAAATGACAGATGCAAGCAAGATACCCAACAGACACGAAGAGTCAACTAAGCATGCAGGGCACTGTTTGTCCTTTGTCGTACCCTGTCGCTGTGTGAACTTTGCCTAAAGCGGTGTTCACACATATTGCAGATTTACTGCAATACTGTGGTTGGGTAGTGTTTTTACTGAAATAATGCAGTACTGTGACAAGTACATATTACCACCACTACTGCATGGTTACTGGTGCAAGTAGAGACTATGCAAAAAGACAAATTTGGTCAGCTCTCCAACACCATTCACGATAGGCAGGAGCCATGGCAAGAGGCTATGCCCTCATACAATGTGGGAATTTTGTGTTCCCGACCTTTGTGTTCCCATGCTTGAACTTTTTTTTGTTTACATGCAAAAGGGAGTGTGATCAGCATGACCAGATCAGGTATAACACAGAAAGACTGTTAACTCATGTTTTGCTATGTTTTTTTCACAGTGGGTAAAAGATACTAATGTGTGCCAGAATTCTGTCCGAAAAGTGTCTCGCAGTTCTTTCCTATACATTTCGTTAGAGGTTTTAGACGCCCTTTCACTGGGTTTGTAAAGGGTATGAGGCCTACGGGCCCTATTACCCCAATCTATTATCAGATGTTCTGGACTCTTGTTGGCTGATAGTTGATTAAAAACCTGACCTATAATCACGATGGTCTGCTTGCTGTCGCTGTGTAATAGGAACAGAGGCAGCAGACCGCCGCTGACTTCTGTAGGCTACCCGGAAGATCTAAAGATCGTGAGGCAGCTCCCTGCAGCCCACCCACTCCTCTCCGCTCAATGTCTGTGCGTAATAGCACAGACAGTGAGCATTGAACAAGGAGCAAGTGAGTGCTGACCTGACACATTGTGCCATCTAATAGGACTCTAATGGTGGTTTTACACGGAGCGATAACTCCCCCGATTAATGATTTTGAATGAACCTTTTTTTTTTTTTTTTTTTTTTTTAATAACGATCAGCATTTAGACTGAACGATACATCGTTCGGAAAAATCGTTTTGCGATCGCTTAAGCCTATCTCATACATAGGTGAAATCGTTGAAAGACTGTTTACATGGAACGATCTAATTTTTTGCGAACGATCAACGATGATTTGAGAAGTTGTTGAAAGATCAAAATGAACGATTTCTCGCTCGTCGCTTCATCGTTCGCTGTGTTTACACGTACGATTATCGTTCGCATTCGAACGATAAATCGTTCCGTGTAAAACCACCATAAGGGCCCTATTCCACCGGACGATTATCGTTTGCATAGTTTTTTTTTCTTCGCTATTTATTCGCTATTGCGTTCGTATCTATTACGAACGAACAATGTCTTATTCAATGCGAACGATTTGCGAACTAGCAACGATAAAAATAGGTGCAGGTCCTATAAAGCAATCAACGATTTCTCTTTCGGTCGTTAATCGTTAACTGCATTTCAACCGAACGATTATCGGTTAGATTCGAATGATTTAACGATAATCTGAACGGTAATCGTCTGGTGGAATAGGGCCCTTATGGTGGTTTTACACGGAACGATTTATCGTTCGAATTTTGCACAAATTTCTATTAGGGCCCTATTCCACCGGACAATTATCGTTAAATCGTTTGCATTTCAACCGAACGATTATCGTTTAGATTCGAACGATTTAACGATAATCTGAACGATAATTGTCCGGTGGAATAGGGCCCTAATGCAAATTTGTGCAAAATTCGAACGATAAATCTTCCGTGTAAAACCACCATAAGGGCCCTATTCCACCGGACAATTATCGTTAAATCGTTAATCTAAACGATGATCGTTCGGTTGAAATGCCGTTAACGACCGAACGAGAAATAGTTGGATCGCTTTATAAGACCTGGAACTATTTTTATTGTTGCTCGTTCGCAAATCGTTCGCATTGAATAAGACATTGTTCGGTCATTCGCAATAAATACGAAAGCAATAGCGAAAAAAAGTAACTATTATCGTTCCATGGAAATGAGTGAACGGTTTCAGGTCTTTCGTTTGAGATCGTTAATCATTAACGATTATGCAAACAATAATCGTCCGGTGGAATAGGGCCCTAAGTCGCACCAAGATCTGTTTCTGCCATATTACATGGCCCGATGTGTTGGGTAGGCGATTAACACTTTATCAGGAAGCACAGACAATATCCATGCAGCCCTTGCCAGGGTATTCTTGCGTGTATAGAACATAATAAAGATTTATACGTACCTGTCCACACTCCCCAGTGAAGACTGTCTACAGTTTACAAAAATCTATATTTATATACACCTTTTTACAGAACACACTTTTAAATCATTGTAGGAACTAAGACGACGTCGAGTAGAAGTTAGCGTGGAGCTCAGAAAAGCAAAGAAAGATGAACAGATCCTTAAGAGAAGGAATGTTACTTCATTTCCAGAAGATGAGGCCCTCTCCCCGGAACAGAAATGTCAGCAGGTGATGTTAACCTTTTATTTTTCTAAACTGCAACCTAGAAATGGTAATCTCAGAGTTGTAGATTAAGGCTGCATTCACACGTTCCGCAAAGAACAGACGTGGAATGCCTGTAAGGGACTTCTTTTTTTTTTTTTTTTGTTTAATATTTTCCCTTTAAGAATATCTGCATCAGATATGTCACAACTTTTTTTTTTTTTTTTTTTTTTTTTAAGGTGCCCTCTCTTTCCCTAGATGAAATAGTGGAGGGAATTAATTCTGAAAACCCAGATCTTGAACTGAAGTGCACACAATCTGCAAGGTAACCAAAAACTCAATAGCCCACGTATTGTCCCAACTGACAGTAAACCCTTTTTTTTTTTTTTTGCATGGGAAAATGAGTTTTCCTTAGAATACTTGCTCACAGTAACTGGCCCCTCTAAGACTGTCAGGGAGGACTCAGACTTGGGCTGTTAAAAAAAACAAAAAAAAAAAACAGGAATGGCATTTTTTTTGGCGTGAATGTTGTGGCCAGATGTTGGCTGGGAGTCAAAGGGGAGTGGGGTGGGTTTAATGAAAGCAATACCGACAAGACATTTTTTTTGTTTTGTTTGTTTTTTCCAGGTCCCTCCCCCCCCCCCCCCCCCCCCCAAAAACAAAAAAAAAACCCAAAACAAAAAAAACATGCAAAATGTCTGGGGGACACGTTAGTTATATAGGGCATGTGGGACTGATCACGAACCATCATTGAGTGCTGGTAAAGAGACAACTTGCACCAAAACACTTACTTTATACAAAATGCACTGGAATCTGAGGGCTATTGCTTTAGTCTGGGTCAATGTGTCTTAAAAGAAATAAAAAAATAAAATAAAATAAAAAAAATATCTATCTAATCTATCTATCAGAAAATTCCCATTGTAGAAAAGCTGAGATATGGTGGTGGAATTATCAGGTGTTATGGTCAAAATTTACTCTTGCAGGAAAATGCTGTCTCGGGAAAGGAATCCTCCACTAAATGACATAATTGAAGCTGGACTAATACCAAAGCTGGTGGATTTTTTGAGCTACAATGATAACAGCACTCTGCAGTTTGAAGCCGCTTGGGCACTTACAAATATTGCTTCTGGCACCTCTGAACAGACGAAAGCTGTGGTTGATGGAGGAGCCATTCCTGCTTTCATATCTCTGGTATCCTCCCCACACATGCAGATCAGCGAACAAGCAGTATGGGCATTAGGAAACATTGCTGGTAAGACTCGGACAAAGATTACTACTGAAATCTTCAAAGGAATAATGATAAAAATATATGCATCAACTGATTATGCAGCACTTTGCATAGACTTATCAGCAGGGCCGGATTAAGGTTGGTGGAGGCCCTAGGTGACAATTTTGTTTGGGGCCCCCCATTTTTTCCCCTCCGAAAATAAACTATACAGATGGCTGCTTACTGTTGGGGACTTGGCATGTACCCCTCTTCACTCCTGGCTGTAAGGCTCAGCATCCTCCTCTGTTGTGCATGTGATGGTCACTTGAGGAAGATGTCAGGCCTAGAGATTTCAGATGACGGGTATGTTAGTTATCCCCTGTATTGTGTCCCCAAATAATAATGTCCCATGCTGTGTCCCTAAATAATTATGTCAGTGCAGTGCCCCATATAGTAATAATGTCCCCTGCTGTGCCCTCCATATAGTAATGTCCCTGCTGTGCCCCCATATAGTAGTAATGTCCCCGCTGTGTCCTCCGTATGGTAATAATGTCCCTGCTGTGTCCTCCATATGGTAATAATGTCCCCGCTGTGTCCTCCATATGGTAATAATGTCCCTGCTGTGTCCTCCATATAGTAATAATGCCCCTACTAGTGTAGTTAATGCCTCTACTGCCAGGATGCCCATGTAGGGGTTAACTACAAGACTAGAGGCATCCTGGCAGGACACAGGTTAACTACAATACTAGGGGGCATTCTGGCAGTGGAGGGGTTAACTACAATACTAGGGGCATCCTGGGAGGGGGGTGTTATCCCACTCCACTGTCTGGATGCCCCTAGTACTGTAGTTAACCTTTCAATTGCCAGGATTCCCCCTAGTATTTTAGCTAACCCCTCTCCTGCCAGGACGCCCTCTAGTTTTGTAGGTAACCACTCCCAGAATGCCCCTAGTACTGTAGTTAACCCCCCCCCCTTCGAGAATGCCCCTAGTATTGTAGTTACCCCCTTCCCTCCAGGGGACCCCCAAATAAATGCCCCTGGTCTGTGCTAATTAAAAAATATTAAGTCCCACTCACCTGTCCTGTGTTCTGATGTTGCCTGGCCTCTTCATCTTCCTGCAGTCCCTAGTGGAATGTGCAGGTCTTCTCCTTCAGGCGGGGCACAATGAAATTACATCATCGCGCGACCCGCAGGAGACTGTGTGCCGTCCTGCCACACAGGAGAGTCCCAGAGATCAGAGCTCCTGCACCTGATTCTCCTGGATGTGGCTGAACTCATCCCTTCAAAAGCATTACAGCAGGTTTCTTTTGGAGGGACTAGTTCAGTCACATCCTGGAGAAGCAGGTGAGGGAGCTCTGATCTCTGGGGCTTTCCTGTGTGGCACAGCATGGATGTGGGGTGCTGTGATCAACTCCAGCCCCATGGCCCCCACGCACCCCCACCGCTTGGGCTCTGCTGGGGGTTGTTATAGATCCACCAGCCTGAACCCGGAACCCTGCTTCCGGGTTTAGGCTGGTGGGGGCCCCCAAGTGGTGGAGGCCCCTGGGCACGTGCCCCAGGTGCCCTCTCTTTAATCCGGCCCTGCTTATCAGGAGCATCTAGTGAAATGGCCTGTACAAACGGATACCCATCATTGTAGTGCATACATGACTTATCTTCTCAATGTGCAGTAATATGCTAAAAAGTTATCTAAAGGGAAACAGTAGGTTAGTGCACTGATCCGACCCACCCCTTCTAATGACTATTGGGGCAGTACTGTGGTGATATCACTATGGCGTTCATCACTGCAGAGCACCAAATGAATATTCATTAGGAGGGGTGGGGCAGATTGGTGCACTGGGAGGGGTAGTACTACCTAAGCACCTCATTTTCATATTGAATGAAGTTACGATTTCCCAAAAACTGACGATAAAGGTAAGAAAATTACTTTCATCCTTGGTGCCCTGTGCATTTTGGGAACATAACACAACATTAGAATTTTAACTTGTTTGGCTCCATTTAAATGGAACCAATCAGCACATTTGTGCTCATTGGGCTCTCAGAATGCCTGCACATACCTGGCAGCCAGCTCTCCGGTGGTGGAGGGGGATTTGGGCTCCGTGTGGTAATGCATTTTAATACCACAAGTGAGGCAGGGGGAGATCCGTGAACTAGTCATGTGGGCTGTGACTAGAGACTAGTCATAGCTCTGTCTGGTCAGCACGCTCTGCGGGGTGATTGATAGGGAAGAAGGAGGCCGTTAGCAGTTGCACATGAAGCCTACTGAGCCCGGATCCACTGACACCTCTGGAGGGCTTGCTGCTGGGTGCTTGCAGCTGTTCTGGAAGCCCAATCAGAACAAATGTGCTGATTGGTTCCCTCTAAAGAAAACTGAATTGTAGCTACTAGAACCTAGCTAATAACTTAAACCTGGAAGGCTCCCAGTTCCCATTCATTCAAATTCAAGTCCCATTTAATTGGACTACTCAGTTTAGACACAATCTCTTCATGGAAAAGGGTCCCATTCTACACTCTATAGCTAAAAATGTATCATTGAATTTTTTTTTTCTTTCCCCCCCTAGGTGATGGTCCAATGTACCGAGATGCACTGATCAACTGTAATGTGATTCCACCACTTCTAGCCTTGGTTACGCCACAGACTCCGGTACATTCTCTCCCCCCCCCCCCCCCCATATCCTTGTGTTAAATGTATGTTCTAAATTTATATAGGGAAGACATCACAATGGGGATTACCAGACATTGTCGGGAAGGTTTCTGTTTGTTTCAGTTACATAAAGCCTGACACCTTTTTGCTCTTGTCTATTGCCTACTTAACCCTTCCTCCCCCCTGTCTTTTTTTTTTTTTTTTTTTTTTTTTTTTTCCTTTTTAATCTCTAGATTGGTTTTCTCCGAAACATTACATGGACCCTGTCCAACCTATGTCGAAACAAAAACCCATATCCACCTATGCAAGCTGTTCTTCAGATCCTGCCAACTCTGACACAGCTCCTACACCATGAGGACAAGGACATCTTGTCAGATACATGTTGGGCTATGTCCTATCTCACGGATGGTGCCAATGATAGAATTGATGTGGTGGTTAAAACTGGGGCTGTGGACAGACTGGTACAGTTAATGTTAAACCAAGAGCTCAGCATTCTGGTGAGTGAATCATGGAACAACACTACATCCGCAAATGCTTATTAGCTAAGCTATATAAATGACTAAAGCCACAACACAGGATTGTGGCTCAGCCAGCCCAGTTTTTTTTTTTTTTCCCTAAACCTTATGTACCAGAACTAAAATTTGGCCTCCATTCCTTGCTATGCACATAGCGAGCGAGGGGAAATATTTTAGTGCCAAATGCAGATAAAATAATCTTATTCCTAATCTTTTTTTTTTTTTTTTTTTTTTAGACACCAGCACTACGTACTGTTGGGAACATAGTCACTGGAACAGATAAACAGACTCAAGTGGCCATAGATGCTGGAGTCCTGTCTATCCTGCCTCATCTCCTTCGGCATCCAAAGCCAAGTGTTCAGAGGGAAGCTGCATGGGCGCTTAGTAATATTGCAGCAGGCCCAGCTCCACAGATTCAACAACTTATTACTTGTGGCCTCCTACCACCACTAGTGGAACTTCTCAATAAGGTAAAGGTGATGCTGTGCTAGACCTCTTTTCTCTCCTGCTTCCACTCCCTATTCCAAGATTAAAGGGAATGTGTCACCAAGACTTTATTTATTTTGAACTGATAAGAGCCAAATACTGAAACATGTTTGTGCGTGTGTTGTCAATGATTTAATCAGCTACATAGATATGGCAGGGGATTCAGTCTCTTGTATGGGGGAGTTTTGTAGGCATGACCTGGGCAGGGAGGCTGTGACTATCAGCTATCGTTAATGGCCTGATCTCAACTTACCTGTTTCTTCTTCACTGTACCATAAATCTGCCTGTGATGCTAAGACTGGAGAGAAGTTTTCTCTAGAACAGCCCAGTAAGTTTAGTGGCCTGGATGTGAAAATGGCAATACTTCAGGATTATTTTTAAAATGGAAAATTTAAACTGTGTAATGTGTACATTACAAAGTTTGGCACATGGAGAAAAAGGAGGAACACGATCAGCGCTGATCTTGTGGACGGAATCTTTATTAAGACAGCAACATTAAGACTGTGCCCAACTTTTAAAGTACTTGATACCTTTTTTTAATGGCAAAGGGAGTGACATCAATGACTTTTAAAGTCAGACACTTATCTGATGGAGGAATCAATTGAACTTTGAAAACTACACTAGCTGGATAACAAGTTCTAGTTTGTATTGTGCTGTCTTAATAAAGATTCCGTCCACAAGAGCAGCGCCGATTGTGGTCCTCATTTTTTCTCAATGTGCCAAACTGATTCTGAACCAGAGGAATTCCCCAAACTGGATTGTGACCTTGGCTGCAGCTCCTTATAACCCCACTCCTCCCAATACTTCTATCAGTGCCCTATGCACAACCCTACCAGGTAAGCTAGTTTTTATCCCTTCATCCTGTTTTTCTGCACATAGTGCACATCTTCTATAGTACATTACTAGTATTTACAATTCTACGTGCATGTTGCTTTTGCCTCAGGGTGACTTTAAAGCACAGAAGGAAGCTGTTTGGGCAGTGACAAACTACACTAGTGGGGGCACTGTGGAGCAGGTAGTACAGCTGGTGCATAATGGAGTACTGGAGCCTCTTCTCAACCTTCTAACAGTCAAGGACAGCAAAACTATCTTGGTTATCTTAGATGCTATCTCCAACATTTTTCTGGTAAGTTTAAACTGCAGCACTAAACATGACTGTGGAATTAAGGGTAGTTGCCAGGCTGCCCCACTCTTAAGGCCCTTTTACACGAAACGATTATCTGCCATTACAAAAGATAATCGTCTTGTGTGATAGACAACGATAAGCCGTCATGAACAATGTCGACTGACCTTGCTGTTTGTCTTTTAACATGTTGAAAGACAATGACTAATATAGCAACAATCTGCTGCCATTGCTCCATGCATACACACCCAAAGAATTGGAGGGGAAAAAAGAGGTACCAAATCAATTAATATACACACAAAAAATATATATACCCCTCCAAAAAAAAAAAATGATCAAACTTCATTAGCAAACAAATTGGAATAAACAGACAATATAATGATAAACTAGCAGCCATATATAAATAAAACCACTTAGAATGCACTGTCAAAATGCCTGTGAATTGCACAAAACCCGCAGTTGCCAAAATAGTATAACGTAAATTGCACTAATCCCTAATGCTATTGCCACAGGAAGATCCTCACAGAGAGGGATGTGCAAAAAATGTACACCTATTATACAGGCTGCACACAAATCAAGGCAAGTGCAAAACACAAAAAATAACACATAATGATATACTTAACCAAGTGGAGAGTGGCTCACTGTAAAACCCAACGCACGTTTCAGAACACACTTCGTCAGGGGGCCATGAAGTAGTAGTGGTGACAGCAGACCACTGCTATCTTCTATGGGCTGCCTGGACGATCTAGAGGCCCCCGACTCTCAACCACTCACTGCCGACGCATGTTATAACACAGGGAACGTTGAGCAAGTGAGCGCTGACAGCGCTTGTTTGTTCCTCAACATCGCCCCATGTAATAGGGGCTTTAATTATGCCTTTTTAAAAGAGCTTTCGAGTTTCCCAACATATTCTATTCTAAGTTTCACTCTAATGGATTTGTGTATAACCCTTGCTATATCTTCTGGAGCTAGATGAAACTTGGAATGCCTCTTATTCAATGTATCAGACCTTTTGTGTGTAACTTTAATGAGAGCCCCTGAGACATGTGTAAACTAGTGCAGCATGTTCATTGCTTATGCCAACAAATTATTTGCTATATCTTTCAGGCTGCTGAAAAACTGGGTGAGTTGGAAAAACTATGTCTTGTTGTAGAGGAGTTGGGAGGACTGGAAAAGATTGAAGCTCTACAGACACATGACAACCACATGGTTTATAATGCTGCTTTGGCACTCATAGAGAAATACTTCTCAGGCGAGGTATGGTCTGTCGCATCTTTTCATTGTGTCCTATTGTATTTATTTATTTTTTTGCACTCCATTATGTTCACTTAGTAAATTGTAATTCAGATTGTGAAGCCAAAATCCACATCTGAAATTTAGTAACTCATACATTTTGGTTTGCAGTGAGAACACTGAATATGGCCTATAAGGATAGCATTTTCGTACTGAATTGTTAGCAAACACAACAGGAAGATGGTGCTAGGAGTGACTTTCATACAGACATGATTTGTAGGCTTTGTTCTGGGGCAGATAATGGGGGAGCTAATAGTGCTGATGGGATTTAGGCCCAATTTTATTAGTCGTAAACAAACCAGTGACCCTTTAGATGTTCAGGTAGAGGTCCGTAGGTTTTCTAAATCTGCATTTTGCAAATGTCATCTGTGTGATTTATATACAGTGATGCCTTGGATTACGAGCATAATTCGTTTTGGGACCGTGCTTGTAATCCTTACTCTTAAACCAAAGCAAATTTTTCCCATATGAAATCACTGATACGCAGTCAATTGGTTCCACACCCCAAAAATAATTGTTATATTCTAAATAACATGCAGAACAGATGAAACAAACAATGAAACAGCTGAATATGTGATATTAAGTTACTGTACAATATAGCGATCAGCATGTGGTGTTAGTAATTGCATGAACTTTAAAACACAGCAGCAGTTTGTAGATACAGGATGGAACTGCAGATCCCCATAATGCAGTAGCGTAGTACAACAGGGTAGAAGAGAGAAGCAGGGCTGCTGTCAGAGGTCTGTGTGGTCACTTGACTGCAATGGGAAAGGGGTGTGTGTTCAATCAGGACTGATAGAAACTGCAGGGAGAGAGGGGTTACAGCTATGGAGAGATTACCTCCACAGTCCTGTCCCTGATGCAAGCCCCAGCCTGAAGTGGATCTGCTATGATTTGGAAGGTGAGGGAGACTCCCTGGGTCAGAGTACAGGGCTGTAGACCCCACAAAGCAGACCATGCCCCTCTCCTACTCTCCCACCCAATACATGGAGCTCTTAAATCAAAACAATACTCTTAAACCAAGTCACAATTTTGGAAAAACGGAGAGCTCTTAAACCAAGGTACCACTGTATATTAAAATTTCCTTGCAGGTCCAAAAATGCATGCTTCTGTCTTAACATGGCTACTTTTGAACCTACTTTTCATGTTTTGTATTTTATTTTAGGAGGTGGATGACATGGCTATACTGGAACCAGAAGCTACTAAGGACACCTACACATTCCAAGCACCAAATGTGCACAAAGAGGCTTTCAATTTCTAAACTTTATACAATGGTTGACAAAATACAGTATTATGTAAATTTGTTTAAATCATAATTGCTATTTGTATCTATAGCTTGCTCTTGATAAAATAACAGTTTATGCATTTGAGAGTTCTGTGTATTTTCTAGCTAAAGGCGTCTGGGCATTCTGTTGCCTGGTAAGTACTGTTGGCAACTCCCTTGCACCCCTATGTTCCTACATCAAGTAAGAATGTATAGGGCTCACTTCTAGTGCTTTAAAGTGGTACTCCTACAAAAAGCCTAGGAACTGGTTTCAGAAAACTCTATAGATTTGTAAACTACATCTATGTAAAAATCTGAGTCTTCAAAAACTTATCAGCTGTTGTATGTCCTGCAGGAAGTGGTATATTCTTCAGGCTGACAGTGCTCTCTGCTGCCACCTCTGTCTGAGACAGGAACTGTCCAGAGTAGTTGTAAAACCCCATAGAAAACCTTCTTCTCTGGACAGTTCCTGCCTTGGACAGAGGTGGCAGCAGAGATCACTGTCAGACTGGAAAGAAAACACCCCTTCTACAGGACATATACAATAGCTGGTAAGTACTGGAAGCCTGGAGATTTTTAAATAGAAGTAAATTACAAATCTATATAACTTTCTAAAACCAGTTGATTTGAACAAAAACTTTTTTGCTGGTATACCCCTTTTTTTAATCCTGAAAATTGCTTGCACTCTGTACTGTAGGGTGGCTTATACTAGCTTGGCCATAACCAGTTTCTGCAAACTATAATTTTGGATCTGCCAGAATTTCTATATACTATGACACTGAATCAGAATATTTCACAAAAAAAATAATGTTCCGATATGCCATAGGGAATTTCTTTTAAGTTCTTAACACTACTCCCAAATTGTGGATAGAACACAATACATGTAATGTATAAAGACTAGCAAATTCATCATTGGGTTGGAGAAACTTATTTCCAATGAACTATCGAAACAGTGGTCCAGATTTAGGACCCCTTGTCAGTTTTTACGGTCAGGAAATCCCGATCAAGAGGCCACAAAAGGCTTCAGGAAAGCATCAGGACTTCTTGTCCGTAATGTGTTGTTTTTTTTTTGTTTTTTTTTTTTACCTTCCATAAATCATCAGGAAATGCTTTAAAGAGTTCCTGATCAGGGAAAAATAAGGTTTAAATATGGTCTAGTATTCCATATAGCTCACATGTACCCACATGGCCACCATATCCCCCCTCAGGCATTGTCATTCCTTAATCTGCTGCAGAACTACAACTCCCATTATTTGTTGTAATCCGTGATTATATGCTGGGAGCAGGGGAACTGTATTCATATGTACCGCGCTGTAACGAATCGGCTGTCATTACAGTGCGGCACATATGAATACAGTTCCCCCGCTCCCAGCATTGTTACATACAATCAGTCTGTGTTCTGTGCAGAACACGGAACTTGTGAATGTGGCCTTACCCACTGCCAAACTGGTCATGTTGGAGGCAGCAGAACATTCTCCACGGTGTCTCTAAACTAGGTTATGTCTGTCACAAATGCTCAGTGTGAACCTGCTCTTATCTGTGAAGAGCACAGGACAAGTTTCAGAAGAGCTTAGAAAAAAAGAATGAGCTGGGAAACTTGTCGTCTGAACAATTTTTGTAAGTTGTATAACTTTATGTTCTATACTGTATATCCTCTGTACTGCGGGTGATTTATTTATTTATTTATTTATTTTTAATAACTTGCATTGGTAT
Source organism: Dendropsophus ebraccatus (assembly GCF_027789765.1). Lineage (NCBI taxonomy): Eukaryota > Metazoa > Chordata > Amphibia > Anura > Hylidae > Dendropsophus > Dendropsophus ebraccatus. The sequence continues at coordinate 72,820,191 of NC_091462.1, read as the reverse complement.
TCCCTACCAAATGGTGTATCCCTAATACATCTGCAGCCCCATAGAAGACTGATCTATAAGATAAAAGGCACATTTGGTTGACTTGACTGTGATAACCAGAGCAGATGAGTACCTGCACAACTGTTTGCAACTGATTTTTTTTTTTTTTTTTTTTTTTTTTTTTTTGTATTCTTACAGTTCAACCCTATAATGTACATTACATCTACAGTGGTGCCCTGGTTTACTAGCATAATTCATACTGGGACTGAGCTTGTAGTCAGGTGTGTGTTTGTGTTCAGCATGGACCAATCGGGAAGTGAGAATCACATAGCTGTGCAGGAGAACAGTGACAGATTTTTCTATACAGCAGTGTGAATGGCTGAGTGCAAGTGCAGGCACATTATAGCAGGAATGGAGAGTATGGGAAACACAAGGGCTGACGGACTGCAGGGAGCATGAAGTAATGAGCAGGGCAAATGTGGACACAGTATAGCAGTACTCTGTCCAGGGAGAGAGGGGTTACAGCTATGAAGAGATTACCTCCACAGTTCTGTCCCCTGAGCCTAAAGTGGATCTAATATGGTTTGGAAGGTAAGGGAGACTTTCTTGGTCAGAGTACAGTTCTGTAGACCCCGCTATGCAGACCATGCCACTCGCCCTCCCACCCAGTACAGGGAGCTCTTAAACCTTAAATTTGCCATTGCCACACAACCTGAGGACAGGTATTGCACTGCTTTTGGAAGAAATCTGCTATGTTTTTCTTATCTTTGAAGTGTTTGATTTTGTAAAGTATACTCAATTTCAGATTTCATACCGTATTTTGTCACAAACACTGATTCCGGTTTTCACCATTCTATTTAGAAAGATATTTTCTACCAGTTTTTCATGTGTTTTGTGCCTGTTCTATTTTCAAGGCATTTCTTTTTTTATCCTGATACTTTAGACTTCTTCCTTGGTCTACCAATTTGTTTTCCTTTTTAAGTGTATCCTCCAATGATTTTTATATGTGCACTAAAACAGCTAAGAAATAACCAATTTGCCACACTTTATGTTGGAGTTCTATTTTGAAGTTTTCTAATCCTTTAGGGTATATGCACACTGAGCAATTATCGAGGAATTGAAGCAGAATGCAAGCAGAATTTAAGCCCCCATTGACTTCTATAGGATTTCTCTAGCAGAATCCCCAAAGATTCCTCTTCAATTCCTCACCTAATTCCTTGCCTTTTCCTCAGTGTGCACATACCCCTACATTGTTTTATTTGACTGCTCCCTTGGGGCTGTATTTTCTTTCAATAAGCCAATTCCAACAACTTGGCAAGGTCTGTAAGGCCTACTTTTGGCTGCAGAAATTTTCCTCAGTAACTTTACAATTCTTTCCATTGCTCGTTCTGGAAAAAGAAAAAAAAAACCTTCTCCCCTCTCTTGTCTCCAGTTCAGGTCAGGTGCAGTTTGCAATTAAGCTCCATTTACTTGAATGGAACTGAGTTTCAAAACTCCACCCAAACTGGAGACAACAGTATTTTAATAAAAAATTTCCTTTAATTTGTTTATGTTTCATAAAGCCAGAGTTTCCAGTTATTAAAGTAGCACACACCCCAAATCATATTTTACTAACTCTCCACCAGTATTCCTGTGGAGCTAACTTTTTTCCTTTTCAGCTATATCCTGTGTATCTTATAACTGCTGCTAGGCTATGTGATTTCTGGTATGACTACTGTGTAGAGACGATACTAATCTGTCTCTTGTTACTGATTTCTCTAGAACATCAGGATTACATTATCAGCTATCAGACCCCTCCTCACTCCATCCTCATTGTTTCTCACCTGGCACAAAATCCTCCTAAGGGTACGTTCACACTTACCAGACCCGCAACGTATTTTCTGCTGTGGATCCGCAGCAGATTTCATTTAAATAACTGAACACAGGATCAAATCTGCACCATCAAATTTGCTGCGGATCCTGTAGGTGATCTGCAGCAGATTTGATGGTGCAGATTTGTTGCGGTGTTCAGTTATTTAAATGAAATCTGCAGCGGAAAATATGCTGCGGATTTAGTAAGTGTGAACGTACTCTCAAGATGGATGTCTATCTAAAGGTGACAATCAGCTGCCATGCATTACTTGTTGAGAAATTCTGGTCAGCGATGGTTAGCCTCACCCAGAGAAACAATCCACAAATAAAGACTGCCTCCAAATGGAATCTGTATGCCATCCATATTGTTAGTTTCAAGTAGTTTCAATGACCATTGTGAGTTTTTCTTTAACAAATGGGTCCAAACAATTTTACCCACAGGACTTTCTCCAAATATCCAAAAAAAAAAAAAAAAAAAATCTGTGTGCATTGCCACATAGAAACCAATTGATTCTATACTATCCCTTATGAACAAATAGTATATGGTTGTGTGAAGGAGAAAAGCAAAGTTGGTCTGTGAATCTCTCCAGTGATTAGCTGCGGTTATACGCCTGTCTCTATGTGCTGTGAGGAGATAGTCTAATATCCTGTGTGATGAAGCCCGACACTGCTCTGTGTATGTGAGCTATAGTGTCAGGGAGAAAAGGAGACTGCAGCAATATTACTACAATGTAAGCTTTAGGCCAGAAGTTCTATGTCCCTGATTAATCTTACTTGCTGCACTTACATAAAACCCAGAATAAGACTCCACTTAGGCCTTATTCACATGTTCAGTAAAGTTGGCTGTAATTGCGGATCTGTAATCACAGTTCAACTTAGAGCACATTGATGTATATTGGGCTATTCACACAGTCCGTTTTAATTTTGATTCGTATTCTATTCCGTAAAAAAAAGGTCCTAGTATGGACCGTGATTGCGGTACAGATTACCAATTAAAGTCTATGGGATCCGTTTTTTGTATTTTTTTTACCAACGTCACAGATATCACATCCACGACGTCCGCAAAACAACACAGATCAAATCTATACAAACTAGTACTATTCACATTTTACAGAAACTGATGCAAATACAGATGAGTTTATATGGACCACGAAGTAAAAATAGCGGGATGTTTTGCGGTCCAGAAAAATAACTGAACGTGTGAATGAGGCCTTACTAGATCTCTGCAAATAGAGACACATTAATGGAAACTCAGCGGGAAATAGCAATAAAAATGTCAGGCAACTAATGCATGTCGCATCAACTAAAATAGTGCATTATCTCATTACAGGCGCACATAGGGTGATTCCCAGGCGGTGGATCTTCTATTTTCCCTTGTTTTATTATTCCTTTTGTGACAGCACTGCTTTGTTGCAGTGAGCTGTAGACTCCATTTAGTTTGTATAGAAGGTCAAACAGCTTGTCAGTTATTTAGGATTTTCCTGATGTCGGTGGAGATCTGTTATTGCCGTGATGATGCTATAATATGCTGACCCTTTGTATTTAATTTTTATGACTGAATTGTTATTTCAATTAAAAATTTGAATTTGAAAAAGCTTAAAGGGAACCAGGCTGGTTTGTACCAGGTACAGAGCTGCAGACACAGGGAAATAGATGAGAGGGGAATAAAACAAGTGATGCTTTTGTCTTTTCTGATGGCAAAGTAAAAAAAAATAGCATTTTTCCTTGAAAGTTGAAGTGCCACAGCTATCTACCTGTATCTGCAGTTCTGGACCTGTCAGACTCCCTTTAATATATTTTCAAGTTTTTTTTCTATGTAGCATTCTGACACTTACTGCAGAGCTAATCTGGATCTATTAAAATGTACCTGTCATGATGTACACTGACCTGATCAGCGTGAAATTCATTCTGCAGTCAAAAGTTTGGGAATCCATGGATATGACCGCGTTGGGTCAGTTCCGTGCACAAGCCCTGTTGGATCAGAATGGGGCTCGCACACAGTTACAGCCCCGTATGGTCGTATCCATGGATACAGCAGAATAGATTTTACACCGACTGGGTCAGTGTACTTCATGACAGGTACACTTTAAAGGGGTTAACCAGGCTTATAAAACATTTCTTCTAGAAACAGCACCACTTCTGTCTCCAGCTCACTTCCATTGAAGCTAAAGCAGGGGAACGGGGAACAGTCCGCAGCAGCAAATCCAAAAGTGAAAAAATGTTCCAGCAAAAAAGTCCCTACAAACACTTACTTTATTGTAGAAAAAACTTCCTTAAAAACAGCATGTGAACAAGTACATATAAGCTAGCTTATACGTACTTGTTTACATGCTGTTTTTTATGGAAGTTTTTTCTACAATAGTGTTTTTAAGGACTTTTTTTTGCTGGAACATTTTTTCACTTTTGGATTTGCTGCTGCGGACTGTTCCCCGTAAAGTTCCTTCTGCTTTTTTTTTTCTTCTTGGATTTACAAAAAAAAAAGTTCCTTCTGCATTTTTGGCCCAACACAACAACTTTGGACAAGGTAGAGTGTTTCTGAAAACTGCTATGATATTTCAGCATAATTATGGGGTATGCGTTTTTTTTCTCATTTTGCCTGATTTATACCCACTCTAAGGTTTAAAAGCATGAAGCCTCATAGCTCCCTGCTAAACTGTGTACACAGCAGTCAGTAAGCACTGGTGGGGAGGTCAAATCCTTGTGCAGAGGAACGGTGGGGCAGTTGTCCATAGTAACCAACTTTCATTACAGCTTTCATTTTTAGAGGCCTTTCTGAAATGAAAGACATATTCTGGTTGGTTGCTATGAGAAACTTATTTACTGGTCAATCTGCAGAAGTTTTTTAAGAGGTTAAGACTGATACCTACCTGATACTTTATAACATTCTGGAGCGGAATACCTGGAGCTGGGAGTTTCTCTGGACTACAGAGGGTTCTTTTATACATTGTGAATATGAAAAACCCTGTAGCTAGGCAACTACTGTATCCATGGCAACTATCTTCATTTGTTGAAGTCTGTTTCCACTGTTTAGTGTCAAACCCAGTGCAGACAGAATTGACAGCACACATTGGAAAACCCACATAGGGAATTAGGGATCAATAGAGAAGTGGTGGATTTTTGTGTCAAAAATCTTTGTGCAATCGCTTTATTGCTCCAAAATATGGTACGTTTGGTTCCTAGTCTGCCTTCCAAGTAAAATGAGTGTGGAAGCATGAAATTGTATATTTATGGTCAGTCTTATAGGTGAGATTCATTATTTGGGTGGGTTCACACTGAGGAATTTTCGTGGATTAACCCTGAGGAATTCCGTCGGCTGTCCGCGCGCCTTTCCGCCGGCTCCATAGACCCCATTCCATGGGCCGGCATATTCCGCTATCCGCCGAAAGAAGTGACATAGAATGGTGTCTATGGAGCCGGCGGAAAGGTGCGCGGTCAGTATGAACCTACCCTAAATGTGTAATGATAAAATACCTTTATCAGAAGTGACTGCAGCAATGGGAAAATCATTTGTAATATTCCTGAGCCCTAGGATTCTCTTTTACTTTCCAGAACATCTATGATTGTGTGCTCCAAAGGGATAGGTACAGTATGGATGGAGGACGAATGTACTTGATGCAATATATTCTGCATTTGTTCAGAAATCTGTGGGGTAACACAAAGGTTCAACCAGGGTCCGACTGCTCATCTAGAAGTCAGTGTTCTCTGCCTCTGAACAGTGGCCTCTTCCATGTCTTCCTGTGCAGCTCCCTGCTTGTTAGTACCGTTTAGCCCTGAGTTTTGTATATTCTGTCCTACTTAAACACAATTGGGAAATTGTTTGATCTGCAAAACTCACTGTTCTCAATGTGGAGATAAATCAAGTTTTGTTGCCAATGGTCAAGTATCCCAAGGGAAGAAATGTTAACCTGTTTGGGCCTTTGAGGTGGCCTATGAAGAATAACATATATGAAAGTTTGAAAAAAGGACATATCCACCCATCAGTTTCTCCCATGGGAGACAGATTTTATAATGTTAGTGATCAGGGAAATAGAAATGAATGGAAAATAGCATTTAATACCCTGGAAGACTATTTTGATTTCTTTGTCATGCCTTTTGAAATGAGTAACAATTGTTCTGAAATTTCCAAAGACGAAATAAGCCTGTGATGTATATAAAAAAAAATGCACAACACTTAATGTGTCACTGTCATGTTGTGTTTTTTTAGTTTTTTTAGTCCAGGCGTTTTTAAGGGTTGGGTTTATTAGGCAAATATGCCATTATCTGCATTCAAAAAACTTTCCCTCGTTCCCCCTTCCCCTTCTCTGTCCCACATTCACTGCTCATTATCAGGAAATCTCCACTCTTTTACATCAGTCGAGCCCTGTCTGTTCTATGGAGAGGGGAGAGGGGAGGAGAGAGATTAGTCACCAGCAGAGAGCAGAGAACAAAGCATTACACAGCTGTGTGAGAGCTGGTATTCAGAGGTCAGAGCTGACCTCAGAGGCGATAACCTGTTGATGTAGCTGTATATTAACTCTTTGTTGTCCTGTTTTGGTGCCTCATCTTCCTTTACCCCTCCCCTCTCCATAAGAGAACCATGAAGACAGGGGGAGAGCTTTAAATTTATTTTTGATGATAAAAATGCTTTTTTCAGCTACCCAATTGAAAAGTTTCTTAAAAAGTTTATTTAAAAAAATGTAAATGACAGTGACACTTTAAACAATATATGCATAAGAAGAACAATTTTTATTAGAACCAAAGACTTTAACCCCTTAACGACATCGGGCGTAAATTTACGCCCTGATGCCGGTAAGGGAGTTCAGAGCGGGGCCGCGCGGCGACCCCGCTCTGAACCGCGGCGGTCCCGGGTGCCACTTGTAGCCTGGGACCGCTGGTATTAGCGGGCACGGTCCGATCGCCGTGCCCGCTAATACAGTAATCAGATGCAGCTGTCAAACATGGCAGCTGCATCTGATTACCGGACGCAGCGTCATCCCTGGTGTCTAGTGGGGAGATCGCTCGAGGAGCGATCTCCGTAACTGAAGCCGGCCGGGGACCGCTCCAAGATGGCGCCGTCCCCGGCTCGGCACTCGTTTGTTTCCGGCTGCAGCAGCCGAAAGCAAACGAGTGACGATCTCATGGATCTCTGCAGCATATCTATGCTGCAGAGATCTCAATGAGAGATTAAAGCACTTATACTAGAAGTCCCCCAGGGGGGCTTCTAGTATAAGTATAAAAGTAAAAAAAAAGTGTCATTATTAGTAAAAAGCCCCCTCCCCTAATAAAAGTCTGAATCACCCCCTTTTCCCAGGTTATAAATAAAAGTAAATAAATAAATAAACATGTTTGCTATCGTAGCATGCGTAATCGCCCGAACTATTAATTACTCACATTCCTGATCTCGCACGGTAAACGGCGTCAGCGCAAAAAAATCGCAAAGTGCAAAATTGCGCATTTTTGGTTGCATCAAATCCAGAAAAATTGTAATAAAAAGCGATCAAAAAGTTGTATATGCGCAATCAAGGTACCGATAGAAAGAACATATCATGGCGCAAAAAATGACACCTCACATATCCCCATAGACCAAAGGATAAAAGCGTTATAAGCCTGGGAATGGAGCGGTTTTAAGTGACGTATATTTGTTGACAATGGTTTAAATTTTTTACAGGCCATCAGATACAATATAAGTTATACATGTTATATATCGTTTTAATCGTAACGACTTGAGGAACATATATAACAAGTCAGTTTTACCCCAGGGCGAATGGCGTAAAAACACATTTCCCCCAAATAAACAAAATGCGTTTTTTTTTCAATTTCACCACACTTTGAATTTTTTTCTGGTTTCGCAGTGTACTTTATGCAAAAATTCAGCCTGTCATTGCAAAGTACACTTAGTGACGCAAAAAATAAGGGCTCATGTGGGTCTCTAGGTGGAAAAATGCAAGTGCTATGGCCTTTTAAGCACAAGGAGGAAAAACCGAAAACACAAAAATCGAAATTGGCTCTGTCCTTAAGGGGTTTAAAACACAGATGTATACAGAAGTGTTCAAAGGGGAGAAACCATGATAAGCCACACTTCTATGCCGGGAAAACCACCGCACAACTGTAACATATAGCTATTCTCTATAACCCAAACCATGTATATATAGATTGTATTGTATATAGATGTACTATGTGCACAATAAACCAATATGTATGAACATAAAAATATAATTTAATTACTTTTAATATTTTAGTAATATTACACTATTAGCAACATGCCTAAGAGAGATAATTATACCAGTATACTGGGACGGAAAAGAAGAGCGGTCCCTGCACCAGACCCTGCCCTACGCCTTCCATTAGCTAAATGCTAAATGTATCTGATTCTGAGCCATTGCGTCTTTATATATGTAGATTCTAAAGTGTTATCCAATATAAGACATGAGAGGGAGGTACTCATATGGAAGACCCCTAAACCCAGAACAGAATATGGCTCTGCTGTTGTACATCTGCATCTGATTATATATGGATCTTATACAGATAAAAGGTTTAATAACAAAATATCTAAAATCTAATAATATTCATATGTAGAAATATGCTGCCAATATGTCACTCATCACAGATTCCTCTAAATATTTAGTTCAACACATCTAAGCGCAATGAGAAAGAAAAGAATATAAAAGAACAAACAGTGCCATGAAATAAATAGCCATGCAATAACATATATGTATACCATCAGGAATATATATATATGACAAATAAACTGCACAATAGATAGTGGTACGATAAACATTGACCATGCGCATTAGTGAGTGCAGCCAGTACTGCATTGCATAATATGTAACATTGTTATCATATATGTACATACAGGCAAAATATATGATATCACTCCATACTGCTTACTATACTTACTATACTATACATTTCTTTTTTTTTTTGGTACTCAAATTCTAGATAATTCTGGTGGCCTACCTTGGGTAGAGATGTCAAAGCCTATATCTCGGCATGTGTGATGTGAGACCACCCCTAGAGTACATCTAGCAAAGGAGTTATGCACTATGGAGTCCACCTATATCCAATGGAAAATCTGTGGTTTGAGTGGTTATTGGCAGGTTTAGCAAGATGTGCCACTTTATTCCCTTGAACGGTTTGCCTAACACTTAGATGTTAATTATGTTATTTACTGATTATATTGTCAAACCTGACAAGAAATTTTGGAAATTCCTTTTTAAAAATTGGAAGATTTTTTTATTTTTTTTCATCTGCATTTCTGCCCAAAATGAATTGCCAGACATATTATTTGAATCAGTCTGTGGAACCATATTTATCTCTGATAAACAATTTGATTAGACGTTGTATTTGTCTCTGGTACAATTTGCAATCAACTATAACAGAAGAAGATCTTCAGATACTTTCTCTGTAATTTTTCTGTAATTATCGATATTACCCTAGGTTTTTTTCTCTGCCCACTACTATCTCTAGTGGGCAGGGGGCCCTATTATACACAGATTTATCTGACAGCTCATTAAAGCCAAAGCCAGGAACGGATTATAAACAGGAAACATGTCACAAAAGAAAGACTTGATTTGTCCTTTTTTAAAATCCATTCTTGGCTTTAGTCTCAAAATCTGTCAATCTGTCCGATATCTGTATGTGTAATAGGGCCTTAAAAGTCCTGATAGAGATAAGAGCATAAAAATCATGCATTAATCTTGTTTCTTATCGTCTTACGTTGCCTTATTACTGCCATACGTGCAATTCATTTTTTATTGTTAAATACATATATTTCATGTATTGTGTCTACCAGGAGATCTCTTGCTCCAGTAATCATTTTGGGGAACTTGAGTATGAAGTATATTGGATCATTGACGTCAAAAAAACTTAGGCAGCTCTGCAGTGTCTGGTCCCATTGGAGGTTATAGTCCTGAGGAGAGGACTCATAGTATTCAGGGTCTTGAGGCTCTTTGTAGAAGGGGTAGAAACTTTCCTGACCCTGTGCCAATGCTTAAGAAAGACGCAATGCTTCCCCAAGTTATCAGGGGAAAGAGTGTGTGGAGGCAAGAGTGTCTCACCAATCAGGTCTGTGCTTGCATTACGTGCCTCCATAGCTCGTGCGTATCAAATCAGGCCACTTGCAGGCCACAATTGCCTCTTATTTCCAGCCTATGTTCTGACCTTTGCCTTGTCTAACGATTATCACCTGACGCAGACCTCCTGGTTATGACCCAGCCTGCCGGACCTGGTATTCTGTCTGTCTTTCTGGTTTTGATCATTTGACAGTTAATTAATGTGACAGTGTTTCACTTCATTATAGTGCTTGAAAAATCACGATATTGTAATCCGTATTCTTCTTCTTCCGCTTCTTCAAGACATTCTTCTGCGATCAATACAGTCTGAACAGCTTTGCACACTGACTCCGTTCAAACTGCATTTCGAAGCCCTCGGCGGTGACAGGTGGCTATCATTTAAAGACCCCTAATTTCCCATAGGAAATAATGGCTCATTGGAAATAATGGCCACACTGTAAACGCTAACAGCCAATCACAGCACATATGCAAATAGCTGAAATATAGCAGCCAATAGAAATTCTAAGGTCTTGTCAGCCAATGCCTTACAACATCCACACAGTCACATGTCCACTATTGGCCAATAGAAGATGTAGAAGATGGAAGGTCCTTAACTATTTTGTCTCACTGACATGAGTAAGATTGCCATGGTAACCAAGCAATGATCTTTACCATTATGAGCAGAGTTCAGTCAGTAAAGTAGCGGAGCTGAGCCAGCCATGTAGCAGAGCCGATACTCGCACTACGTAGCAGAGCTGAGCCAGCCGTGTAGCAGAGCCAACACCTGCACTACGTAGCAGAGTCGAGGCAGCCGTGTAGCAAATCTCTCTTAAAGGGACGGTACCCAAGTCGCTCTTAAAGGGACTGTACCAAAGTCGCTCTTAAAGGTAGGGTATCAAGGGTTAAAGTTTCTCTTAAAGGGAAGTTACTGTTAAAGGGGCGTTCTTTTCAAGCACTATGTATTTCCCTGGAAATGCAAATCTCTTTGATATTTTTAATATTCCTTGCAACCCAGCTCTCTTTGGGTCATGCTGTAGCATCTCTATACAGTTTAGGTTAAGACTCTAAGGGTCCTATTAGATGAGGCAATTTTTCATTTCCACTGATTATGATAAACCATTAAAAGCTAGCGCTTTTGGGAACGACCATAATACATGAAACGATAATCGTTAGTTACGATCGCAATTGTGTTCATTTATATACTCCAATATACGAACAATCGTAATTACGAATGAACGATGTGTACTTACACCAAAATGTTTGTGAACAATTATTGAACGATTAACAATGATTCTATAGTCAGCTCAAAATTGTTAACTTGTTTGATTGTTGCCTGCATACACATGGAAAGATTGTCTAAATTGCCTAAATTTGAACAATATAACAATTTTTCGCATGCTAATGTTTCCGTGTAATAGGGCCCTTACTTAGCAATTCATTGGTTGGCCACTTTTGGTATTGGCCTGCAGTGTTCTTTTTCAATAAATCATTTTCCCAGAAGCATTGTGGAATATCCAGGGACTCTCAAACTTGAGATGAGCCACAATAGTTTTTATGGACAGCAATGGCTTCTATTGTGGTGTTCTACGATGATAGGATATGGGGCATCATACACATGTGTTATGTTTGTGTAAATAAGTTTTAAAATGAAAACGTAACTCTCCTAAAGAAGGTATTTTTTAGTTCACCATTCCATATGCTTGGTATGCAGTATTCCAAAAGGTAACATTTTCTTGTTGTAACAAAGGCCCCACAAATCCTTGGTCATGAAAGGGTTAATGTATATATTATTCTGTGTTGAGGTAGCGTCAGCATATTCTACTGCGCTGGGTATTTTACTTGTGCTAGTCAGCTCTGGCATTACATAAATAAAAGAATAAACCACAGGAATGTACTGAAAGAGTTTTTACCGGGCAAAATAAATTTACTATAATAGACCAAAATGATTTTATTGTTTTAAGGCTCCTTGGAAATAAAACCTTCTCAGGATCTCTAATTTATTTTATCGCTGACTAAAATACAAAGGACGCAGTGTTTAGAAATGTCTCTGTTGTGCTAGACCTCCTACCCCTCCCTATCTGCTGACACAGAAGCCGTTCTCATTCTAGGAGTTTTAGGAAAATTTGGTCATTTTAAATGTCCAGATGTGAACACGTCTCAGTTCAGTTCAGGAAGGAGCACTGAAGAGAAGGGGGAGGGAGAAAATGTTGGCTTATTTGTGCTATTTTTTTTTTTTTTTGCTTTAAGCACCCCCGCCCACACAAGGAAGTGGCTGCATTACTCAGAGAGGAAAAGAGAAGTTTTGTGAAACTCTAACAGACTTTATACTTTGATCCCCTTCAGAATCTGCAGTCAGCGGACAGCACAAGAGATATAGGTAGGTGTAATAAATCTGGAATCTCTCCAGGTTCTGGGATGGTTTTTATGGTCTTTACTCCATAACATTTAAAGCAGTTTCTGTATCACAAGCAAATAGGTGTTGGTGCAAATGTTCAGCCTCCCAAAAATGAGATAGGGAAGCAGTAAGAGCAGTAGCTGTAGTAAGACTCTAATATGACCTGTGCAGACTCCTGCAGCGCAACCCAAAGTATCTCCCCAGAATGTACCTGCACTACAGACACTTCTAGCAAGAACATAGCGCACATTCAGCTGTCCACAGGAAGCATCTCCGATCCTGTCCAAATCATGTGATTGCCAGCTACTACACATCTTGAGCAAATTTTCCCTCTGCTCCTTTCCTCCAGCGTCTATTTTTAATCTGTCTAATGGATTATAATACACAATAGGCTCCCATTAACATAAAATTCCTCAATAAAGTAATTCAAAAAACAAATACCTCTGAGGAAAGCATGTTTACAGTGTTTTAGGTCAGATTTTCCATTGATATGGATTATATATTCACCTAATGTGTTGTAAATACTGATATGAATACAATGTAATAGCATAAAAGCCATCCTCTATACCAGCGCTATCATACTGGTATTGCTTCCTGTACAAATAGGTGCATTCAGATATTTCAGTTGCCATAGTTAAAATTCCTACCACCTCCATATCAGATTGTGCCAACTCACCTAATATAAGATTGCTGATCATTCTTCTCCTTTGCCAAAGAACAATTTTGCTATTATGTTGTGCTTGTGAGGCTTAAACAGAAAGGAAGTATTTTGGTTGTCAGTATTATCGATCACGTATAGGTCAGGCCTTTTTCCTATATTGGATTAAAGCACAGTGATTTTGATAACAAGTTGAATAGAAAGGCCCTGCCCTCACATATGTATCTTCTTGTAGTATTGTTGTTATAACCTACCTGAATGGGAATTGTGTCCGTATGTGTGAAGATAACCGTTATTTCCTGCACATCATGACAGTGAGAAAGTCAGGCTGGAGGCTTGGCCTAAAATAAGACACCTAAGGATATTCTAGCTAGTCGGGACCATGTGCAATAGACTGTAAGGACATTGTAGGTGTGTCTACCTGTGCGAAAGCTAGAATTTAACTTGAAAAACTGTTTTTCCCTTTATTATATTTTTATGTGGAGACCAAAGAAACCCTATATATACTGTTTTGTGCTTTTCTGTGGTGCCTGACATTTGAAAAGCTCTTCCTTTCAGGCTTGATAAACTCTGTTACTTCTCATTACTCGGTGAAGAAAAGGAAGTGACTTCTACACTGAGCTATTTGTTTTCTGATAACCACATAAGGTAACCAGGCTGCAGTTGCATCACATTTTAACTAATGTTCTTATTCATAGTGAGGTTTGGTACAGTATTTATAATGAGTGTAAGCATTGTCTCCAGTATTGAAAAAAACTGCATGCTAAGGGAGTGTGTTCACACATTGCTGTCAAATCAAATTTACTGCTATGAGCAGTATAATTGGGGTACATGGACCAAAGGTAGAAAACCTAGCTCTATATATAGTCTTCACTGTTATGATTTTATTTTGATATATAAAACTGGGCTGGCCAGCTAACTACATTTTGACAGCCACATGGATACTTGTTGTCAGGAGTCTAAAAACAGAAGCAGGAGTATAGCTAGTTTGAGAGGCTCTCAGAGTGTAGGGTTTGCCACTTCTAAGGGGGGCACAACTGCAACCAAAAGCAAGAACGTTTCTGCAATAATAGAGATACCTACTATTTTGGCAATAGACTTAGGGCCCTATTACACCTCTAGATAACTTATTTATTTGTGTTTAGGTGGCCCATTGAAGTCAGAAGTGGTCTGCCGCTGCCCTCGCTCCTGTTACAGAGAGTGGTGGGCTGCAGGCCATTGCTGATCTTTTGACATGTACTATTATGCTGGGTTTACACGGAGCGATAATTAACCCGATCGTACGATTAACAATTTCGAAGTAACGATTTTTTTTTAATAATGATCAGCGTTTAGACGGAACGATCGTACAGGAAAATAGTTTTGCGATCATTTTGCAACCACTTAAGCCTATCTTGCACATAGGTTAAATTGGTAAACGACTGATCGATCTGCGAATTTTTTGCGAATGATTTGAGAACATGTTCAAAGATCAAAATGAACGATTTATTGCTCGTCGCTTGATCGTTCGATGCGTTTACATGTGCGATTATCTTTCGAATTCCATCGTTATCGTGCAAATTCGCACGATAATCGTTCCGTGTAAACGCAGCTTTACACTGAACAATTATTGGTCCAAACAATCGCTAATCGTCCAGGTAAAGCCGATAATCGTTCAGTGTAATAGGGACTGAAGTTTGAGCCACTGAACTACAAAGTTAAGCATGTCAGCATACACTGATTTGTACGTAAGGAGAGAGAGAAAACAGAATGTGCCCTGCAAAAAAGAAGGCCTAGTTTTGTCCCTGACACAGGAGACGACACTGCAGAATAGCTACCCAGATAGCATAAAAATGCCCATAAAATTTTTGAGACTAAGTGAGAATAAGCCCTAAGACTCAACATTGTTCAGCAATACAGGCCAACCAGAGATACCAAGTAGCCATTATTATGTGGTGTCAGCCATCTATTCTGCAGTTCCGTCCTGCCTGCTGAATAACAAGTACATACACTCTTCAAGTTAGCAATTAAATGTGCTTGTAAAGCGTGTCTGTAGCCTGCCAAAGCAATGAGCGGCATATATTGTCTGACATCCTACACAACTCACAGCTCAGCCCACAAATTGTTATTTTAGACATTCCACTCAAGTAAATTGTGTCGATTGACAATAACCAGAATCTTCTTCTTTTCCCAAAGAGCAAACCTGGACTGATAAACAAAATATTGCTGGATCGATCGTGTGTCCCCTTAATTTAATCATAGTCAGCCATACATTCCTGTTTACACAGGAACATGTGCAGCTGACTATGGATGACTTTAATGGTTGCACATAGGATGCAATCATTGGTTAAATGAGTGATTTTTCATTCACAGGATGATCGTTGTCCTTTTTACATGGGCCATGTCATATGTTTACCTTACCATGATCCTGCACAGGCTTGTGCTCTCTCCGGTTACCCTACGGCGTCCCTGGTTATGGGCCAGGGAGCGGGGTTAGGCAGCAGCTGTGCTGCATCTCAGTTGTTTGACTGGCAGGTGTTCTTGCCAGTCAGGAATACCTTGACTCATGTATTCTGTTGGAGATCAGAGGGCCAGTCGAATCACCTTCTGGTCCCTGGTCTCCTATAAAGTGTATCCATGCCTGTCATTCCTTGCTGGCTATTAAGTCTATTTCTCTAGCAAGCTTGGTGCTCACTGCATTTGTTCTGTGTTTTCTGGCTTATCTGACCTTTGTATCTGTACATTGACTACCCTGGTTTTCCCTCTGCCCTGACCGTTTGGCTTTGTGACCCGACTATCCTATTTGACTCTGATTTGGACCTCGGCTTTCTGACCCTTCTTAACCTTCTTAATTATGTGTATCTTTCTTGTCTGTATTTAGTTTGCCATGTACTATAAGTTAGGGACTGTCGCCCAATTGTCCGCAGCCACTTAGGACTGATAGTGGCAAGTAGGCAGGGACAGTAGGTGGGAATTAGATCATTGCTGAATAAAGACTGAATGGACAGGAAATTACCAGTAATTCCTGCAATCAAGAAGCATTTCCTTACATAAGGGGAAAGAAAGGAACATATGAACTTATACATACCTCTCCATGCTCCCTGATATCCTGATAGCTTCGGCCCACTCCCTACAGTGTCTGCAGTGACAGGCAACTCAGCCAATCACTGGCCATGGCACTGTCCTGGTGATTGGCTGAGCGGCCTGTCACTTCTTACATTACCGTGAGTCGTCCAAAGCGAGCAGGACATCAGGGAATGCGTCGAGGTATGTATAGTTTTACTATAGTTATTTTACAAGGGGCTGCACAGACATAGCTAACGATGTCCATGCAGCCCTTGCTGCATGATTACTGGACCGCATATAGGCTCAGTGAGCGGATCTTGCAGATCAGCGCTCGCTTACATAAAGTCATCGGGCCGTTTGATACGCCCTTAGGGAAAGTAGTGATAAGAGGCCATTGTTCATGGGTTTGTGCGTTTATTATTCCGGAAATCTTGAAGTTTCCATTCCATTTACTGTAGTTTGGGCTTCCTGTTCTGTACAGATCATTTCACAGCAGTCTCCTTCTTATATACACAGGTAGGAGAACAGTGAAAGGTGACACTTATATATAGATATGAGAGGTACACACAATAGTTGTTGTTCACAACAAAACTTCTCCCCTCCATGTAGAATGACCTCTATAAAGGTCACTCAGCACTTTAAGAAGCCTTTCTCATCTGAATCCAGCTTATTGTGTCCTATGGTGCATGAGGCTTGCTGCAAAGCATATGTCTAAATGCTGTAAAAAAAACTCAGGCTAGATGACTGCCTCCAAAATACTGTACAGAAAATAAAACAAAAAAATGATCAGTAAAAAATACCCAAATCTTCAGATCATGTCAGTGCTCAGCCTATGCCACTTCATTCTACAACCTTTTATATATTTTACCTTCCCAGTAAAATGTATAAAAGAAGTAAAGTAAAGTAAAAGTAAAGAAGTCATAGAATAAAGTTTTGGTAATTTCCTTTAAAGTGTCACTGTCGTGAATTTTTTTTTTGCAGAAATCAATAGTCCAGGCGATTTTAAGAAACTTTGTAATTGGGTTTATTATCCGAAAAATGCATTTTTATCATGAAAAAGCAGTTTGAAGCTCTCCCCCCTGTCTTCATTGTTCTCCTATGGAGAGAGCTAAAGAAAAGACCAAAACAGGACAACAAAGAGTTAATCTACAAATCCCTCACGGGATATCTCCTGTGACAGTCACCAGTGACCTCCCTGACCTCGGATTACAGCGGTCACCCAGCTCTGTGCCTGTAATCCTCTGTTATCTGCTTTCTGCTGCCGGCTAACTCCCTCCTTCCTCCTCCCCCCTCCCCCCTCCCCTCTCCCTAGAACAGACAGGGGACGACTCCTGCAACAAGTCACAATTTTCAGATTTTTCAGAGTGGATGAAAAAGAGGAAGGAGGGGGGGACCTGGGAAAAGGCTTTTTACATGCAGATAATGGCAGATTTGGCTAATAAACCCAATTACAAAGTTTCTTAAAATCGCCTGGACTATTGATTTCTGCAAAAAAAAAATACGACAGTGACTCTTTAAGCTTTCACATATTCACCAGACAAAGAACATGCACTTTGTTTCAATCATCTCTCAAGAACAATGATGCACTTTGCCCCTCTGCCATTTTGTCTCAAACCCCCTCCTAGTAGTATGTAAGCTGATGCATGTGAGCAGGAACCTCACTCCTCATGTATGGATAATTATATGTATATCTCTGTAATGTCTATTTTTTGTCTATGTATGTACCCCAGAATTGTAAAGTGCTGCGGAATCTGTTGGCGCTATATAAATAAAAATTATCATATTATTATTCATTTTTCACCCAAAAAGTAATCTACATTTAGGGGAGCACTACTCTACATATAGAGAGCTCTAATGCGCCACTCAGTCAGGGCCGATTCTAGCTTTTCTGCTGCCTGAGGCGAGAATTGACATGACGCCAACCCCCCCCCCCCCCCCCCGCACGTAAGATGATAAGTAAGTGGACCGGATCCTTTGCAGACGTTGCGGACCTGCGGCAGATCTACTGTACGGTATTTCTGCACCAAAACAAACGCACTTTAAATCTGCTGCATATAACACGGTACCAGCAAAGTTTATGGGAGAGATGAGAGATATGTGATATACAGAACAAATAATACCACCACACCAGGAACATGTAAAACCGCCACACTGTGCTAGGTATCATGGTATTGTTAAAACCCAGTATATAAAAGGCCAATAGCAACACTATACAAGGGACAAATTCTGACCACATATTACCACTGACTAATGATGTCATACCACCATATTGTTACCGAATAAAACTCACATACATGGGGGCACATACATACAGTCACATATACACATATGGACTTGAACATACTGTACCTACTAAAAGACACATACAAGTACCTATACACAGGCATATACATACATACATACATACATACAATCTCATATACACACACTCAGGTACATATAAACACAATCTCATATACACACACTCAGGTACATATAAACACAGTCACATATACACACACAGTCACATGTATACACACTGGTACATACTCGTACATACTTTAAAGTGTATCCCCATCTAAACGTGTTGTCCCAGATCTATTTAATAGGTGATAACAAGTTGATCAATGGGAATCCAACTTCTATGATCTCTACAAGTCCCAAGATTGGGAAGAAATTGTTCCCCAGAATGAATCGTAAGCATCGCATCTGTGTAGTCAGTGCTCCATTCATTCTCTACAAGGCCACCAAACATTTCTAAGTTCAGCACAATATTAGGAGGGTGTATCTGCAGTGCCCACTATTTACTCAGAGTACAATTTTGTCCCCTTTCTTGGAATCGGTTGGGGTCCAGTATTGTGACGGATGTTTTTTTTTTTAAGATACACAAAAATATGGTTGGCCATGTTTTTCTGTTAGTTAAAATGAAACGTACTCCTCTAAAAGCTTTGCGCAGGGCATTTTCAGATACTGGGAAACTAAATTACAGCAGACTGACCTCTCAAAGGCCATCTTGGATGGGTGGGCATCAGTATGCAAGGCAGTAGTGAGCGAGATCTGGAGGGAGACCACCTTTCTCCACCCATGCCCCATCCTATCATCCATCTTCTCCCCTCCTTGGTTGAACTTGAAGGACGTGTCTTTTTTCCAGCCATACTATGTAACTTTGCACATTACTGTATATTTATTTAATGCTTAAGTACATAGAAATACAGTGTCATGTGCCTGAGGTATCTCTTTCCAAATGTCTATTTTTATCTGGGTATCATGGGTTTGACATGTATACATTGTATGTTAAAGTTCTTATTGTTATGAACTGCTAACTCTGCAAACACTGATGTGCAAGGGTTAATTACAACTCTTACAGCTCTTTATTGCCACCACTGGTGGACTGTATCTGTACAGGATACATGGAACTTTGGTCACATGACCTTTCCTCAGACCAGCTTAAAGGGTTCTAAGGGAGGATTCTCCCAGTTTCAACCCTCAGCTCTTGGTCTGCACAGTGATCACAGTACTGTGTGGTACTTCAGGAGTTTTTATCCAATACTGAAAATTAAACTATGCATCTACTACTGCTACTACTGCCTCCACATGCAGTAAAACAGAGAACAGTTCCTTATTTACCCCACTAGTCCAGCTGTGCAATCTTCCAGTCCTGGCTGTATTCCCGTTCTTCTGATCAGGTCACACTCTACCGTTGAACTCTGTAATTGGCCAAGTAGGGAGTGGGACGTCATTGGAAGCCAGCAAAACCGGAACAGCTAGGACCTAAATAGAGTAGTGGGGGAGTGAGGGAAGGTAAGTATGGGCTTGTTCATTGTTTTACTTAAGATAGAAACATAGAAGGTTGTCAGCAAAAAACACCACTGGGTCCATCTAGTCTGCCCTTTTAGTAATTACATTCTTATTATCTTAGGATACATATATGTTTATCCCAGGCAGGTTTAAATTGAGTTACTGTAGATTTACCCTACCACATCTGCTGTTCAAATTGAAATCCTTGAAGAGAGTGTACCATCAGAGCTGTAATATGGAGATATACATACCATTCTGTCAGCGCTGACTTGTACAATCTGCTGGTGTGGAGCATTTTTCACTTTTCTGCTCAGTCGCCATTATTTTCGCTGCCAAACAGATATGCAAATGAGCCGGGGTAAAGCACCGGAGGCGGGCCCGGCGCATGGTATTCAAATTCATCTCCTGTAGCTGTACTACAAACATACACAAACTGTTTCTATATTATATAATACTCATAGTTCCCTTTGGAAAATATAAGGCGGTGACAAACATACTGTGTGTTGAACCTGTGCAGTTATTAGCACAAGGCCCTGCAGGGAAGGGGTGGTTAATTGCTACCTTAAAAATAATAGTGCTCCCTACTGTTTATTAGGTTAATGATAAAGAACCATGGTCATTGCCATCCTAGTCACACACTGATAGAGTGCCATACCAGTGAGGGATTTTCTAGAAAGCTGTAAATGATGTGATATATCATCATGTTCTTCCCAAATACAGGCTTCTGATCATTTGATTGTATTCGCTGACAGAATAGAAAAATCAAACCTGTCTTGGTTGTCAGGAAATACTGAATGGCCCTTGCATCTGATTTTTCTGTGTTACATTTGATTTTAGAATCTTTTCAGTATGGCTTTATTATTCTAGCTTACATTGCTAAGTTATTCTTTAGCTAATGTTGGACACTGTTGCTTGCTGAATGTGGAAAGAATCTAATCTAAATTTCACTAAGCAGAAGTAACGCCTGCATGTAATATCCTGATAGACATATCTCATTTCCTTTTTTCAGTGTGTTATAGCTCAACACTCCTGTATATTTCTTCATGCTTGCCCAACGCACATGTGATGTTCAAGCATAGCAAATGCCTGCTTTCAATTTAGTAGAATTTGCTTTCAATTTACCATAACAAGTAACATGATGATTAATAAGGTAAAAAGTGCATCATCACTCCAGATTTAGTTATTGCCATCAACGGCAAGAAAAGTGATACAATTGTCTTCTGCATGTGAAATAAGGAAACAGTCACCCACATTTGCCATATTGTGCATGAAAAATACAAAATATGTATAAATAGTCCTTAAAATTATTATTATATTTTTATTTTTTTTTACTGCTTAGTTACTGCCAATACCAATACAAGCCCATCTGTTTTATATAATAAGGCAAAAACAATCAGTTTATTACAATCAGTTGGCTGGATTAATTGTTGGTTATTATGGCTTGTGGTATTATATGTCATAGTATGTTGACTTTTTTTGCATCATTTTTTAGGACAGCGGCTGACAGCTTATGGTCAGCTACCTATGTTGACCTGCCAGGACATAAAACCAAGACTGATTGTATCTGCATCTGATCTGCTTAATGTAGACCCTGATAGTTGGGAGGTGTCTTTCTGTACATGAGAATAAAATAACCTATTGATAAAACAATAGTCAACACATGTGATTTTTTTTTTCCATTTTTTTAATACAATTTTTTTCCCCTTTACATAGGAATGGCGTTTCACAGCTTCCTCCTGGAACCAATAAGCTGCCATGCTTGGAATAAAGATAGAACCCGTAAGTTCTGTAATTACTATAGCATACCATATAGACAATAAGCTGTAGGTATACAGGAAATAAGATCAGTGACTTTCTATGACTTTTGTTTTGTTTAAACATCTAATATTTTGAAGAGCAAATGGAAAACCAATAGTATTAAAATTAAGTAATTATACTTTAAAACAAAAATAACTTCAGGAATCAAATAATTTAGATATAAAGTAGGAGAAATGCATTATTACGTTTATCAACTCAGATGTTGCTGCATTTTTATTATTTTATCTATAGTCATCTATATGTAATAATCTTATAATCTTATAGTACAAAAAATAGCCTCTTTCTTCACTTATCAGTGATTTCTTCTGCCCTCACCTTCACGCCTCCTGCACTGACCATTTAGGGCCCTTGCACACTGAGTAAAAGAGGCGAAATTTACGAGCGAAGTCCGCAGAGCGAATTTTGCTCAAAATTTTGTCTGTCCTATTTCTTCAATGGGATTTCTTTTCTCCTCTCCGCTCAAAGAATGAACATGATTTTTACTTTTCTACAGCCACCCCATGGTGCGAGGTGGTGCAGGAGCATGGTGGAACTGCAGTGGAATTTAGTGTGTTAAGGATTCACAGAAAATTTATCTAGGCTAAAGGTGTCAAACTGGCGGCCCTCCAGCTGTTACAAAACTACAATTCTCATCATACCTGGCCAAAGCTTTAGCTTTTTAGGCATGAGGGCAATTGTAGTTTTTCAACAGCTGAAGAGCTTGGGTTTGATATCCCTGATCTAGGCCATATCTTGCATATCTTGTCTCAGGAGAGATATATCCATCTTGACCTCATGTTAGGTATTTGCAGTTCTCTGCGATTTATTTTTAAATTCTGGGCCAGGGGGCTGTTTGGTGAGACCTGTTTCTCAGGATTCCAGGCCATTAGATGGTTTAGGGTCCATTTACACAGAAAGATTATCTGACAGATTATTTGCCAAAGATTTGAAGCCAAAGCCAGGAATGGATTTGAGAAGAGGAGAAATCTCAGACTTTCCTTTATGACCTGATCTCTGTTTATAGTCTTTGGCTTTCTGGCTTTGGCTTCAAATCTTTGGCAGATAATCTGTCAGATAATCTTTCTGTGTAAATGAACCCTTAGTCTGGCCTACTTAACCATGGAAGATGTAGCACAGAATATCAACAAGTCAAGCAGGCAAAGATTTGGTAAAGCCAGGGGAGACAAAATAGAAGTAGCTTTGGCATGAAGAATTATGCAAAGGCTATCTGTTGAAACTATATAAATGTGTTGCTGTCATTAAAAATATCTTTTGACATAGTTATAAGGTTAAAAAAGACAAGAGTCCATTAGGTTCAACCAATATGTCTACTGTGTTAATCCAGAGGAAAGCAAGAAGCCTTATGAGTCAATTGACCCATCAAAGAGAGAAAAATTCCTTGTAAAAGCAAGCACTTAAGCACTT
Source organism: Dendropsophus ebraccatus (assembly GCF_027789765.1). NCBI lineage: Eukaryota > Metazoa > Chordata > Amphibia > Anura > Hylidae > Dendropsophus > Dendropsophus ebraccatus. The sequence goes on along the minus strand of NC_091462.1, from coordinate 72,797,234 downwards.
TACTTCTTAGTCACAGTGATCTCTGCTTAGCTTTCCTGAATTGCCCCACAGACCTTGTATAACATGTGTCTTGTTAACTGTACTCACTTAAACTCATATCTTATACCTTAAAGGGGTTGTACACAAAAAAAAAATTCTTTCAAATCAACTGCTGCCATAAAGTGCCAGAGATTTGTAATTTACTTCTATTAAAAAATCTCAAGCCTTCCAGTACTTATCAGCTGCTGTATGCCCAGCAGGAAGTTGTATTATTTCCAGTCTGGAGAGCAGGAGAGGTTTTCTATGGGGATTTGCTGCTGCTCTGGACAGTTCCTGACATGGACAAAGGAGGCAACAGAGAGCACTGTGTCAGACAGGAAAGAAAACACCACTTCCTGCAGGACACACAGCAGCTGATAAGTACTGGAAGGCTTGAGATTTTTTAATAGAAGTAAATCACAAATCTCTGGCACTTTATGGCAGCAGTTGATTTGAAAGAAAACATTTTTTGGTGTACAACCCCTTTAAGGCTATGTGCACATGCTGTATAAACAACAGCCGTTCCACGTAAACGGCCATTGATTAACTCTACCTAAGACCGGAATTAATGATCATGAATGTTAATTCCGGCTGTAGGTAGTGTTAAACAACAGCCGGTCACGCAGAACAGCATGTGCATATAGCCTACAACTGAAATGATGTGCAAAATTTCCCAATTGCCCATTCTTTAGTAAGTTATGTGGGATATAGGGTTGTAATTCAGGCAGGTATTTCTCGATCAAGAATAAATAGAAGAACTGCAGAATAAAAGAGGCTCAAATCCACCTTACCTAACAATGTCTAATAAGAGGATTCTTCTACTAGATTCTTCATCAGTTAGGGAGGAGTTATTCCTTAGATGTTAGTAGAGATAGAGGGCTGCCAAGTACAATTGGGTTTGTAGTCTGGGAAAGATGGCAGAATATTTTTTTGTTTTCTGGGCCTCCACTAGTGCCCTGCTTTGCACAAGTTTCATACTGTTCACTGTAGGTACTCACTCTCTGCCCTCTTATCGTCTCTGACTGGCAGAATGGGACATTTCATTACTCTATAAGAGCCACCATCATGCCAGCCCTGCCTATCGGAATCTGTCAGACCAGCAAATTGATACCATGCCATAATGATACCATTTGCACCTTGAATTCCTTCTAACACTGTAATGTATTATACAGAGTGGTCTCAGGACACCTTTTATTCTAGAAATTAAAGGAAAATAACATATTTAAATACTCCAGCAAGTAATGGATGAGGGAGTCTATTATTTAGGTCAAGTTTTTCCAATGGGAAAGTGGTTATGTAGCCTATCAGAGAAGACTAGGATTATCTCAGAAATCAATTGGCACAGATTTGATTCAGTAAGGCAGCTTGATCCAACCCTTGATTCAATATGGCAGCTTGATCGAACCCTTGATTCAATATGGCACCTTTCAAGATGGTATCCATGTCCTGGACATAGCCCCCTAACCCTTTTTGTTTTTAAGGGTGTCCTTTGGGCCCTTTAATGATGACCTGATGACCCTGTGATATTGTTTTGGATCCAGTATGTCATTGCATCTATGCTTATTGATATTTTTTTTATTTACAAATCTGTAAATTGTATTGTTGAGAAGTTGGTTGAAACAAGTCTGAGAATTTTCAGGATTTTTTGCCCACCTGGGATATTTATGAACCAAATTTGTGAATTAGCACTATGTACCTGTACATAAGTATGTAAAGGCAACACAATTAATCCTAAGTGCTTACATTTTTCTAGAAATTGCCTTCTGTCCGAACAGTCATGATGTTCATATTTACAAAAAGGATGGAGATAAATGGACCAAAATTCAAGAGCTGAAAGAACACAATGGGCAAGTCACAGGTGAGATAATAAGATCTTATATGTGTTCTTTGTGCAGCATCTATTTTTGTGATACAGTACAAACAATATCAAAACTGTCACACTGTTATTAAGGCCGTATTCACAAGTAAAACTCCCCTCGATCAGGCATTGAATCCTATAAATCTATTCACAAGATCCGTGCTGTAATCTGCTCTGCTATCCGCACCGCACGAAAATAGGACATGTCCTAGTGCAGAGGCAGATCACGGCACAGATTCCCCAATTGAAGTCTATATGATCCTATGACAGCTGTCACTGCTCCTGTCCTGTCTGGTCGGCGGGTTGCATAGGGGGTGTATTTGCTGTGGTTATGCACTACCAGGCCGCCAGGTCTATGCATATTAAACACTGCTGTTGGGCTCCAGGGGGTGATGATACACTGCCAGGTTCGGGGGGGGGTGGTATCACGGACACGGAAGTAAAAACAGATGCAAATACGTTCACAGATCATAGAGTAAAAATAGCCCCTGAAAAATCACTGAATTTGTGAATGAGGCCTAAGGGGTTAAAAAAGTACTTTGCAAATCAGCAGTGCTCCATTCTGTAGTGCTCCATCGCCAGCACATTGACTTGAGGTAGCATGGAGGAAGGTTGTTCGTCAGCTCACTTAATGGCTAGTACTGTAAATTATGTAGGTTATAGTGACAGATCCTCCTTGATGCTATCAGGTTGAAGCGGTTTACCATAGAACATAGGTCTGCTATCCTTTCTAAGTTGTGTACAATAACAATCTAAATATAAGTATAATTACCAGGTTATGCAAATTGCTATGCAAAGGAGATTAAGCATTAAGTGTATGACTCCTGCACTTTACCCTAGGTATTGACTGGGCTCCTGAGAGTAATCGTATTGTGACATGCGGCACTGATAGGAATGCCTATGTCTGGACTCTGCGAAACAACACATGGAAACCAACACTTGTCATACTCAGGATAAACCGGGCTGCTCGATGTGTGAAGTGGTCCCCAAAAGAAAACAAGTTTGCAGTGGGCAGTGGCTCCAGGCTCATCTCAATCTGTTATTTTGAACAAGAAAATGACTGGTGAATAGTCCATGTTTCTCTACGAGGCTTAAATTTAGTATTTCTTGTTACCATTCACATACATACAGAGGAATACATAAAGCCCCAGTTATTACTGACCCTCATTTCATTCTATTGATTCACTTGACTGTTGTAAAGCTGTAGTGAGTTTAGCTTTTGTGTGAAACAAGTTATGTAGCAAAAACACCATTGTATTATATGCTGGGTATATCTTGGCTATGTGCAAATGGCCTGTAGAGGTTAAATAATAACAGCTGCACCTCAATAAATTATATGGCCTTCTATAGGAAAGGCCATTATCATATTCCCATATGTTGTACAAATATCTGTGTACTATAGCTCTGAGGGTAACTAATAAAAGCCATATAGCACATACACAAAAATACCGTATAGAGGAGTTCTTACAGAGTTCTTTTTTTTTTTTTTCATTATAGACGGCAAAATTTTGCAGCACAACGTGCATTGGTTTATATGCAAATAAACATTCCATATATGTTGCTGTGTGGTTCGGGGGGGGGCTTCGGATGAACCAGTGGTGGCTTCTGCAGCCACCACTGCGCGCTGGGCTTCGGATGAACCAAAGTGGGCACAAGATTCACCCATCTCAAATGTCATTGCAAAAAAAAAATTAAAATCTGAGTACTTGTTATTGTGTAACTTTGTGTTTTTTTTTTGTTTTTTTTTAAATCTTAGGTGGGTCTGCAAACATATTAAGAAGCCTATCCGCTCCACTGTGCTAAGCTTGGACTGGCATCCTAACAATGTCCTCCTGGCAGCCGGCTCCAGTGATTTTAAGAGCAGGTTAGCAATTATTTTTATTAATTTCACTCATTGATTGGAGATTAAAATACAAATTACTGTCACACATCTATTTCCTTCACAGAATTTTTTCATCATATATTAAAGAGGTAGAAGAGCGTCCAGCCCCTACACCATGGGGATCCAAAATGCCTTTTGGTGAATTGATGTTTGAGTCCAGTAGCAGTTGTGGTTGGGTCCACAGTGTGTGCTTTTCTAACAGTGGGGACCGTATGGCCTGGGTGAGCCATGACAGCACCATCTGTATTGTTGATGCTACAAAGAAGATGAGGTAAGAAGTGAACAACATTTATTCCATATATTAAATAGTACAGCTGTTCAGAAATCAAGGGCTAAATCTTAATTTTTTTTAGCAAGAAACAGTGAGTCTCAGGAGTTTTTCCTCTAATCATGTTATGTGACTTCCTCCCTCCATATGTACCCTGAATGACCATGAGTGTACACCAACCACCCTTATACTACAAGATCTTTTCTATAGACAAGATAAACAAATAACTGGAGATCCTGCCTCTGCAGCAAACCCTCAGAAGTGGTAGCAGCATTGAGGCCATAGAACAGTATTGAGTAGTGTAACCTGTGATTCCAGCACTGAAGTTAAACAGTAAACCAGAAGTCTCTGTGTTTCTGTCACTTATACCACACTTTGTTCCTCCTACCTCTTCCATTCTCCATAGACTTTTATTATATTATGAATTATGGTTAGTAATCTGGCTGAACAGATAAGGCGGCCCATTTATTCCAGGGACATGACAAGTTCTCTGTATCAATATGTCACTCCCAGCACTTCTAACTCTTCCAGTTGATTGGGGGGGACTTAGTTACAGTGCATGTCATCAGGGCCGTTTTAATACATCGGTGGGCCCGGTGCACAGCCCTCAAGAGTGGGCCCCTTTCCTTTTTGCCCCCCACCCCCAACCCAACATTATCAGAATCGGAGCTCCACACACAGTATTATGCCCTGAAAGTGCCCCTACACTGTGTTACGAGCCCCAATACATACGGTAGTTACCTTATAACTTTATAAAGATATCACCAATGATACTATTACATAATACCGCGACAGCATGACCATTATCACTACAACCCTATAGCAGAGTGCAGTTACATCCATTTACTCACAGGGGGCGTCTTCTCTGATCAGAGTCTTTCACCTTTTCTTTCACTTCATCCAGCGTGGGCCATCTTGAAGTCTTCCCCCGGCTGTGAATCCTCTCTCCTGAATCTGCCAGAGAAACATTTTAGGCTCCAACACATACAGTAGTTAGGTCTCCTGTACCCCTATATAGTAGTTATACCCCTCTGTACCCCTATATAGTAGTTACCCCCCTTTTTGTGTCGACTTAATAATTAGGTATGCTCTGTGCCCCAATATAGTAGTAAGGTCCCTATATAATATAGGCACCTCTGTGTGGCCCCAATGTTAGTATAGACCTGTGTGCTGCCCCCTGTAGTATAGACCTCTGTATGCTGCCCCAGTAGTATATAGACCCCTGTGTGCTGCCTCTAAGTAGTATAGACAGCTGTGTGCTCCCCCAGTAGTATATAGACCCCTGTGTGCTGCCCCTAGTACTATAGACCACTAGGTGCTGCCCCCAGTAGTATATAAACCCAATTTTGCTGTCCCCAGTAGTATATACCCCTTGTGTGCTGCCCCCAGTACTATAGACCACTATGCGCTGCCCCCAGTAGTAAGTAGACCCCCCTCTGTGCTCCCCCAGTTATTTATACCCCCCTGTGCACCCCCCAGTAGTATATAGCCCCCCTGTGCGCTCCCCAGTTATATATAGACCCCCCTGTGCGTCCCCCACTAGTATAGACCCTTGCATGCTGCCCCCCAGTGGCATATAGACCCCTGTGTGCTGCCCCCCAGTAGTATATAGCCCCCATACGCTCCCCCAGTTATATATACCCCCCTGTGCACCCCCCAGTTAAATATATATATCCCCTGTGCGCCCCCCAGTAGTATATAGCCCCCTGTGCGCTTCCCGTTATATATACCAGTTAAATATATCCCCTGTGCACCCCCCATTGTATATATATCCCCTGTGCACCCACCAGTAGTATATAGCCTCCCTGTGCACTTCCCCAGTTACATATACCCCCCTGTGCGCCCCCCAGTTATATTTACCTCCCTGTGCGCCCCCCAGTTATATATAGCCCCTGTGTGCCCCCCAGTAGTATATAGGCTCCCTTGTGGCACCCCTAGTAATATATAGACCCCTCCCTGTGCTGTCCCCGGTTATATAGACCCCCGGTTATTTGTGCTCCCCCTCCCAAACAGCATATAAAAAAACAACACTTTTACTCACCTGGATCCGTGCGTCTCATCTTCTCTTCACCTCACTCTTGTGGCCGCAGGCAGTGCTTTGACGTCACTCGAGGGCCGACACCACAATGAGAGAGCGGCCTCTTGTGACTGCGGGCAAAGCACTGACAATGGTTCCCGCCCTGTCAGTGCCGCTGCTACCTGTAACTATGAGCGCTCGTTACGAGCGCACATAGCTACAGTGCAGAACGCAGCAGCAGGCGGGGGGGGGGCTGCATGGGGCACCATGGATGGGTAACTTACCCATCCCGATGGCGCCCCCCTGACAGGCTGACGGACAGAGCCCTGTGCGACCGCGCTGGTCGCACAGAGCAAAGGCCGAGCCGGCTCTGCTCAGGGTGGGCCCCCTTAACCAGTGGGCCTGGTGCACGTGCACCAGTTGCCCTCTGGTTAAAGCGGCCCTGCATGTCATACAATGTCTTGGCTTTAGACACTTCTGATAATGGACATCGTGTGAGGTAATCTGAGATGTCTTGTGGCAGTATTTGGAGGCCCACTTGCTACTTGGCTTCATATCATGGGAAAATTAAAAAGAAATTACCATACCTAGGCATTATAAACTTTCTAGACAACAGAACTGTGGACTTGTGTGCTGATTGGTCTACCAAATTCACTTCAAACATACTTTTAAAGTTGTGCTAAAATGGCTTAAATGGTAACTGCCATTGTAAACACCTTCCCCCCTTTTGATAGGCTATGTCATCGCTAAGATGTTTGAAAATGACTTCATTTACAAACAAAATTCCCAAAAATTTTTGTTTTGTTACAGACAGACTGCAAGATTCTGTTCAAAAACAGTGCTAATGAAGCCTCAATTGTAAGGAATGTAATACGTAGTAATAATACGTAGATAGATAAGTCTATAAAGAAAATAGAACTTTCACTAAATAAATTAATAGTGCAGCCATTTAACTAATTCAGATTATGGTAGGGTGGTGGGATAAGGGTGGCAATAATTATTTCCTTCTATGAACAACAAATTGTGCTTATGTATAAAAAAGTAACAGCTAAATGATGGCATAAAATGGACTTTACTACATGCAAATTGTTCTGAATGTGCCATTGAATGTGCACATGACCAAAATGTTGCACAGTTATTGAGTTACCTTCCTAGTACCTAATATATTTAGCTGTTTATTCTTTTTTTTTTATAGGGTCACTGCACTAATCACCGATGCTTTACCTCTGCTGTGTGTGACATTCATCACTGAAAATAGTTTAGTGGCTGCTGTAAGTAAATGTATTTTTTCAATTTCCCCAAAAATAGCAATCACAAATTTTTTAATATATGATATATACACTAATATATATATATATATATATATATATATATATATATATATATATATATTGTATATGTATATGCTATAACATATATTAAACATAGTTACCTCTCACTACACCATGTTCCTATAAATGAAAACATTTGTTGAGACACTGAACAAAGACAACACTAAACATACAGGGGCAAACTTAATATTTTAAAGGAGGTTTCATTTTGGTGCCCATTATGATAATGGGTCCTTTCTATTATAAGGAATGTAATGGAATCAGGAATTCATAGACAATCCTTAACCTTGGTTACTGTCTAATGTTTAGGTTAGCTTAGAGGTTAACATTCTTTGTGGTTTAGGATGGTGTAGGGTTGTATGACAGAGGTTTAGGGCAGGAACCTGCACTTTTAATTTGTCTGTTTAGCTTAAACTGGTCCAAAATTCTCTATAGAAGTCAGAACTTATTCTGATACATAAAATTCTGTATGCCTGCAGCCACTGCTGCGGGAGCTTAATGCATAATATTCGCTTCAAAATGAACCATAAAGCTGTATGTAGTGAGCTACCTCTAGTGGCAGCAGAAACAGACTTCTAGCCTGAACACTCTTGCCTGGGGCAGTGGTCATGACCTGCCCACAAACCTATAGAGGAAATGACTCACTGCATACACAGAGTCATTACTTACACAAGTTCCCTGAAGTCTGTTCTCATGTTTCTAAACCTGCGACTGGTCCAACCAGGTTGAGGCCTCCCCAGCTTAGCATGGCTGGCCTGGCTCACCTGTCAGTGTGACAATCTCTGGTATGGATAATTCATCTATTAGTAAAACCACATATTAGAGTTATATTATTGAAATTACTAGGGTAACAAACAGCAGATTTGTACGCACAAACCTGCTGGTATGTACCTGTAGTCCCTTCACGCTGATTTAAGTAATAACTTTTGCTGCTTGTTCCATTCCGACACCCGTGCAACCTCTGAGACTATGGTCCAAGTTATTTTTCCATAATGTCAAGTAGTCTATAATTTGCCATTGCAGGGCCATGACTGCTATCCTATCTTGTACACATATAATGAAGCCCAGGGGACCCTGAGCTTTGGAGGAAAACTGGATGTTCCTAAGCAAAGTTCACAAAGGGGGATGACTGCAAGAGAAAGGTTTCAGAATCTGGACAAGAAGGCTAGCTCTGAAACCAATAGCTCTGCACTCGAGTCCTTACATAAAAACAGCATCAGGTAAGGAATGAGACCATATTCGCTTGCGTTATGTTAAGAGACTGAAAGTAAACTTGCTGGTATTTTCATATCTAGCATCTTCCACTGGAACAGCATTACTTTCTTTATAGACTTTTTAACATCTGGTCCCATTAAACATAAACTGGAAGCTAGATTTATAGCTTATAATTTTTAAAAGTAGAGTATGAACTGGATACTGACAGAATATTTACCAGACTTACGTACTTTACAGTCAAATCTCTGTGCTGGCCGGAGGGAAGGCAAAATGTTCAAAGTTCTGCACCACTGGAATGGATGGAGGCATGTGTATCTGGGACATAAAGGTGAGCAAATATTCATACACTATTATAGGGATGTCCTATTATATACACTGGATGTTAGGCTTCATATAACAAGGTGTCTGACTGTATATTGGTTAAATAATTTTTAACAGTAGCATACCATTAAATGGTCACTGTCATAAAAAAATATAAACTTTATATGTCAGAGAGACTTATCAAAAGTTTTGTGTGCAGTGTGCAGACTGTAACCGATCAGGAGTACAAGTGGGGAGAAGTCTGCATGCAGAACATTCACTCGGGGCAAGTGACCTACATGGACTTTAAATACAAGTCTATGGAGTCCGTATAGGTCTCAGACAGAGCAGGGAGAGGAGTGCTCATCTGAATGGTAGTGTCTCTGCTCATTCTAACTGACTGATGAAAACTTTTCATATGTCTCTTTTAAATATCAAAAGTTTTTTTTTAATGGCAGAGTGTTATTGGTTGGCTAATGCAACACACAATTAATAAACCATATAAAAACGCGAATTACTTTCTTGGAAAAGGTAATAAAAATTTATATAAAAAAAGAATAAATAAGACCTAATAATTGGTAAGAAAGAAAAGCATTATGACCAGTGGAATTTAATACTATTAGTTGGAAAATTTCCAGACCTTTTCTGTCACTATCAATTAATTTTAAAGTCTAAGGGGGAGATTTATCAAACTGGTGTAAAGTACAATTGTCTTAGTTGCCCCTAGCAACCAATCAAATTCCACTTTTTATTCCTCACAGATTCCTTGGAAAATGAAAGGTGGAATCTGATTGGTTGCTAGGGGCAACTAAGACAATTGTACTTTACACCAGTTTGATAAATCTCCCCCTGAGGGTATGTTCACACTGAGTAAAAGCAGCAGATTTGTGCGGCGGAGGCTTTATATCATTATATTTTCCGCTTTCTTTTTCAGAGCCTGGAGTCTGCAATGAAAGATTTGAAAATTATATAGGCAGAATGTGAGCCAGCAGCTTTTTACATCTGATTTCTATCTGCATCGCTTTAGTTGCCTTGATCTATTACAGCCTGGAAAGTTTTTGTATTTTTACTAAATGCATTCCTGTTACTGTCATTTAAATTAACTCTAGACAGGTGGCACAAACATGTCAAAAGTTAAGATCTGTCGGGGTCTCAGTGCCAAGACCCCCTGCGTTTGCTAATAATAGCCAGGTGAAGTGCATGGTAATGTGCTTCACTCTCCAGCTTGGCACTCAGGCTGACTTATTACAGGAGAATGGACTACAGTAACACAGTATAGCCCAAAATATGTTGTATACCAACCCATAGTAAGTTAGCGTCAAATAGTTTAGTATATTGCATAGAAGAGCAAAGATTTATTACAGAATTGATACATCGTTTCATAATGAATGTATTTAAAAAAAAAAATACCTGGAAACAGTAACTCAGTAACTGGAAATGTGCTTTTAGTACTTAAAGGGGTTGTCTACCATGACTTTTTCCCACTGGTCATTTAAAGAAAGACTGTTGATTATATGTGTTTTTAACAAGACAAAAAGGCATGGGAGTCTGTGATTTTCAAGAGCTTAAAAAAGAATTGATAAAAGTACTGATCATACACTTCTGTATGTTTCTTTTTTTGGAAAAATGTACGCCAAACAACTGACAGCTGAAATGGGATGTGAATCCAACCCAATACTCGAGTAGTTGGATGGCTGTACTGTACTGCCCAGCATTAGGTAGATTTTCTCCATGTCGGGTGTCAGAACAGAGAGAGAGACTGGACCAACCCCTTCTGCCGTACTACCTGGAATGTTACTTGTTTGCTTTATGTACCGCTATGCCTCACATGACAGATGTTTACAAGCATTGCCATGAACTTTTTTCTACAGAACTATAAATGTCCTCTTTAGAAATAAAAAGGCTGATAAATAAAGAAACTTTGCTTTGCTATTGTCTGTTTGGACACCTGAAGTGCTAGAATTTAGCATATATAATAAATATATTACAAAACCGATTGAGCAATAAAAAATGTTGTCATTGAGAAGTCCCAAAGAAATCTATGCTAGACACCAGATAGTGGGAATCTGAAAGGTCATAACAAAACAAGGCTATAATCTATGGCCTTAGCCCAGAAAATCCCCCCAAAGTAATAGAAACATACAAGCTTGTGGTTAAAGGGGTTATCCAGCGTTACAAAAACATGTCGACTTTCTACCAGAGACACCACCACTCTTGTCTCCAGCTTGGGTGGGGTTTTGCTGCTCAGTTGCATTGAAGTGAATGGAGCTTAAAGGGGTTATCCAGTGCTACAAAAACATGGCCACTTTTCCCCCTACTGTTGTCCCCAGTTCAGGTGCGGTTTTGTCACAGCCGCGGCGGCGTCCCGCGTTCCGGGCCGCCGCCGCAACCGCTTCCTGCCCCATGCAGCAGCCGGTGTCCATAGTCGGGGACCCGGCGCTGCTATCACCTCGGCCCCGGGGGGCGCCTCACCTCTCCACGCTCCTGTCTCCCGCTGTGCCGGCCGGCGCGCGCGCGCCCTAGGAGGCGGGGACGCGCACGTCCCCGCCTCCTAGGGCGCGCGCGCGCCGGCTGTCTCAGATTTAAAGGGGCAGTGCGCTCTTAATTGGTAGTTGCACCTAATCACTCCCCTATAAATCCCAGCATGCCCTGTCCCCTGTGTTGGAGCCTCTACATGCTTCCCATAGCGTTTGGCCCAGCTCCCTGTTGTTCCTGTGTCCTGTCCGTTACCTGGTCCCAAGTCCCTGTTCCTGAGTCCTGTCCGTTACCTGGTCCCTAGTCCCTGTTCCTGGTTCCTGTTCCCCTGTCACTCCACCTGTTCCCGTGTCCAGCCTGTCACGTGCTCTCTCATCTGCAGACTATTGCCTGTGCCATCTCCTGCCACGCCTCGCCTGCCGACACCAGCAACCAAGCCAGGGGTAGCGACCTGGGGGTCGCCTGCCGCAGCAAGTCCATCCCGCCTTGCGGCGGGCTCTGGTGAAAACCAGCGGCCCCTTAGACTCCGCTCCCTGGTGAGGTTTGTGCCATCGCTGGTGCCGGTCCAGTGGATCCACTACTCCGGGCGTTACAGTAGGCTCCAACCATGGATCCCGGCGAGGTGCCCGATCTCCGTGACGTCGCCAGAGTGGTCACTCAGCAGGCGCAACAAATCCAGAAACAGTCACAGCAGATCCAGCAACTCACTGCCGCCTTGCAGCAGCAGACTACTGCCCAGCGCACACCACCTCCTGACGCTTCTTCTTCACTCCGACTGGCCCTCCCAAGCAAGTACTCTGGGGACTCTAAGTTGTGCAGAGGATTCTTGACTCAGTGCACCATGCACATTGAACTTTTGAGTAGTCAGTTTTCCACCGAGCGCTCTAAAGTGGCTTTCATCATCAGCCTATTAGAGGGTAGAGCCCTGGCCTGGGCCACGCCACTGTGGGACCGTGATGATCCAGTCGCTGCCAATCTCCGGGCCTTCCTATTCGAGTTTCGCTCCGTCTTTGAGGAACCTGCCCGTGCTTCTTCAGCCGAGACTGCTCTCCTCAACCTCTCTCAAGGCAGCTCCTCTGTTGGTGATTATGCCATCCAGTTCCGCACCCTGGCAGCCGAATTGGACTGGAACGAGGCCGCCCTATTGGCCACCTTCAAGAAGGGCCTGTCTAGTCGTGTGAGAGACGTGCTCGCTGCCCGAGACCTGCCTACCTCCCTGAACGAACTCATTCTACTGGCCACCCGAGTTGATACTCGTTTTTCGGAGAGGGAGGAGGAGGTTCGGCATGAACATTTACTAACCCGTTCCCGTCGCCATCCCCAGCTGGCGCCGGTTTTCCAGAATCCTGACCTTTCGATGTCCCAACCCTCTCCTGAGATTCCTATGCAGGTGGAACGGGCTCACCTGACGCCTGATGAAAGAATCCGGCGCCTGGAGCAGAATCTCTGTCTCTATTGCGGGGGTTCCGATCACTTCCGGCTGGGATGTCCCCTACGTCCCCAAACATCCGGAAAATGCTCGCACCTAGGTCCGGTGGGACAGGTGTCCCTAGGTGTGAATGCCACCATTCCAAGTCTGTCTATGCCAGTTTCCATCCGGACTCTCTCAGGACGAAATCATCAGACTACTGCCTTCCTCGATTCTGGGTCAGCAGGCAGTTTTATTGCGGCAACATTGGTCCAAAGATGGCGGCTACCCGTGACCCGACTAGCCAGGCCCCTGACTATCTCCTCGGTCACAGGCGAAATTCTTACCGACCGTGTGTACTACCAGACCGCACCTTTAGTCCTCCAGGTGGGTCCTTTACATCAAGAAAAGATATCCTTCTACGTCCTGCCCCATTCTTCCCCCGCGGTCCTCCTGGGACTCCCGTGGCTGCAAGAACATGCCCCTCAACTGGACTGGAGAACCGGGGAGATTCTCAGTTGGGGTCAGGACTGTTCCAACCAGTGTCTCAGGTCACCTCAGACCAAGTGTACTATGTCGTTTCCGGTCCCAGCCAAGCCTCTATCCGACCTATCGGCAGAAGACCAAGACTCGGCGGATGCCTTCTCTGCCGAGGTGTACCCTCTCTCCGTACCCAAGGCTAAGGTCGGGTCCCCTCACCACCGGGAGAACTTACAGAAGGTCCTCGTCCACAGACCCACAGTCCCTTGCCATGTTTTACCGCCTGATCGCCTAGCACCAGTCGTTACCTCCTCGCTTCGGAGAGTACCCCCCGGAAAGACTCATGTTCACCCTGCGCTTCGAAGAGGTATTTTGAAGTGGGGTCATTCCTCGTTGGAGGCCGGGCACCCTGGAGTCCGTAAGACCGGCCAACGGATCTCTCGCCACTACTGGTGGTCCAGTTTGTTTCAAGATGTCAAAGACTTTGTGGCTTCCTGTGCCATCTGCAGGCAAGAAAGAGGGGGAGGCCAAAGGGGGGGGGTACTGTCACAGCCGCGGCGGCGTCCCGCGTTCCGGGCCGCCGCCGCAACCGCTTCCTGCCCCATGCAGCAGCCGGTGTCCATAGTCGGGGACCCGGCGCTGCTATCACCTCGGCCCCGGGGGGCGCCTCACCTCTCCACGCTCCTGTCTCCCGCTGTGCCGGCCGGCGCGCGCGTCCCCACCTCCTAGGGCGCGCGCGCGCCGGCTGTCTCAGATTTAAAGGGGCAGTGCGCTCTTAATTGGTAGTTGCACCTAATCACTCCCCTATAAATCCCAGCATGCCCTGTCCCCTGTGTTGGAGCCTCTACATGCTTCCCATAGCGTTTGGCCCAGCTCCCTGTTGTTCCTGTGTCCTGTCCGTTACCTGGTCCCAAGTCCCTGTTCCTGAGTCCTGTCCGTTACCTGGTCCCTAGTCCCTGTTCCTGGTTCCTGTTCCCCTGTCACTCCACCTGTTCCCGTGTCACGTGCTCTCTCATCTGCAGACTATTGCCTGTGCCATCTCCTGCCACGCCTCGCCTGCCGACACCAGCAACCAAGCCAGGGGTAGCGACCTGGGGGTCGCCTGCCGCAGCAAGTCCATCCCGCCTTGCGGCGGGCTCTGGTGAAAACCAGCGGCCCCTTAGACTCCGCTCCCTGGTGAGGTTTGTGCCATCGCTGGTGCCGGTCCAGTGGATCCACTACTCCGGGCGTTACAGGTTTGCAATTAAGCTCCATTTACTTCAATAGAACGGAGCTTCAAAACCCCACCCAAACTGGAGACAACAGTAGGGGGAAAGTGGCCATGTTTTTTTCACTTTCTGTAGGCGGGTCCCAATGAGATCACGTGACCAGAGAGTAGTTGTATTTCCCTGGTGTGCAATGCTGTCTGGCCCTTGATAACTTCCTAGTTACCACAGATCCCTCCTCCTGTCTCCCTCCACTAAGTGGTACACAAAGTAGTGCCTCGCATACAGCTCCAGAGATCTCACTAATAAATAAAGCTAATGTATCTAATTTACCTGAATGTACTTCTCTGTTATGCTTTATATAATTGCCATATGCATATCTATAAGTCATTATGGGTAAACTGAGAGAAAATTAGAACCACACATAAAGTAGATCTATTCTCTCATTCTCCCTATGAGAGATATATTTCTATGAATGTTTGTGTAGTAGTAGTTCACATATACATGCTTAAAGGGGCGCTCGAACCCTTTAAAATGTTTTTATATATTGCTATCCTTATATAGAAAATAATTAAGAGCCTATTCTTACCCCCACCACGCTCCCCAGGGACTTGGCAGTGGCTGCAGCGATGTCCCTTTTCAGTTATTGATTGGCTGAGCAGGCTGTCAGGAGCGTTTAGTGGGGGACCCAGAGACGCTGCAGGAGGACCCTGGGGAAGTGTGGTAAGGTAAGAATAGCGACTTTATTAATTTCTATATAAGGGCAGCAATGTATTGAAAAATGTTTTACCTGTAATTTTAACGCTTGTGTGCCACCTCAGGAAATAAAAAATGTTAAAGGGTGAAAGTACATCTTTAAAGTGACTGTACCACCAGGCCCAGGCTGAAGCACTGGAGGCGGGCCGACCCACCCTTAGTGGGAAGAAACTCCAGCCCCTCCATGACGTGACTCCATTACAATCAATGGAACCCTATCATAGAGGGTCACCAGTTTCCTCCTACTAATGGTGGGTCGGCCCGCCTCCAGTGCTTCAGCCTGGGCCTGGTGGGAGTCACTTTAAGGAAGTCCAAAAAGCACCCAACCACATAATAAAGACATCCATAGGAAACGCAGATTAGTGATTTCCTATGAATGTTGGGCTCATCTTTGCTCTCATTCTCATTAGCATGCGATAAGAAAAGAAGCAGGATTTTTTCGGTAATGCGACCAGCATCCAGAGCGTCACCCAAGAGGGTAAGTATGAAAATCTTTATTAAAGGGTAGGGGGCTTTTTGCCCCTGTCTACAGCGTGACAGGTGCCCTTTAAGGGTCCACCAGAAGCTGGACTGAGAAAAAAGCAGAAAACTTTTTTAACCCAGGTCTGAATCTGGTCTGGTCACATCTAACTATGTAATGGGAAACTGTAGTAACAAGAATAAGCCTAGCAGAGTGGACTACTAGGGGGATTTATCATCCCTGCCCTGGCGTAGTTCAGCAAAAATGAGCAAATGTGCACCTTCAGCAGATCTATGCTCTGCACTCCTGAGAGGCAGGCAGGCAGGCAGCGCTGAGGCATTGCAAGCAAGTGTAAGGGTGCTGTTACACGAGCCGATTCCCGATCAATAATGTTAACGAGCCCCGATGATTTTAGGTCAGAGCCTAATGGTCCATTTACACAAAAGGTTATCTGACAGATTATCTGCCAAAGATTTGAAGCCAAAGCCAGGAATGGATTTGAAAAGAGGAAAAATCTCAGCCTTTTCTTTATGACCTCATCTCTGTTTATAGTCTGTTCCTGGCTTTGGTTTCAAATCTTTGGCAGATAATCTGTGTAAATGGACCCTAAATGAACGAACAGCTGATGATAGTTTTATCGGCTGATTGTTGTCTATGAGGGTTCATTTACACAGAAAGATTATCTGACAGATTATCTGTCAAAGATTTGAAGCCAAAGCCAGGAACAGACTATAAACATAGATCAGGTCATAAAGGAAAGCCTAAAATTTCTCCTCTTTTCAAATCCATTCCTAGCTTTGGCTTCAAATCTTTGGCAGATAATCTGTCTGTGTAAATGGAACCTTATGATGCGTTTACACAGAGATTTATCTGACAGATTTTGGAAGCCAAATCCAGAAATGGATTTAGAAAGAGGAGATATCTCAATCTTTCCTTTATGGCCTGTTCCTGGCTTTGGCTTCAAAAATCTGTCAGATAAATCTCTGTGTAAATGCATTATTATTCTGAGCAATAATCTGCTGAATCAGGCCAATTATCGCTCTGTGTAAAAGGGCCCTAAATAATGGTGGAAATCTGATTTCTAAGACTGGTGCACAGCACCACCTGTCTATAGATCTGGCATGGTACACAGGGGTGGGGATTATGGTAAAGGGGTATTCTCATCTCAACTAATATAGTTAAAATTAGGCCCCACGCCCTTTTTCCTGGCCTCCTAGCAAAGCTGGCCGGCCCTGCGCAACAAATCAGGGTTTATTTGTATCATGATAAATCAGGCGCAGGAGGAGGCCACACCAAGCCCACCAGCCCGCTGATCAAGCGAACGGGGGATGGGGGATACGGCATACGCCAGGGAGAAGGGATAATATATTTATCCTTGATTAATACAATAGATTTGGAGGAAAAATGGTTTCTCACCAATCCACTGAGGTCAATTTTCATTTATTGTATCAACCAATGCAGCACAAAATGAGGCTCACACAGCTGATGTATCCCATAACTCAGTCACGTGATTCCAGGATTTCTATTGAAGAACTAAGGGGAAAAAATGGCAATATTAACAATGGCAAAGGCATATTAACATACTTTTTTTTTCTGGCATGTTCACCCCCCTTAGAAGTCTCTAAAGGACAAACCCCTAAGTTTCTGTGGGAAAGCACTGACTGCAGGCCTTGCTGCTATTTCAAGAACTGCAAACTCACTGAAAAATTTCAAAATGTTTATTAGGGCACTTTAAAAAGTGCCCTGAGGATCACCGGATTTTGGAGGGAGGTCTGCTCCCTTGCCACTAGAATTCTCGATTATCCCATCAGTTTAGACCCGGTAGTCTGCTTGTTAAACCTGACCCCTAAACAGTTGAGGAAAAAAGCTTCTAAATTACTCTTAGTGATACTGACTGCAGCTAAGTCCTTAATCGCTAGATCCTGGAAGCAGTCCTCCCCTCCATCCCTCTCCTGCCTAGTTGACAGAGTGAAAGAACTACGCTCTCTTGAGCGCCTCACGGCCTCTCTAAACAACAAATTGGAGTTGTTTGATCGGATATGGGCTCCCTGGGATGAACACTACCCCCCTGTTCGATTGTAACTGACAGGATCCTGCTACCTATCCTTGTCCCCCTTTCTGTTTTTTCCCTTTGTCCCCCCCCCCCCTGTCTAGTGTGTTTGTCATGGCTGGACTTCTTTTAGAAGTTCAGTTTGTCTGGTGGTGTGCGAGTGTCCGTCCGTTGATTTAATGTTATTACAGGTTATTATAATGCTACATACAGCCTATGTTCTAGTTTTGACATATAGTTGGCGACCCGTTCTGGGCCACTTGATCTCTACTGTATGTGACAGATTGCTTTGCTTTTTGGAATTATCCTGTTGTCTTTTGTATGTTTATATTGAAAAATCACCAATAAAAATTACATTTATAAAAAAAAAAAAAAAAGTGCCCTGAAAAAAATGCCATAGCAAAAAAACATGATGTTGCATTTCATATTTCCCCATTAACTCTCAGCTATTAGCTGGCTGAAGCAATAGCCAAAAAAAGATATGCACCAAATTTTGTGGCGTTCATCCTTACGGACCCAACCATAACGAGTCTGATACATAATAGCACGGCTGTTTGGGGTGTTACACAAATGTGAAACATCAATACAAGTATCTCCCATCCTCAAGGGTCTGACTCCTGTGACCCCCATGATGTCCAAAACAGAGAAAAAGAGTTTCCCCTGAGAATGGACCGGCATGCATACTGGTGATCTATTCATTCTATATGGGAGCTAGCGAAGATAACCGAACGCTGTACTTGGCTTCAGCATTTTCCATAGAGAGTGAATGGAGTAGCAGTCATGCATGCTCCATTCCCAGAAAACTCATTCAAGGGAGATCACAGAGGGTCCTAGCTGTTGAAAACCCAGCAGGTGATTACTTTTATTCATGGGCCATTTAAAGAGGGCAAAGAATTTACACAACTGTAAATTAAGATGCAGATCACTCTCCTGCTTTTTGTGACAAAGTGCGACAAATCCTGACCAAATATCTAACTAAATAACTGTAAAAGTCCGGAGTGTAGGTCTTTTTGTTCCTATTGTTCAATAAAGTATACTAACTGGTATACTTAGGAGCATGCTCAGTATCAGTTTTAGGACAGGTTTATGAACAGTTTCCTCAAATCAATTGAAGATTGATAATACAAACCTAGACAGAAATGGATCAGTTTGTGATTCATCATTTTACGTAATAGCATCATGCAAAAAGATGATCTTCTATGGAATTGCAGAATATTAATGTCAAATATCTATAATGACCTCAGGGAGATCAACCAAAACACCGCAGAGACACCATCACGTGTCTCAACGTCAGTGTATTCTAGAACATTGCCCCCTGGGAAATCGAATATGCAAAAGAACACTGCAGAGACACCATCACATGTCTCGACGTCAGTGAACTAGCCAGACCTTCCCTCCGGGAAGGAACAACCAAGCCAAAGCGTTCTCCAGTCAAGGAAACCACCTCAGCAAGGTATCCATCCACAGACAGCTGTTTCGGGGTTTTTGCCCCTCATCAGTGTGGAGTAGGTTTCTGGCTAGTGGGAGCAATGACTAGTAAGTGCATGCAAAAGGACGCTGGTTGACCTCAGGGAGATCAACCAAAACACCGCAGAGACACCATCACGTGTCTCAACGTCAGTGTATTCTAGAACATTGCCCCCTGGGAAATCGAATATGCAAAAGAACACTGCAGAGACACCATCACGTCTCGACGTCAGTGAACTAGCCAGACCTTCCCTCCGGGAAGGAACAACCAAGCCAAAGCGTTCTCCAGTCAAGGAAACCACCTCAGCAAGGTATCCATCCACAGACAGCTGTTTCGGGGTTTTTGCCCCTCATCAGTGTGGAGTGGGTTTCTGGCTAGTGGGAGCAATGACTAGTAAGTGCATGCAAAAGGACGCTGGTTGACCTCAGGGAGATCAACCAAAACACCGCAGAGACACCATCACGTGTCTCAACGTCAGTGTATTCTAGAACATTGCCCCCTGGGAAATCGAATATGCAAAAGAACACTGCAGAGACACCATCACATGTCTCGACGTCAGTGAACTAGCCAGACCTTCCCTCCGGGAAGGAACAACCAAGCCAAAGCGTTCTCCAGTCAAGGAAACCACCTCAGCAAGGTATCCATCCACAGACAGCTGTTTCGGGGTTTTTGCCCCTCATCAGTGTGGAGTAGGTTTCTGGCTAGTGGGAGCAATGACTAGTAAGTGCATGCAAAAGGACGCTGGTTGACCTCAGGGAGATCAACCAAAACACCGCAGAGACACCATCACGTGTCTCAACGTCAGTGTATTCTAGAACATTGCCCCCTGGGAAATCGAATATGCAAAAGAACACTGCAGAGACACCATCACATGTCTCGACGTCAGTGAACTAGCCAGACCTTCCCTCTGGGAAGGAACAACCAAGCCAAAGCGTTCTCCAGTCAAGGAAACCACCTCAGCAAGGTATCCATCCACAGACAGCTGTTTCGGGGTTTTTGCTCCTCATCAGTGAAACAGCTGTCTGTGGATGGATACCTTGCTGAGGTGGTTTCCTTGACTGGAGAACGCTTTGGCTTGGTTGTTCCTTCCCGGAGGGAAGGTCTGGCTAGTTCACTGACGTCGAGACATGTGATGGTGTCTCTGCAGTGTTCTTTTGCATATTTGATTTCCCAGGGGGCAATGTTCTAGAATACACTGACGTTGAGACACGTGATGGTGTCTCTGCGGTGTTTTGGTTGATCTCCCTGAGGTCAACCAGCGTCCTTTTGCATGCACTTACTAGTCATTGCTCCCACTAGCCAGAAACCTACTCCACACTGATGAGGGGCAAAAACCCCGAAACAGCTGTCTGTGGATGGATACCTTGCTGAGGTGGTTTCCTTGACTGGAGAACGCTTTGGCTTGGTTGTTCCTTCCCGGAGGGAAGGTCTGGCTAGTTCACTGACGTCGAGACATGTGATGGTGTCTCTGCAGTGTTCTTTTGCATATTCAAATATCTATAATGTTCTCCAAAACTGGAACCCTTTTAGAAGGGTGGGAAAGGCAAATAAAGTGTGTGTATATTTCACTCCACCATAGTCCTGCATTTCATAAATAACTAAGCAGGTAACTATATGTCCTAGAAAAAGCAGTAAATAGTAATAGGCACAGTGCAGAACTATTTTCTCACCTGGACTTGCCACCATATTTACCCTTTTCTCTCTTTCACAATAGATAAGAGGGGAAAGAGAAAAAAAATCCAAACCAGCAGACTATATCAATTAGAATTGACACAGTCCTGCAGGTTCATATAGCATTCACAGGGAGGAGGAAGATTGGCAAACCCTGTGAATGTGATGGGAGATGTAGAGATGGGCTTCAGATTTACTGTAATAGATCCATCAGGAGATTTTGCCTTAGGCTTTTATTAAATCAAGACAAAATGCAACATAATATACATTGTATTAAATAAAACAGATCATGTACCACTACATCCAAATAAGACCTTTATTTTTTCATTCCTATAGAGTCTGACCGATTTACAGTTGTCAAAATTACAACACGAGAAACGGTTTTCTTTAATTGTTTCTGATGTGCTCTGTAGAAGCAGGAAGGGAAAGTCAGATTTCCCAATAAAAATCATGTTGAAAAGGCATGGCAGTCTGAATATCCTACTGATGATGGCAGGCTGGGCAACAAAGTTCATTCATCCAGGTCATTCAGCTGTTCCTCAAGTTCATCTAGATCTTCTCCAGTAAAAAGATTTTCATCAACAGGCACAGCATCCTCAAGACTGTCTTGGTCATCTTCTCCACTTTCATCTGAATAGTCATTCTGCGACCCATTAGTCATCTCACCTCCTGACGCTTCAGCAAGCTTTGTATCTGTAGAAAGAAGATGAATAGGTAAGAAGAAATGTATTAAATGTTTCTATGTAGTTTAATCTACTAGCCACAAAGACTACGGGGAAATTTATCAAACTGACGTAGTACGAGTATGCCGGTCTAATAAATTTCACTGCCCTTGTGTAATGTGCCGGATTTACTAAGGCTCTTAGTAAATCCGGCCAGCCTAAGGTGGGCTCAAAAATCTAAGCCTGCTCCGGAGAAAGCTTTGAGTTTCACCATGATTTATGCCTGCTAGCAAGCGTAAATCATAATAAATTAGGCACAGGATGAGGCCACGCCTCCTCTTCACCTTGCAGCGGCTGCTCTGTGCAAGAAACTGCGACTGCTTTCAGGTATTCACCAGCCAGAAAAGAATACCAGAAGGTTGCTTTAGGACATTCTTAAGCAGGGGAAGCCAGCAGAGACTGTGTTGGTGTTCTCTGTACTAGAGATAGTAAGCGCTACATACTACATACTTACCTGTCCCACTCGGCAGGAGCTGTCAGTTCCCAGGCCCTCCTCCTGTCCTCCACAGCTGCTGTCATCATTTTGACAACTGGTGACATGCTGCTACCATAGGAAATAATTGCTCAGCATAGACAGTACAATGCTGTCTATGCTAAGCACAGTGGCGTAGCGATCGCAGTCACAACGGTCACCACTGCGACCAGGTTGCTACCGGGGGGGGCCCGCGAGGCCCCCCCCTTGCCACCACACTGCCCCACTCTCTCTTGTGACCGCAAGCAGTGTTTTTTTTTTTTTTTTGCACTGAACCTGGAGGCACTGCAATACCAGGTCAATGCCTGGAGAGGACAGAGCAAGCTCTTTTTCCATCTCCCTGTTCTAAAAATCCATTTAATATATGGTCCCCAGATAGGGGATGTATCAGATATTAAACTGATAAGAACAGATACTACACTTGATCTTAGCCAAAAGGCCGAGAAGCGATCGCAGTGTTTTGCTTGCGATCACAAGAGGCTGGCCCCCTGAACTCCCGGCAGCACACACACCAATGAGCTCTGTGTGCGCTGGGGAAGTACTTCCAGCGCAGGGAGAGTCTATAACAAGCGCCCCCCCTGTGCTGGAAGTAACATCCCCGGCACACACTGAGCTTACTGGTGCGTGTGCTGCCGAGGTTTTGGTAGGCCATTTTTAAGGGGGACAACACAGAGGGGGCCATCTATGAGGTGGACAACACAGGGGGGCGTATACAATAGGGTATGCACAGAGGAATGAATGTACTATAGTGGTCTACACAAAGGGAGGCATATGCTATAAGGGGGAATCACATAGAGTCAGCCTACCCACTAAATGAGGGTGTAAAGGGGCCATTACAGATATGCAGTTTATAGAGAGAGATGAGGATGGTGCCAGAGTGAGGAGCCTAATACGTCTGTCTTGCAGATTCTGTGGATTCATGGCTCAGAGAAGTTCCAAAGGTTCAAAACCACCGCCCACACGCAAAGCCTAATAACTGCCCGATGCTGCTGTGACATCGGTAACATCAGGCAGCTATTGGTCATTGGCTGTAACTTGCTCCTGCCCCTCGTGCGTGCAAATTATCACGACGGATGGGCAGAAATGGGAAGTGGAGTGCAGAAGGACCTTTTCTGCTCTCCAGATAACCCCTTTTACCACAACTATTGCTGCATTTGTGACCAATAAGATGGACTGATGTTAAAGTTTTTAACATACTTGTTTCTATCATTTATAGTTTACTAAGTAACTAGACAAAGAAATGATAAAATCTGTGTATGGGACAATGTCTGACTGTCACAATAAAAGAGGCTGTTGTTGCTTACCATCTTTATCTGTTGATGTGACATACGTGCTGAAACGCTCATGGCTTGCCACTGTAATGCCCGTTTCATCAACATCTTTTAGAACAAACCGACTCAGGTCAATATCTTGAACATCAGATGAATTCGACTGTTGGAATAAAAATTCATTAGAAATGCAATGAGAAATTGTCAAATAATTCAAAATCTTCTTATTTTACAGCTTAGAAAAGGAATTGTTGCATGTTCGAATCTATAAAAGTCTAAGCCCTCCCAACTCTTTTCTGACAGATGTCGTCAGTGGAGAAAAGGGTCGGACATGTTGGATTTTTTCACACTTGACCTTATGGTTCTGGGAGAGAAACTGCCACCAGAGCTGTCCATTTGCAGCTTACCCCTCTGCCTGTAGAGGAACCATGTGTAAAGAGAGGTCTAGAGGTAACGGTTGGCTGGACAGATGTTCGCCTGATAGTTGTTGAAAGTGTATAGCCTCATTTAGACAGCTGCCCAGAGGTGCCCAAGAGTAATTTCTTACGAATTTAGTCCAGAGATTTCACCGGGAACCTCCGTCCACGGACTCTGCGCCGATTCCCTCCTGCTATGTCTTTGAATGAGAGGGCTCGTGACCCTCCGCTCAAAAAATTGACATGTCAATTCTTCGAACGAAGGCGTGCAAGCTCTCCCATTGAAAGACATAGCAAGAGGGATTGAGCGCGGAGTCTGCAGACGGAGGTTTCCGGCGGAATCTCTGCGCCGAATCCATAGTGTAAACAGGCCCTAAGCCCAAACAGGCACATTTTCATAATAAAATGTAGTATGAGTGGGAAAGAACTACGAATACCCATGCCCATTGACTGTACAACTCTCCGTTCATTATTTCTTCCCAAAGTGTTCACAGCAAAAAAATAAAATAAAATCAACTTCCAATGGACATCAGAGGTAGGGTGTTTTACATGTGATTTTCACTGATTGGATTCTTTCCCCTCCTAAAAGAAATATAGTGTAACCACACACACCCATACGTAGCACCGACAACATGACTCACAAAAGGATCTCGGCCTTTGAAGAGCTCCCCTTCCATGTACTACGGTATTTGAAAGAAAGAAAAAAAAAAAAAACCACACACACAACAGACCTGGCTCAGTACAGACATGTACGATCACAATTATGTTATAGACGCATAGCATAAAATATACAGGGAGCCATAAGCAATCACAGTACTAAAAGCTTACATCTTCATCATCTTCTCTCTCAGCAATGTATTGTGTGTCATCTGCTTCTTCATCGTCATCATCCACAAGCTCAGGTCTAAATTCAAATACTTCTCGACCACTGATCTATGAAGAGGAAAATAAAGGGTCTCTATTGAAGCAATCCTGGAGCAATGCAGAAACCACCGCAAGCTACTAATTCAGTTAAATATTTATACCCCCATGGCTTTTCCTGCTTTAAAGTCTGCCTTTCGTCTTTCCATTTCCTCTTCAGCCTTTTCTACTCGTTCTTGCCTTTTCCTTTTCTTCCAAGCGAGAAATGATTCTAAGGTGATCCTGGTTACATTTGGTCCAAGGGCAGCACGCTACAGAAAAAAAAGAGGAAGGTTTACAATCATGTATACACAATCACAAGGGGTGTCAGCTGTATTGTATTGCTGAAGGCCGAGAAGGCAGGATAGCAGCACTATACTCTATACCGGGAGTTTTCAACCTGCATTAGACGCCATGTGTTCCAATGGTTGAGAAAGACATATCTGACAAAAGAATGCCACAATCTCCTGACACAGAACTGTTAATTGATGGCTGCCCCATTGTTTCTTTCCTGCACAGATCATAGATGATATGCATGTCCTAGAAAATACATGTGAGCATGATAGCACGACAGAGAGAAGTGCACAGTGTGGGAGCCAGAACAGGCAGGTGCTAATGGTGTCCAGTATGGCTGACACTGCTGAGCTACATGAAACCTACTCCTCCAGGGGGATACTCAGGATTATCGCAGCACCCAGTGGCGTAGCTACCATAAAGGCAGACCACGCCACTGCTATGGGACTCACAGGCCCCTAGCCCATTAACTGTTAGCGTTTGTGATGAACAATGAATACTCACCATTAAATGCTGCAGCGATCTGACTGACAGAATAAGAAGCCATTGGCTTCCTGCCCTGTTAGTGTCTATTGTGGCCAGAGACAGCATTACACCTCCAGGCACAAGGGCCCGGCACAGTCCCCTGGCACAAGAGTGATGTCACTCATGCACCAGGGAGCTAAGAGAACAAAGGAATGCTGTGGGACTGTGCTGGGCCAGGTGAGTAATTGGGGGGGGGGGGGGGGGGGGGGAAGGGGGGGTGGTTGCGTACAGGAGTAATGGGGCCCTGTGCAGTTTTTTTGCTATGAGGCCCCATGAATCCTAGCTGAGCCCCCGGTACCACCCCTGGCCTCAGTCTGGTATTAAAGCGCATTTTTAATTAAGTGAATGAAGTCAAGCTTTAATACTGTACACAACCAGCGTGGTGCAGTTTTTTTGGAAGAAATGTTGTGCTGATCCTGGATAGTCCCTTTACATCCATGAATCATGTCCCAGCACATCTTTAAAGAGGTATATCGATCTGAAATATTTACGGCATATCGACAGACTATAGTATAAATGTGAAATAAGCAGCAGCCAAGTGCACAAAACTCTGCAGCATGCATTAATTTCAAAATCTCACCAGACAGGATGTCCACATGGTTCTTAGCTACAATGCATTCAGTCAGTCAAGAACACCACAATAAAAAAAATAAAATAAAAGATGCCATACCTCCTTTTCTATCAAATCTTCTAATGAAATTTCATCCTCCTTTTCTTCTTTCTTTTTGTCCTTCTTTAGTACAAAGCCAGGAGGCAGAGCGTGACGATACATGCAGGTGTCCCCTCCACCGGGACATACCCAAAACCAACCATATTTGTTGTTTTCTATTGCTTCTAGGAAGAATTTACAAACCTGTAACAAGAAAAGTAAAAGCTCCAGCTTTAGTAAAGAGTTAATTCATCAGTACTTTGTGAGAGGTAGGACCAAGAGGCAATTAAGTAGCCACTCTGATTTCACATATATCGGACTATAGAGCACAACGCATACAAAAAGAACACTGGTACAACACTTAGTGGTCAACTTATTTGTAAAATGCCCCCACGTTTATATTATTTTACAGCTATATAATTTTGACACACCAGAAATTTTGCTTGGCAAAGTTCACGATGCCAAGACCTCCAACAATTACTAAAATGAAAGGGCCAAAATGCTGTGTCTCTGTTCTCATCAGCTCAACTCTAAAATCTGACACAGCTGTGTGGGACTCCATAGACTTTCTATGGATCTGTATGCCACTGGGAGGTGAGCAGAAACACAGAGGCTCCATTCTCACTGGCAATTGGTTTTAGCAATTAGTGGGATCTCAGCATCCTGACCCCCACTGATTAAAGCAATGATCAGTCAAAACTTCCATCTTTCCAATATGCAGCAATGGTAGCAGTGTACTGTACCCTTTTGTACAAGAGGCCTTACCCATGATTATTTTATTTATCTTTTATCTGTTTCATCAGATAGGAATTTTCTTTTTTATGGAATATCAGGGTCCCATCCCCTCTAAGAAACCAAATGGACACCCACTCTGTAAAAGTGGCTCCTTTTCAGGACTTGACCGGTGTATTACATAGACAATCATTCATCTGAATGGTCTCTGTGGAACACCACATTTCCCTTGCAGTAGTACTGCATAGAAAAAGGCTGATGGACCACCGCTTCCTCTGGAAAGATCAAAGGAGCAGAGAGCTGGAGCCATTCCTTCATATTCTGTTCCATTGTATATTTTAATTTCTGCTAATCATCCCAAGTGCCAGACATGTCATGAAGCAATGGCACAAAGCATAAGAACCCACCAACTATTACAAGGTCTTGATTTTTCTTTTAAAGTTTTCTTGAAAATATGGTAACAGTCTCATGCTACTGAAGATAACTTTTGGTGCTCTTAGTCAGTACTGAATGTACCAGACCTATTGGGTAGGGATATACTAAGTAAAGTATGTTAAGATAACATACTATTTGAGTTTTAGGCTTCTTCTTTTCTGCTTCTCCGTGCTTCTTGTTTACCACTTCCTCCAGTTTTTTCTCATCCCAATTCTCCATTGTATCTACAAACAAGCATACAGACATATGAGAATTTGCTAGAGCAACAGAGAAGGAAAAGGAGGCTCTGTGTGTGTGTGTGTGTGTTCAATATAATATATATATATATATATATTCCTGAAAAGGGGGTGCCCCAAGTGTCAACAGACAACCAAGTACAAAATACAAGAAACATATAGAGTGCACTCCACTAATGTAAATACAATAGACCAATGAGGTAAGTAATAATGAAAATGATTTTTATTATGCGTGTGGAGTTCGTTCCAGGGTAGGCTGCACCATGATTATTAGAGTGGTTGGGCAATTTATGATTGCATAGAGGCATCTTCTGCATATTATTTATAGAGTGGTTCTTTAGTTTGATTGCTTTGTAGCTGCGCTGCCATTTTTTGTATCACCATTGATTAGAGCTGTTAGCTTACATTGTGGATGCACCTCACCACTTTACACATATGCACATTGTGGATACATTTTTCCAGTTTGGTTGTTTATTATTCACTGGTTACCTTTTACTAACAATGTGGTAGCATATTGATTTCTTACCATCTTTATAGATTCCCTTCATATTTACCAGGGTATTTTCTGTATTATCTGTAATTATGTTTCATTCCACTCTGACCATGGTAACATCATTATTTGCATGCAGCCCCCTGTAGGTTACACACCTATTATTCTTTGGTGTTTCTTAGATATGTATATACCCTGTTGGGATTGTGTTTTTATTACTCTTTAGGGTACGTTCACACTTACCGGATCCGCAGCTGATTTTCTGCTGCGGATCCGCAGCAGATTTCATTTAAATAACTGAACACAGCATCAAATCTGCTGCGGATCCTGTAGGTGTGAAACGCACCCTTATAGTGATTTAATAATTTTCATTGTGATTATTCATTGGTCAATTGTCTTTACATTAGTGGGGTGCACTCTCTATGTACAAACCTCGAGTGTAACCATACATGGTCACCCTTTTATCAGCGTGACCACCACTTTCAGATATATAACTGGTTTAGGGTTTAAAAATACAAACTAAACTGCAGAATACTCACTGCAGGATCAAAGAGCCCAATGGGGCCCTGACCTTAACCCCATTATACATCTCACAAACTGAGCTGTCATTTACTCAACATGTGGTTATATAGTTGCACAAGTGGTATGGTTAAAAAAAGACATGTCCATCAAGTACAACCAAGTGAGAGGAGAAGAAATGGATGTAGAGGAGGGGTGTGGGTAACAAACACTGAACTGACATTAAATACAGTCCCCCCCTTTTCCTATACCAACTAGTTCAAGGTTCATCGCTGGTGTACATAGACATTCTCACCTTTCTCAAGTTCATCATCTCTTCCATCAACATAAACACTTCTTTTTTCACATTTTCGTTCTAAAGACAAGTCATGGGAGAATTTGCACTTGTCGCCCTTCGTGCACTGTCCTTGCTTGTAGAAAGCACATACTACAGATTTTGGATCAGCACCTAAATAGAATGGAAAATCAGAAATAAAACAGAAGTTATTCATACCTGTCATTTAGTTACAAAGAAAAAAAACAAAAGAACAAACAAAATGGCTGGTCTACACATATAAAAGTTGTCCAGAAAACCCCCCCCACAACTTTAAGCGGCAGCTGGCCTCTACTGATACAGGAAGCAGCACTATACATAGTGGCATTACATGCTGGCTTTTCATATGAATGTCCAACCATATGAAGCATGAATAGGCTATGTTCTGGGTCCCACATAGCAGTACCAAAACCCCTGCTGATCAGCACAACAAAGGGTACTCATCACTGTTTACACCAGCACTGGGACTGGGTAATAGCAGCTGTGCCAATATAAAGAAGAGCACACCACTCATAGGAGCAAAACAGCCCCTTCACTGTGCGGACTGGCAACTGACCAAACATTGACGACCTACCCTAAGGAAAATCACTGTAAGTGTAGCTTCACCCGTACCGTATGGCTGCTTTTTTGGTGCGATTTGTACATGCAAGTTTTGATTTTCACATGAAAATCAAGACGTGCATGTAAAAAACGCAGCAAAAACGCAGCGATACGGTACGTGTGAAGGCACCCTAAAGGTAACCTGTCAGGTCGCATGACTGGTATGCAACTGTTACTGCTCCCTGAGACTAAAGAAAAAAAACTTTATTTTCAGCTCTCTGTGGCATTGCATAGGGCCAAAGAGAACAACATTACAACACTGTTTTGCTCACCTGTGATGTGTAAGCTATGGGCACCACTGACATTAAAGGGGTATTCCGTCGAAAATCTTTTTAATTCAAATCAAGTGGTTTCAGAAAGTTATATTGATTTGTAATTTACTTCTATTTAAAAATCTCCAGTCTTCCAGTACTTATCAGCTGCTGTATATCCTGCTGGAAGTGAAGTACAGTGGTACCTTGGTTTAAGAGCTCACAATTTTTCAAAACTGTAAGTTGGTTTAAGAGAATTGCTTTGGTTTAAGAGCTCCCTGTGCTGGGTGAAAAGGCAAGTTGGGGAGGGGTATGGTCTGCATAGCGGGGTCTACAGCCCTGTACTCTGACCCAGGAAGTCTCCCTCACCTTCCAAATCATAGCAGATCCACTTCAGGCTGGGGCTTACATTAGGGGACAGGACTGTGAAGGCAATCTCTCTATAACTGTAAACCCTCTCTATCCGGACAGAGAGCGCTACATGTAAGTGCCCACATATGTCCTGCTCATTCCTGCATGCTCCCTGCACTCTGTCAGTCCTGATTGGTCCGTGCTGAACACATCCCCTTCCCCATTGCTGTCATGTGACCACACAGACCTGACAGCAGCCCTGCTTCTCTATTCTAGCCTGTTGGACTACGCTACTGCATTATGGGGATCTGCAGTTCCATCCTCTAGCTACAAACTGCTGCTGTTTTTCAATCTTATGCACTTACTATTCATTATACTCCACATGCTGTTTGTCATACTGTACAGTAACTTAAAATATCACATACTCAGCTGTTTTTAAATGTTTGTTTCATTTGTTTTACATGTTATTCAGAATATAAAATTATTATTTTTGGGGTGTAGAACCAATTGTCTGCATTTCAATGATTTCTTATGGGAAAATGTGCTTTGGTTTAAGTGCTTTAAGTGCTTTGGTTCTCTCTAGTCTGACATAGTGATCTCTGCTGTCACCTCTGTCCATGTCATGGACTGTCCAGAGCAGTAGCAAATCACCATAGAAAACCCTTCCGGCTCTGAACAGAGATAGCAGCAGAGAACACTGTCAGACTGAAGACAATACACCACTTCCTGCAGGACATACAGCAACTGATAAGTACTAGAAGACTGGAGATTTTTAAATAGAAGTAAACTACAAAATCAATATAACTTTCTGACACCCGCTGATTTGAAAGAAATTATTTTGCCGGAGTACCCCTTTAAGATACTGATATTCCATATAAAAATAAATAATGGAGATTCAGATAAAGTTCCCATTTACACACATGCCCTATGAGTTCCAGAGATTACATGCAGTTAATCTACCTTTGCTGACCTTTTGCGCAGCTACTACCGGTTTAAAGAGATCATTTAGCTCTTGTAGCTCTTTCTTTTTGTCGTCCTTTTTAGTTTTCTTCTCGCCTTCAGCCTGCGTCACCTAAAGAACAGACAAAGCTGAACATTTTCTAACAACTGTATGACGTGCTTTATTGTGTTGTAGGCCAGCTATGTGTTCACAGAGTCTGGCAATGTATCATTCACTCTGATGCATGTAGCTACACAGTGATACTGATGTCATAGCTCCTTGCATGTCACATATGGCTCATGACATTTCAGGTTCCAAACTGCTGTCACTATTATGTCAAGGAGACACATAGCCACTTTTTTTATATCCATCTGTGTTACTATAGTGTAGAAACATGCTTTTTTTTCTCTGTGCAATGTGTCAAAGAAGCAGACAACAGATAATGTCAGCAGAAGGAAAATGACCACCCAACCCCTTATTTTTGTTCTGGATGAGATAATTCGCAGCCAAAGCCATCACGCTGTAGCTTAACCCTCCCCTGCCCATTGAGAACACAGGATTGCTCAGCCATGCCAAATGTTTTTGAGTATAGGGAGGACATTAGAGGTAACTGGTGGCCTGACAATCACTTGGCCATCAGATACTGTAGATGTATGGCCACCTTAAGGCTACAACTGCATGGCTTGTATAATACTATCACTTACCAGTCGAGGGTTCTGCTGCCCACATTTAACCTGCTGTGTGACATTTTTTATAAATTTTTGTTGCTTGGCACCCTTCTTGTTCTTAAGGCCAAATGTCTTGTCCTTTAATGGAAAATAAAGGTAAGTCAGAATAAAACAACAAGCTACAAGTCTGCTCAAACGGACAAGATCCTATTTGGGTGGGGGGTAGGATTCATCCAGTTACAAGATTTAAAGGGGTATTCCACTCAAACATAACTTTTAATATGTTGCTGCCCATGGTGAGACTAACAAGCACTTCCATACTTGTTATTATCTATTCAGTCACCTTCCCCCAGTTCTCAGCTGCTGCTTTCTGCTGAAGACACAAATATCTGTGTGTGAGCCTCTATCTTTCCCTGTCTGAGACGGCTGATGTAAACAAACCTGCAACATTGTGGTTTCTATGTAATGATGGGAGGGTTAATCTGAGGGCAAGTTGCTGATGTCACTATCACTATCCCTCCCAGCATTACAAAGTAGCTACAATGTTGCAAATACAGATAACCAGGGACTTGTTTACATCAGCCATCTCAGAAGAGAGGGGGGAGGAGGGGGAAACAGAGAGAAAGGCCCACACACATGTTTGTGTTATCAGCAGGAAGCAGCAGCTCAGAACTGGGAGAAGGAGACTGAATAGATAACAAGTATGGAATGAATTGTTAGTCTCACCATGGGCAGCAAGATATCAAAAGTTATGTTTGAGTGGACTGCCCCTTTAAAACACAATATTGTAAATGAGAAGGAGTTTATTATTGACTCATCATAACCTACATAAGATAGCTGCAAATTGGCCAGGACCCATCCTACTACTGGCCAGACAAGTAACCCAGAAGTCTATGACACAGATGACAGCTGTAATGGGTGAACCAGTCATCTTCATTGTAGTGACATGTCACATAACTATCCTTTATCTGAGGCTCCTCATACAGTCACTAGCAACAACACACTCATCCCATACATTTCCAACAACCACTGTCAGCCATTGCAATACCAGTATTAACTGCGCGCTTCTATATTGTGGGGTCTATCATCCCACAGATGCACTAGCAGAAAAAAAATTATCTATATATCTCTCTTTCTATATATCTCAGAACTGGCCTGTGTTGTCTTCTTCACTGTGCTCTTATGTACTGGTGTAAAAATTCAACCAAAATATAAATATATAATGGGGGAGACTTATCAAACATGGTGTAAAGTGAAACAGGCTCAGTTACCCCTAGCAACCAATCAGATTCCACTTTTCATTTTCCAAAGAGTCTGTGAGGAATGAAAGGTGGAATCTGATTGGTTGCTAGGGGCAACTGAGCCAGTTTCACTATACACCAGTTTGATAAATCTCCCCCATAGTGTTACCTTGCCTGTCACATACAACCTTCTGCATTGGCCCCAGACCCACAGTGTTCCCCATAGAGCCATGATGCAGAGATGCAGAGCAGTATGGTATGGCGAGGCTGCAGCTATCAGGGGGCCCGGTGTCATGTGACTGCAGTGGTGCTCCCCCATGTGCACTGCTGCTCTATATAAAGCCTGTCATAGACTGTCCCATAGGCACTCCATCCAGATGACCCCATCCCTGCTCCGTGGTGGTCGCAGGCATGGTAGGCGGGCGGGGGGACCCTGTAACACCATGGTGCGGTGACTGAGGAGAGGCCGGGGCGCAGAGCACGTCCCGGCACAGGTGACAGCCGGCAGGCCGGGGCTATGGTCCATGTCACCGCGGACACATGGAGAGCTGGGGAGCAGTCACCTCTATGATCTTCTCCTTCTTCTTCTGTTCTGTCTTCTTCGTGGCTTGGGGAGCCGCAGGTTTCTTAGGCGGCATTGCGGTGCACGCAGTCCTAGCCGTACTCCGCCACTCAGAGCACCTCGCTTTACGGCTGGAAGTTCGCCGGTGACGTCATCATTCATAGACTCGCCGGAGAGACAGGAACTTCTATTCGTGAGTCTGCTCTAGCGGCGGCTGGATCGCTCTCCCATAATGCTGTTCGCTTTTCGAGCATCATGGACTGTGTAGTCCTGCAGCTGTCCATGTGACGTGGTCCCTCATGTCATATGTAGCCCTGACACTATGGTAGTAAATAATAACACACCTACAGGAATAACATATGGCAGTGTCCTCCAATCTATGGCTAACCATCTGTTACACAACTACAACTCCCATCATTCCCAGACAGCACTGGCCTATAGGAGCACATGCTGCCCACACCAGGATGTCTCTTTTCTATTGGCACTCACCAGATGAGTATCAGCTTATTTATTTATATGCATCACCTTATTATGTCACTGGATGTCAGGTGATGCATATTGTGCTGGATAAATAAGCTCATACTCCTCTGGTGAGTGCCGGGCTCCTTCCATTCACACTACTGGATCTCTCCACCTTGTGGACCACCGACCAGAGGAGTGCCGTCTTCCTACGCTAAACTATTTATGACCCAATCCTGGTTTAGGCTACATTCACACTATTTAAAAACAATGGCTGTTGTTTTTACATAGTGTGAACATATGCAATAAACAAAACAAATAAACATTATCCCATTGCTGACAGATACATAAAACACAGAAGAAAAAGCATTTTTGGGAAAATATAAATTGCTTTAATAATACATAAAAATAAAATACCCAGACATGGTTGGGTCAGTGACGTACAACATGAACACACTACCGACACAACACAGAGACCCCACAAACAACAAAAGAAGGGACCCCGGGCTGGCAACCCTGGAAATGGTAACAATATTGTCACGGCTGCGGCGGCGTCTCGTGCTCCGGGCCGCCGCCGCGACCTCTCTCTGCCCCATGCAGCCGCCGGGGTCCATGTGCAGGGACCCGGCGCTGCTACCTGTTCGGCCCCGGGGGGAGCCTTACTTTGCCCCGCTCCTGTCTCCGTCTGTGCAGGCCGGCGCGCGCGTCCCCGCCTCCTAGGGCGCGCGCGCGCGCCGGCTGTCTCGAATTTAAAGGGCCAGTCCGCCCCTAATTGGAAGTTGCACTAATCACTCCCTATAAATCCCAGCATGCCCTGTCCCTCGTGTTGGAGCCTCTACATGCTTCCCATAGTGTTTGGCCCAGATCCCTGTTGTTCCTGACCTCAGTCCTTGTTCCCAGTACCTGTCCGCTGTCCTGGTCCCTAGCTCCTGTCCGCTGCTTTACCCGTTGTTTCCTGAGTACTGTCTGCCACCTGCGATTACGCCTACAGACCTCTCCTGCCTACTGTTCCTGCCACGCCTCGCCTGCTGTCACTAGCAACCAAGCCAGGGGTAGCAACCTGGGGGTTGCCTGCCGCAGCAAGTCCATCCCGCCTTGCGGCGGGCTCTGGTGAAAACCAGCGGCCCCTTAGACTTGGCTCCCTGGTGAGGTTAGTGCCATCACTAGTAACGGTTCAGTGGATCCACGACTCCAGGCATTACAGTAGGCTCCAACCATGGATCCCGGCGAGGTGCCTGATATCCGTGACGTAGCCCGAGTGGTTGCCCAACAGGCGAAACAGATCCAGCAACAGTTGCAGCAGATTCAGCAACTGACTGCCACCTTACAGAAGCACACTACAGCCGAGCGCTCACCACCTCCTGCAGCCCCTTCAAGACTTCGACTAGCTCTCCCGAGTAAATACGGAGGCGATCCCAAGTTGTGCAGAGGATTCCTGACTCAATGCACCATGCATATTGAACTTTTAAGTAGTCAGTTTTCCACCGAGCGCTCTAAAGTGGCTTTCATCATCAGCCTACTGGAGGGTAGAGCTCTAGCTTGGGCCACGCCTCTCTGGGACCGAGATGACCATGCTGCTGCCAATCTCCGAACCTTCCTGGCCGAGTTTCGCTTCGTCTTTGAGGAACCTGCCGTGCGTCTTCGGCTGAGACAGCTCTCCTCAATCTCTCTCAAGGGAGTTCCACTGTTGGCGACTACGCCATCCAGTTCCGCACCCTGGCAGCAGAATTAGACTGGAATGAGGCCGCTCTAATAGCCACCTTCAAGAAGGGCCTGTCCAGTCGGGTGAAAGACGTGCTCTCCGCCCGAGATCTTCCTACCTCCTTGAACGATCTCATCCTACTGGCTACCAGAGTCGACAACCGGTTTTCCGAGAGAGAGGAGGAGGTCCGGCAAGACAGCCTGTGACTAAGCCTGCCCCGTCGCCATCACCGGCTGGCACCGGTTTTCCAGAATCCCGTCGCTCCAGTACTCCAGTCGACTCCTGAAGTTCCTATGTAGGTAGAACAAGCTCGCCTGACGTCTGTTGAGAGAGCTCGTCGACTGGAGCTGAATCTCTGCCTCTATTGCGGTGGCTCTGATCATTTCCGGCAGAGATGTCCCCAACGTCCTCAGCGTCTGGGAAACACTTGCACCTAGGTCCGGTAGGAGAGGCCTCCCTAGGTGTGAATGCTACCTCTCCAAGGTTGTCTACGCCAGTGTCCATCCAGACACCCTTTAGGACTAACTCACCAGACTACTGCCTTCTTCGACTCTGGGTCTGCAGGCAGTTTCATTGCAGCCACATTGGTCCAAAGATGGCGGCTACCCGTGACTCAGCTAGCCCGATCCCTGTCTATCTCCTCGGTCACGGGCGAGACTCTTACTGAAGCTGTACACTACCAGACTGCACCTCTAGTTCTCCAAGTGGGCGCTTTACATCAGGAGAAGATCTCCTTCTACGTCTTGCGCCATTCCTCTTCTGACATCCTGCTGGGCCTCCCTTGGTTGCAATAACATACCCCTAAGCTAGTTTGGAGAACTGGGGAGATTCTCAGTTGGGGTCTGGACTGTCCTAACCGGTGTCTGAAGCCTCCTCAGCCCAAGTGCTCTATGACGACCCCTGACTCCGTCAAGCCGCTACTCGGCCTACCGGCAGATTACCAAGACTTGGCTGACGTCTTTTCTGCCAAAGAGGTGGACTCTCTACCCCCTCACTGGACGTATGATTGTCCCATAGACCTCCTTCCTGGAACTTCTCCTCCACGAGGTCGGGTGTACCCTCTCTCTGTACCCGAGACTGAGGCTATGTCCTCCTACATCCAAGAGAACCTACAGAAGGGTTTCATCCGCAAATCCACGTCCCCTGCTGGCGCAGGATTCTTCTTTGTGCAGAAGAAGGACGGTTCTCTCCGCCCATGCATAGACTACCGGGGCCTAAATAAGGTGACTGTCAAGAACCGATATCCCCTTCCGCTTATCCCCGAACTATTCGACCGTCTCCGTGGAGCCAAGATCTTCTCTAAGCTGGATCTCAGGGGAGCGTACAATTTAATCCGTATTCGTGAAGGAGACGAATGGAAGACTGCTTTTAACACCAGAGATGGGCATTACGAATACCTGGTCATGCCATTCGGCCTATGCAATGCCCCATCGGTCTTCTAGGAATTCGTCAACGACATATTCTGTGACCTCCTCTATGTCTGCGTCATCATCTATCTTGACGACATTCTGGTCTTCTCCCTGACCAGCAGACTCATGTGACACAAGTACGTCAGGTCCTACGAAGACTACGGGCCAATCATTTATACGCCAAGCTGGAGAAGTGCGTTTTCCATCAGTGCATCCTTCCGTTTCTTGGGTATATTGTCTCCGATCGGGGTCTACAAATGGATCCAGCCAAACTCTCAGCTGTTCTCCAGTGGCCACGTCCTGTGGGACTCAGAGCTATTCAACGCCTCCTAGGATTTGCCAACTACTATCGGCAGTTCATCCCACATTTCTTTACCCTGGTCGCACCCATCGTGGCTCTCACTAAGAAGAAGGCGGATCCCAGGCATTGGCCACCTGAGGCCAAGCAAGCCTTCACTCGCCTAAAGTCTGCCTTTGCCTCTGCTCCTGCTCTAGTCCGCCCGGATGCCACCAAGCCGTTTTCACTTGAGGTCGACGCATTTTCAGTGGGCGCTGGAGCCGTCCTCTCGCAAAGGGACGCATCAGGCAAGACCAGAACCTGTGGGTTCTTCTCAAAGACCTTCTCCCCTGCCGAGAGGAACTATACTATTGGTGACCGAGAACTCTTGGCGATTAAGTTGGCACTGGAGGAGTGGCGTCATCTCCTAGAGGGGGCTAGGCATCCGGTCAACATCTACATGGACCACAAGAACCTTCTCTACCTTCAATTGGCCCAACGCCTCAATCCCTGGCAGGCCAGGTGGTCGCTCTTCTTCTCACGATTCAACTTCGTCATTCATTTCCGTCCAGCTGAGAAGAACGTGAAAGCCAATGCACTTTCCCGAGCATCTGATGTTATGGGGCAAGAGGAATCCCCTCGCCACATTATACCTCCCGATCGCCTAGTGCCAGTCGCCACCTCTACTCTTCAGAGAGTGCCTCCCGGAAAGACCTATGTGCGCCCTGCACTTTGAAGACGAATTTTGAGGTGGGGTCATTCCTCTTTGGTGGCCGGGCATCCGGGAGCTCAAAAGATCGGGCAACTGATCTCCCGCCACTACTGGTGGCCCAGCCTACTCCAAGATGTCAAGGACTTTATGGCTTCCTGTACCGTCTGTGCCAGGAACAAGTCCTCCCGTCTAAGACCTGCCGGCCTACTACAGCCCTTGCCAGTTCCAGACTGTCCCTGGTGCCATATAGGCATGGACTTTGTCACAGACTTGCCTTCATCTGCGGGTAACACTGTTATTTGGGTTGTTACAGACCGCTTCTCCAAAATGTCTCACTTCGTGGCTCTTCCTGGACTACCATCCGCTCCTCAGCTGGCCCAGTTGTTCTTTCAGCATATCTTCCGCCTACATGGCCTCCCTTTTCATATTGTGTCAGACAGAGGCTCACAATTCGTCTCCAGATTCTGGCGTGCTCTCTGTTCACAACTCCAAGTGAAGCTGTACTTCTCGTCAGCCTATCATCCCCAGACCAACGGGCAAGTGGAGAGGGTCAATCAAGTCCTTGGCAATTATTTACGACACTTTGTCTCTGCTCGCCAGGACAACTGCTCCAGTCTGCTTCCATGGGCAGAGTTTTCCTACAACCATCTGGACTCGAGTTCCACAGGCAAGTCACCCTTCTATGTGGTCTATGGGCGTCACCCTCGTCCTCCTCTGCCTCTCTCTCCATCCTCCGAGGTCCCAGCTGTGGAGGAATTGTTGTCTGACCTGCAGTCGATCTGGGAACAGACTCGACAATCTTTGCTCAAGGCATCTGATCGCATGAATGACCAGGCGGATAAGAGAAGAAGACCTGCCACAAACTTTCTCCCAGGTGACAAAGTCCGGCTCTCGGCCAAATATGTCCGACTCAAGATTCCCAGCTACAAGTTGGGTCCTCAATTCCTCGATCCTTTCTCAGTGCAAAAACGCATCAACCCAGTCAGCTACAAACTCCGTCTACCCCCTACTATGTGGATTCCAAACGCCTTCCATGTTTCCCTCTTAAAGCCAGTGGTCCTCAACCGATTCTCCAATAAGTCTTTGTTCGCTGCTCCACAAGCCGTCTCGGACGACGTCTACATTGTTAAAGACATTCTGGCCATGAAAACTGTCAGAGGAAGACGGTTCTTCCTAGTGGACTGGAGAGGATTTGGTCCTGATGAGAGGTCCTGGGAACCCAAGACTAACATCCTGGACCAAGATCTCATCAAGAGGTTCCTGCAGGCAAGAAAGAGGGGGAGGCCAAAGGGGGGGGTACTATCATGTCACTCTCTCTGCCCCATGCAGCCGCCGGGGTCCATGTGCAGGGACCCGGCGCTCTTACCTGTTCGGCCCCAGGGGGTGCCTTACCTCGCCCCGCTCCTGTCCCCATCTGTGCCGCCTTGCGCGCGCGCGTCCCTGCCTCCTAGGGCGCGTGCGCGCCGGCTATCTCAGATTTAAAGGGCCAGTCCGCCCCTAATTGGAAGTTGCACTAATCACTCCCTATAAATCCCAGTGTGCCCTGTCCCTCGTGTTGGAGCCTCTACATACTTCCCATAGCGTTTGGCCCAGCTCCCTGTTGTTCCTGACCTCAGTCCTTGTTCCCAGTTCCTGTCCGCTGTCCCGGTCCCTAGCTCCTGTCCGCTGCTTTACCTGTTGTTTCCTGAGTACTGTCTGCCACCTGCGATTACGCCTACAGACCTCTCCTGCCTACTGTTCCTGCCACGTCTCGCCTGCCGTCACTAGCAACCAAGCCAGGGGTAGCGACCTGGGGGTCGCCTGCCGCAGCAAGTCCATCCCACCTTGCGGCGGGCTCTGGTGAAAACCAGCGGCCCCTTAGACTCCGCTCCCTGGTGAGGTTAGTGCCATCGCTAGTGACGGGTTAGTGGATCCACGACTCCAGGCGTTACAAATATATAGTGCGGTATTCCCCTTATATACAGTAATTGATGGACATGGAAATGTTACAGGTATATCTCATCTATAACGTGCAATAATGCATAAATACATATATTTAAAAAATTCATAGAAAAACTACCTTGGGATTACACACATAATAAATACATAAAAAAGGAAAAAGAAACAGGACAAAACATCAGCCAGATAGATAGTAGTATGGTAACTGCTCCACTAAAGCCAACTACGACCTACAGGCAAATAAAGATACAATAGCCAGGGGGTCCTGGGTCACAAACTCGATGCTGCTGCAGAGGATGATGGCAGAGGGATGCTCAGTGTCCTGTGTCCCCCTGCCATCATCCTCTCCAGCAGCCACAGCCCGCACAGCTCTGGCAGTCGGGTCGTGACATCACCATTTTATCCAGGAAGTGCAGTACTAAGTGCAGGGAAAAAGCAATTTGGGGAAAAATTATCAAACTGGTGTAAAGTAGAATTGTCTTAATTGCCCCTAGTAACCAATCAGATTCCACCTTTCATTTTTCAAAGAATCTGTGTGAAATGAAAAGTGGAATCTGATTGGTTGCTAGGGGCAACTAAGACATTTCTACTTTACACCAGTTTCATAAATCTCCCCCTTTATGTGATTTGTATAACTTTTGAGTTACAATACAATATTTTAATAAAAATTTTCGCCGGGCTTCTCCTTTGGTACCACAACAATTTATAGTATACGATGCTGAAATTGGTTTCTTATTCGGCCAGTTTCTTATTCACAAGATTTTTCTTTTTCCTTTTTTAAGCCATTATTCTTACTGAAAAATTGTAATAATCATAAACTACCCATAAGTGAGGTGCCCTGAGGTGAATGGAGATAAATATGGCCAAAAGTACCCCACGGTTGGCAAATAAAAAACATAAAATCAAAAGTAAGGCTATGTTCACGCGGCGTGAGAGACCGGACGGTCTCTGCCCGGATCATCGCGGCCGGTACTTAAGTACCGGCCGGATGATTTGTCCGGCCACAGAGCTCTGATGTGGGCGCATCAGCGAGCGCCCGCATCAGAGCTTGCCCCTGCACACTATGGAGCGAGCGGCCGGAGCCACGCGCTTCATAGTGTGAACTGACAGAGTTTCCTACGACCGCAATTCAGAAAACTGACATGTCAGTTACTTGCGAGACCGCTTGGGATCCCGGCCGGAGCGTATACGATGTGTATACTCTCCGGCTGGGATCCCATTGAAACTAAGGCATTGTTCCTACCCGCAAAAACTACGGCCGTTGTTGCCATCGGCAACAACAGCCGTAGTTTTAAGTAGTATGAACATAGCCTAAAATTTACTTTGGGCCACTGATCTCACCCTGCCAGCACAAGAGAGTTAAGTCTGGCCCAAAGTGGTTCTGGGTTTCTGGATATAAAAGCTGGCATCAAAGTGGACAGACAAGAATTTTTTCTGATTTAAATAAGTAACTGGTGTTTTCAAAGGGTTAAATGAGTTTTGGCCACTGATCCCACACTGCCAGCACACAGAGAGGGATGCCCCGCATCACATCCAAGAGAGTCCATCCTGGCCCAAAGTGGTTCTGGGTGTAAAAACTGGCATCAAAGTGGGCACATAGGCATTTTTTTACTAATTTCAAAAAGTGGTGTTTTCAAAGGGTTAAATGAGTTTGGGCCGCTGATCTCACACTGCCAGCACACAGAGAGGGATGCCCTGCATCAAACCCAAAACAGTCCAGCCAGGCCCAAAGTGGTTCTGGGTGTTGAAACTGCCATCAAAGTGGGAAGACAGGCATTTTTTCCTGCTTTGAATAAGTAACAGGTGTTTTCAAAGGGTTAAATGAGTTTGATCCACTAATCTCATACTGATAACACACAGAGAGGGATGCCCCGCATCACATCCAAGAGAGTCCAGCCTGGCCCAAAGTGGTTCTCGGTGTTGAAACTGCCATCAAAGCGGGAAGACGGGCATCTTTTCCTGCTTTGAATAAGTAACAGGTGTTTTCAAAGGGTTAAAGGGGTTATCCAGCGCTACAAAAACATGGCCACTTTTCCCCCTACTGTTTTCTCCAGTTCAGGTGCGGTTTGCAATTAAGCTCCATTTACTTCAGTGGAACTGAGTTTCGAAACCCCACCCAATCTGGAGACAACAGTAGGGGGAAAGTGGCCATGTTTTTGTAGCGCTGGATAACCCCTTTAAATGAGTTTGAGCCACTAATCTCACACTGATAACACACAGAGAGGGATGCCTCGCATCACATACAAAAGAGTCCAGCCTGGCCCAAAGTGGTTCTCGGTGTTGAAACTGACATTAAAGTGGGCAGACAGGCATTTTTTCCTGATTTGAATAAGTACCATATTTTAAGGCATATAAGACGATCCCCAACTTTTCCAGTTAAAATATAGAGTTTAGGATATACTCGCCTTATAAGACTCTTCCAATGCACACCAAATAAAAATTAATAAAAAAACGTCAGACAGCAGTG
Organism: Dendropsophus ebraccatus; assembly: GCF_027789765.1. NCBI lineage: Eukaryota > Metazoa > Chordata > Amphibia > Anura > Hylidae > Dendropsophus > Dendropsophus ebraccatus. The sequence continues at coordinate 72,754,824 of NC_091462.1, read as the reverse complement.
AGATCTGAGAGGCAGAGAAGGAGGTACAGTTATACCAGAAGGATACAAGGGCGGCCAGACGGGTGAAAGAGGGGTGTTTTTTCTGGGCATGGCGCCACTATACCATGACTCTTTTTTTCCATACCTCGGACGTCTGCAGCTTTCTCTGCCCTTATAATAATAATAATAATAATAATAATAATAATAATAATAATAATAATAATATTTATTTGTATAGCGCCAACAGATTCGCAGCGCCTTTTTTAAATATATATAAGTACAAAACAGGTAATATTTATAATACATCATACAATAAATAAATAAAATAGAATAAAAACAGTTAGAGACCTGCTCACGAGAGCTTACAGACTAGGAGGACTGGAGGTGACACAAGAGGCAATAAATGCTTTATTTTGCCAATGTTCCAGTCATTGTACATAGTCGCAAAGTGCCTATAGGTGATCGGGCGAGCCAGTCAAGCACTGTTGTCTTGTTTCAGGTAGAAACTACATGGCACTAAGGAGGATATAGAGTGGATGGAGAAGGGATAGCAGGGAGGAAGACAAGATTAGGGAATGTTATAAGCAAGCCTGAAGAGATGAGTCTTCAGGGCATGCTTGAAACTGTGAGAGTTGGAGATAAGTCTTTTGGTAAAGCATTCAAGAGAACTGGTGCAGCACGAGAGAAGTCTTGGAGACAGGAGTGTGAGGTTCTGATTATGGAAGATGTTAGTGTAAGGTCATTAGCGGAACACAGAGCACAGGAAGGATGGTAGGTGGAGATGAGGGAGATGTATGGAGCGGCAGAGTTGTGGAGAGCTTTATGGGAGAGGGTGAGGAGTTTGAACTGCATTCTGTATTTAAAAGGGAACCTGTCACCAGGGACGTGGGCACAGAGCCTGCCCGACCCCCCAGTGCAGCCCCCGGATACTAACCCTTTCCGGTAAGTCCCGCTCCTGGAGCTGTTCCCGGGACGAAGATATCAGTGCTAGAGATGAGAGTCTGCTCATCTCTAATCAGCGCCCAAAGCCGTGCGCGCACTGTATGCAAATTACCTGAGATGAGTCCGATGCCTATAGAGAATGAAAGGAGCCATCATTCTCTATGGGCTTTGGACCCAACTCTGCAGCGTGCGCGCACGGCTTCGGGCTCTGATATCTTTGTCCCGGGACCGGCACTCACCAGAAAGGGTAATTATCCGGGGGCTGCATCGGGGGGTCGGGCGGGCTCTGTGCCCATGTCTGTGGTGACAGGTTCCCTTTAATAGGTAACCAGTGCAGTGACTGGCACAGGGGGGAGACTTCAGTATAATGGCTGGAGAGGAAGATTAGTCTGGCTGCTGTGTTCAGGATAGACTGGAGAGGGGAGAGCTTAGAAAAAGGAAGACCGATTAGTAGTCAATTACAGTAGTCAAGACGAGAATGTATCAGGGCAACAGTAAGAGACTGAGCTATGTCAGTGGTGAGAAATGGGCAGATTCTAGAGATGCTCCCCGTGCGCCTGTGGCTGTGACTCTCTAATGCGCACGCTGCCGGGGATAGGACGGGACACCCCCGGCAGCCGCACATCAGTCGGGGACAGACCAGGAGGCGAGAGGCTCGACGGGGGAGCGGATGGCAGGTGAGTTGTGTTTTGTTTTTTTTGTGTTATCTGCTGACTGCTGTGCACAGAGGGGGAAGAGGGGGACCATCTATAAGGGGGGAAAGAGGGTGACCATCTATAAGGGGGGGGGGAGAGGGGGACCATCTATAAGAGGGGAATAGGGAAGAGGGGGACCATCTATAAGGAGGGGAAGAGGGGCACCATCTATACGGAGGGAAGAGGGGGACCATCTATAAGGAGGGAAGAGGGGGACCTTCTATAAGGGGGGGAAGAGGGTGACCATCTATAAGGGGGGAAGAGGGGGACCATCTATAACGAGGGAAGAGGGGGACCATCTATAAGGGGGAAAGAGGGTGACCATCTATAAAGGGGGGGAAGAGGGGGACCATCTCTAAGGGCGGGGGAGAGGGGGACCATCTATAAGGGGGGGGAAGAGGGGGACCATCTATAAGGGGGGAAAAGGAAAGAGGGGGACCATCTATAAGGAGGGAAGAGGGTGGACAGCCCGGGGCCCAGGGTACATTTAATCCGCCACTGGTACCACCAACAGAGAGTGAGATGTTAGGTTTAGGATGGTTAGAGGGAGGGAATACCAGAAGTTCAGTTTTAGAGACATTAAGGGGTATTCCTCTCAAACATAACTTTTAATATGTTGCGGCCCATAGTGAGACTAACAATTCCTTCCATACTTGTTATTTTCTATTCAGTCTCCTTCCCCCTGTTCTCAGCTGCTGCTTTCTGCTGAAAACAGAAATCTGTGAGTTTTTTTCTCTCTCCCCCTCAACCCCCTCCCTTCTGAGATGGACCTGGAAGGCTCTATCTGCAACATCGTAGCTTCTTTGTAATGTTGGGAAGATTAATCTCAGTGAAATAATGAGCACCTTGACCTCAGATTAACCCTCCCAGCATTACAAAGAAGCTATAATGTTGCAGATACAGCCATTCAGGGACTTGTTTACATCAGTTGTCTCAGAAGGCAGGGGTGAGGAAGGGGAGAGAGATAAAGGCTCACACACAGCTAACAACTGGGGAAAGAAGACTAAATAGATAATAACAAGTATGGAAGGAATTGTTTGTCTCACTATTGTAGCAACATATCAAAAGTTATGTTTAAGTGGAATACCCCTTTAAGTTTGAGAAAGAGAGAGGTCATAGTGTTAGAGACAGCGGATAGACAGTCACTGCTATTTTGTAGGAATGCAGGGGTGATGTCACGGGAGGAGGTATATAGCTGGATGCCCTTCATATGGAGATCCAGCTGTTTTTGAGCTTCCTCCACCATATGCGGTGACCAATCCTGAAGTTTTTCAGCACCCACCCTTTTTCCCTGATTTGAATAAGTAACTAGTGCCCTGTATCACACTGATAATACATAGAGAGGGATGCCCCTGCATCACACTGATAATACACAGAGAGGGATGCCCCGCATAAAATTAAATGAAAACTGGCAATTTTTATCAGTGAATTTTAAAGGAATAAAGCATCTGATAATATTTTCACTACAATTCATGAATAGCTCTTTGTCACGGCCGTTCATAATGATCCTAAACATTAAAGGGGATCTATCTGGAGGTTAGACAAATGTCACCTGCTGATATGTCCCTATTGCATCGGAGACGCTGTGGATGAAGGCATGTATCTTACATGTGCGATGCCCGGTCCCCTAGGGGCCACTCCGCTAATAGGTGTTGTTACTGGCAGGAAACGGGGCAGCTGCTGAGCAGAGGATTATCACGGTTTTGGCACGAGGGCAACACAGCTGAGAACCGGGCTCCTGACCATGCGGAGGCTGGGCATGCGATTCTTCGTTGTCCTTAGTCAGGGCACCAATTATCACACCAATGCCAGGGTTCAGAAACAACGGTAGTTGTATATTTATTTTAACGGTGGTAACTAGTAGCAACAGTCTCTCCGGATGCAACCAGGAATAAGGCAATCCTAAAGGGGTTGGCCACTTTATAGTAAAATAGGTCAGTACAAAGTATTAGTAAGTGTACTCGCTGTATATACTGACAGTAGCTCCCTGTGTGCCTCATAGAGCCAAAATCAGACTCCCCTTCACCAGGCTGGGCTGCCCTGCTCTGTTTTGTTTCTGTCCATAAAATGGCCGACATGGAGGAGCATGTGACCATGCCCTGTCCACTGTGTCCTCCATAGATATATACTGGCTCAGTGGTGGACACTGGGGGGGGGGGCTTGGTCACATGCTCCTCCATGTAAGCAATCTTATGGACCACAACACCACAGAGCAGGGCAGCCCAGCCTGGAGGAGGGGAGCCTGATTTTAGCTCTATGAGGTACACAGGGAGCTGCTGTCAGTATATACAGTGAGTACACTTACTAATACTGTACACTGACCTATTTTACTATAAAGTGGCCAACCCCTTTAAGGAAAGCAGAGTAATGGGTGATGCTGCAATAGGCTGTAGGTGAGCATGGCGGTTGATAAGGGTAGTAGTAAGTAGTAGTGGTACTGAGGAAGAGATGCTGGGTGGAATGGAACTGAGATGAATACCTGCTGTTGATGATTAGAGAAGATGATGAGAGGATTGACTGAAGAACGGCACCCAGATGAGGATCTGGAGACTTGAGACAGGAACACAGCCAGTGGACTGTAGCAGCAGAGCACACCGAGGCTCCTCTTCTGAAGGTGAAGAGGAGTCACACACACAACCTATCCCCTCTGTGGTAGGAGATAGACTGAGGTACAGCAGGAAGTCACATGGTATCCCCCAGCCAAAGCTCGATGGCTATTGGGGGTACCATGGCAACAGGGCACGGTCACGTGATCACCAGCCTTTGCATTATCACCATTAGGCATATACAGTGAAATATATATGAGACAAGGGTGTAATGACAAAACCTGAATACAGCAGGGGCTTACACAACACACAGTTGCAGTGGACCACGGCCTTCCCAGAACAAGACTAGTTATAATAAAGAGGTACATACAAACTAGTGAACAGATAGCCTGTTCTGGGCCACTGCACCTGCATCTTCTGTACCGTTGCGATGCAGTTTGAAGTTTGCTCCTCTGTACGGTAAGACCATTAGGAGCACTGGAGCTACTCTCTGTGTATTATCAGTGTGAGATCAGTGGCCCAAACTCATTTAACCCTTTGAAAACACCAGTTACTTATTCATATTAGGAAAAATGCCTGTCTGTCCACTTTGATGCCAGCTTCTACATCCAGAACCACTTTGTGCCATGATGGACTGTTTTGGGTTTGATGCAAGGCATCCCTCTCTGTGTGCTGGCAGTGTGAAATGAGTGGCCCAAACTCATTTAACCCTTTGAAAACACCAGTTACCGTATTTTCCAGCGTATGAGACAACTTTTTAACCTCGAAAAATCTTCTTAGAAGTCGAGGGTCGTCTTATACTCTGGGTATGGTCGCCCCATACGGTGGGGGAGCTTAAGAATAGCCGCATTCCCACCATATACGACAAACACTATAAAAAAAAACTATTCTACTCACCTGTGAAACATTCCCAGCAGCCGCGTGTTTCCAATCCTGTTCCCGGCGCAGGCAGTGTGACGCACACTGCCTGCCCCGGAGATTCCCGAAGCTCTCCCGGGCAGCCGACTCTGGAAGTCCTCGAAGCCTTTGTCATTCTCTCGAAGCTCTCCCGATCAGACGTTCGGCTGCCCGGGAGAGCTTTGGGGACCTCGAGCGCAGGCAGGTCACCCAACCCTGCTGCAGTCAGGCAGGGGTAAAAATTTTCTGTTGTATAAGGCGAACCCCTGACAATCTTCTTAAAAGTCAGGGTTCGTCTTATACGCCAAGTCGTTTTATACGCCAGAAAATACGGTAATTATTCAGATCAGGAAAAAATGCCCGTCTACCCACTTTGGTGCCAGCTTTTACACCCAGAACCACTTTGGGCCAGGCTGGACTGTTTGGGGTTTAATGTGGGGCACCCCTCTCTGTTTACTATCAGTATGAGATTAGTGGCCCAAACTCATTTAACCCTTTGAAACCAGCAGTTACATATTCAAAGCAGGAAAAAATGCCCGTCTCAACACCCAGAACCACTTTGGGCCAGGCTGGACTCTCTTGGATGTGATGCAGGGCATCTCTCTCTGTTTATTATCAGTGTGAGATCAGTGGCCCAAAGCCAATTATATTTTTAAATCACAATTTTGTGTTTCCACTTTGATGCCCATATTTATGCCAACCGTAGGGTGAATAAGAAACTGCTGAATAAGAAACTTCAGCATTCAGGTGCCAATACCCTGGGAAAGCTGGGTGACCTCTATCAGGCTGACTACAAGATGGTGGGAAAGCTGGGTGACCTTCAACATACTGACTACATGATGCTGGGAAAGCTGGGTGATCTCCATCCTACTGACTACAAGATGCTGGAAAGCTGGGTGACCTCTGTCAGGCCTAGGACTAGAGGTCTAAAGGACTAGATGCTGGGTAAGGATGCTGGGAAAGCTGGGTGACCTAAGTATACAGAGAGGGGGCAGGGGATCCTGTATGGTACATTCCCCCCTTTTCCCATGTACTGTTCAGGGTCTGATGCCTATACAGAGCACCCTCCTCTTGCATATATGGGCACCAGGCCCTGAACAGTAAATGGGGGGAGGGGAGGCGTTACAGGGTCCCCTCCCCCTCACAATACTGCTTACAATTCCTGTGCGCCATAAGGATTTTTCCCCAGTGTTATTTACAGAGGAGGTCACACACTGCTGAGGGCCATAGGATGGGATCTAGCAGAACTACATAGAGATGGCCATCATTGGGGACTATACACTACTGAGAGATCCTGTTCATTTCAGGTCTATGAAACTTATAAAACTAATTAAAAACTTATTTTACATCTTTGCCCATTGGAAATAATGAGGGGGATTTAATCAAAGGGCTGTAAAGTAGAGCCGGCTCTAGCAACCAATCAGATTAAACTTAATTCTTCACAGATTTCTTAGAAAATGAGTTGTGGAATCTAATTGGTTGCTAGGGGCAACTGAGCCAGCTCTACTTTACAACAGTAATTGTGGCCCCCTCCCCTGCACATGATGACATCATGCATGGCTCTTGTACTGCTCATGATGACATCACACACAGTATATAAGTAGCTGCAGAGAGAATTTACCTTTGAGGGCTGGAGTGGTTGGTGGAGGTAAGTCTGCTGTGTCCTTTCTTCTCTTCTATAATACTAGGATGAAACTTTTGCTAGAATATCTTAATCCCTACAGGTATATATTATATTAAATAGGATAGGATTACCCCTCTATCCTGATCCCTACAGGTATATACTGTTTTATATATGATGTGATTACCCCTCTATCCTGATCTTTAGAGGTATATACTATATCATATATGATGGGATTACCCCTTTATTCTGATCCCTATGGATATGGATGTGGTGGGAATTCCCCCTTGCTTTAAAGGCACAATGTTTCTGATAAAGCCGAGTGTTCAGGTCTGGAGAAGGTTGCCGAACCCCAACAGTTCGGCAAGATTGCTCAACACTAATAATGAGTCTATCCTGATCACATGACACAATTCTGGGAAATTCAGAGAAAGCGATAAGAGCACACTTCTGCCGTCTTGATCCCGCAATCACTAAAGCCTATGACACATCCCATATCTATTTTCAGATTTAAAGACGTGACACTCTCTGCAGCTCGTAAGCGTAGAAAATGTCAATTTATTGGTACATAGTTAAAATACTGAGGCATTTTGGGTCTTCAGACAACCCTTAGGGTCCTATTCCACGGGCCGAGGAGGGCCCGATCAATGATGTAAACAAGTGGCGATCTGCTAGATCGCCGCTCGTTTACTGGGCCTATTCCACGGCCCGATGATCGTTGAGCGAGGGCTGCAAGGACATCGTTACCGATGTTCTTGCAGTCCTTGCAGAATCATACATTACCTGCAGGGCTTCTTCTCCGCGCTGTCTTCATCCCCGGGTCCCGCGCGCTCTATCTTCCAAATGGCCGGTCAGCTGACAGGCCACACTCGCGGCGGTCCCGGCCTGTGATTGGCTGAGCGCTCCGTCAGCTGACCGGCCATTCGGAAGATAGAGCGCGCGGGACTCGGGGATGATGACAGCGCAGAGAAGAAGCCCTGCAGGTAATGTATGATGCTGCTGCTGCTGTCAAATCGTCGGTCGCCCGCCGCGCACCGCTATTCAGCCGTAGCGTTGCGCGGTGGGGGAACGATGATTTTAGGTCTGGCCCTAAATGAACGATCAGCCGATGACACGATCATCGGCTGATCGTTCTATTTCACCGAACGATAATCGGCCGAATCGGGCCAATTCGGTCGATTATCGTTACTGTGGAATAGGGCCCTTAGTCATGGCTCTGTAGTCAATCCTGCTACAAGGGTATATAGAGATGTTCAACTCAAAGCCCCCACTTATGTTACCATATTCATTTCTGTGATGCAAATGTGCCACCGGGATCGATATTTTAACCATTTACCAAAAAAACTACAAATATTTTTCACCGAGCTGGAGAGATTGTCACTTCTTCTTTGCTAGGCTAAGACCCCGATATCCAGGGGGACCTCTCACACGCTCTTGCAGTGAAATAAAACTTGAAGTGCTGACCCTTACTTATGGATATCTATTTTCAGATTTCCTGTTTTAACGTGAAGCTTTAATACCTTGTGACTGTAAGAAAGCGATGGTAATGACCCATCTATCATAATCCGGACTCTCCAGGAGAGAAATGTGACATTTTCTTTCTTTGTAAATTTCAGAGAGGTATAATGTATTCTTGTATTATTATTATTACTCTTTCTCTTACTGTGAATTATTTTTCTGCCATACAAAGATTCTTTGCGTGACCACAAGTCACAGTAAATATCATCATCATCATCCACTGTTCTTCAGTAAGTTTACATGATGACCATCGATCTGTGAGACCCTGCTGAGATACTGCCTTAGCACCGCAATGATGCTGATCCCGGCAGTACTTGATTACTATGGGCTCCAGCAGCCCATTGTAAGAGATCAATGTAGTACATAAAAATAAATAATCATATTTGGTATCTCCGTGTCCATAATCACCCAAACTATTACATTATCGCATTAATAATCTTGCTCAGTAAATGGCGTAAGCGCAAAAAAAATGCCAAAGTGCAAAATCGCTGATTTTTAGTCACATCATATCTGGAAAAAATGTAATAAAAAGGAGCTGTGATTTCTACAAAAGATTCTCCAAACAATGTGAGGTCATATAAACGAGCTATAAGTCAGTCTGTCTCGTCGTGTCTAGGAACCATCTGTCCAGTATCCACAGATATCAATTCCAAAGTTTAAACACTCACAGAAATTTCTGACAGCTCTCGACCAAGTTATAAGTGCCAATGCACAACAACATGTATCATGCTCCTAATGGTCCAAAACCATAATGTCCAGTTGGAGCCGGAAAACTGTTAGACCATATTTCCCATTAAACCATCTCGCCCAACGCGTTTCAGTAACACCGTACGTTACGTCATCAGGGGCCGCAGGGTAAAGGGTCAATATAAGTAAGGGTACATAGGTCATGTCACATGTAAAACAACATTCATAGGCATGTTTAATACGCCAATAGATATTGTGACAGCATATGTTGCCGCATACTGTACTCACTGTGCCCCTATACAAGCGACCCTCAGGATGATGTCTCACGTGATAATGTAACACATGTGGACACTGTATGATATAGAAGGATGGTATAAATGCATGCAGTCATGTAACTTAGAGTTACTAAATATGTATGTACTGTCATACCTACTAAATCCCCTATTAGGGTCTATTGAGGCACAGGTAGGTGTATGTAACCAGTGAACCTATAAGCAAGTAGTTGGACTAGTGTCAAAATCCAGAACAAAACTAATAGTTTGCGAAAACCAAAGTGGGAGGCCGTAGCCTGTTACTTACAGTATGTGTGCAGCTTGGAGGTATGCTCCTGATGTCTGCTTTGGCAGAGTGCCGGGAGAGCCGCCAGCAGCCCGCTCTTGTAGCTGCTGCACGGCCCGGCGCGTCTGATGTCACACGCACCATAGGCGCACACTAGAGACTTGTCCCATCCCCCTGCACGCCCCGTATTATAGGGTATTGTAAAACACCTCCCCACCGCCACTACTATTGATCCTGTTACTGCCTTCCCTCTTTAGCTAATATTCTTAGTTTGTTATACACCATGAGCGCACAGGCTCATGACTACAATATCGCAGGCTTCCCTATCATGCCATGTATACCCTCTTATATTCTACTATATGGAGGACCATTTTTCTTCTCATCCCGGATATACCTCCAGAATAGTTAGATGCTCCAGCGATTTAGATAGACATCCTGCTCTAGCTATCCTTTACGGCATTCATAGCGAGTTACATTCATTAGCCAACACAACAGTGTCCAATAGTCTCGGTTATTTTCTTACATAGTTCTTCAACACACATTATCCCGTCATCTATAGCTAAAGGTGAGTTTTCTCACCAACGGTCACACATCAGCACCATAGACAGCTCTACATTGGCCGGAGCTCCGACTCTCTTGTTTACATACTGAACCCGAACACTCCCCCGGGGCATGCAGGGGGATGGGACAAGTCTCTAGCATGCGCCTATGGTGCGTGTGACGTCAGACGCGCCAGGCCGTGCAGCAGCTACAAGAGCGGGCTGCTGGCGGCTCTCCCGGCACTCTGCCAAAGAAGACGTCAGGAGCATACCTCCAAGTTGCACGCATACTGTAAGTAACAGGCTACGGCCTCCCACTTTGGTTAGTTTTGTTCTGGATTTTGACTCTAGTCCAACTACTTGCTTATAGGTTCACTGGTTACATACACCTACCTGTGCCTCGATAGACCCTAAGGGTGCCTTCACACCTACCGTATCGCAGCAGAAAATCCGCTGCGGATCCGCAGCAGATTTAACTAAATGAATGAACACAGCATCAAATCCGCACTTACAAATCCGCTGCGGATTTGACAGTGCGTATTTAATCCTGTGTTCATTCATTTAGTTAAATCCGCTGCAGATCTGCTGCGGATCCGCAGCGGATTTGACAGTGCGTATTTAATGCTGTGTTCATTCATTTAGTTAAATCTGCTGCGGATCCGCAGCGGATTTTTCTGCTGCGATACTGTAGGTGTGAAGGCACCCTAATAGGGGATTTAGTAAGTATGACAGTACATACATATTTAGTAACTCTAAGTTACATGACTGCATGCATTTATACCATCCTTCTATATCATACAGTGTCCACATGTGTTACGTTATCACGTGAGACATCATCCTGAGGGTCGCTTGTATAGGGGCACAGTGAGTACAGTATGCGGCAACATATGCTGTCACAATATCTATTGGCGTATTAAACATGCCTATGAATGTTGTTTTACATGTGACATGACCTATGTACAGGGCCGATTCTGGGGTCCGTGCCGCCTGAGGCAAATCTCAGGCCGCCGCCCCCCTCACTGGCACCCGAACCCCCCCCCCCCCCCCCCCCGCGCGCGCACGGCAAGCCCGACAATCATCATACATTACCAGCCCCACTCGCGCCCCCACCTCCCTGGAACACCCAGGGGCCGCGGCCACCGGAGCTCTTCAAGGCTGCTCTGCCCCTTTAAAAGCAGGGGGCTCCGCTACCACTAGCTGTTCTAACCAGTTCACTGAGCTTCCGGGACCGGTCACCTGATGCACGCTGGCCCCGGAAGCTCCAGCCCCGCGCACCACATCAGGTGACTTGTCCCGGAAGCTCAGTGGACTGGTTAGAACAGCTAATGATAGCGCAGCCCCTTGCTTTTAAAGGGGCAGAGCGGCCTTGAAGAGCTCCAGCGGCCGTGGCCCCTGGGTGTTAAAGGGAGGTGGGGGCGCGAGTGTATGTTCCGGAGGGGTCCAGGTTGGCAGAGTGGTAAGCGGCCCTTCAACTGAGAATCTGGGCGGCCCAGCGAGTATTTGCCTGGATCGTCAGATTATCAGTCTGGGCATGATTATGCCGCCCCCTGCAGGACCGCAAAATCTGCCGCCTGAGGCGGAATACTCATTCCGCCTCATGGCAGAAGCGGGCCTGCCTATGTACCCTTACTTATATTGACCCTTTACCCTACGGCCCCTGATGACGTAACGTACGGTGTTACTGAAACGCGTTGGGCGAGATGGTTTAATGGGAAATATGGTCTAACAGTTTCCTGGCTCCAACTGGACATTATGGTTTTGGACCATTAGGAGCATGATACATGTTGTTGTGCATTGGCACTTATAACTTGGTCGAGAGCTGTCAGAAATTTCTGTGAGTGTTTAAACTTTGGAATTGATATCTGTGGATACTTGACAGATGGTTCCTAGACACGACGAGACAGACTGACTTATAGCTCGTTTATATGACCTCACGTTGTTTGGAGAATCTTTTATTGTTAACATTTGGTACATGATGTACTTTTAATGCATACCGAATAAACTTGTAGTTTTTACTTTAAAAGTGTATCCTTCAGTATTCATTTCTAGTTTCTACGCAAGGATTAATAATTATTTGATTGTGGTGGGTGTACCCATTATTACACCATTTATATGTGTCTGTGATTTTTACCCCAGCCAGTAGGGGTCTCACTTTTCTCCCCACAGTTGCAGTGTGTGAAGGTTTAGCCTAACTGTGTTATTTTGTCCAATCACAGGTCCAATCACTCTTTCTGTCACACAACCCCATATAGGATAGGTGTTTCCTGTGAGAGTCAGTTTAGATCCAGTTCAGTCTATAGGACACAGACAAAGCCAAGAGTTCTTACTGCAGTGACTAAGCGGCCCTGGCTTAGGCCAGAGCCCTTGATGGGGGCTGAAACTGATTTCTATGAGACACAGAGACCACTAGTATTCAGTGCTAAGACTTGCGATAGACAGTGCAATAACCATGAGCTGAGTAAACCCTTGTCTACACCTGTCACCCCCTAAAGGGACTGATCCCCAGAAGAACAAAGTTGCTAAGTGCCAATGTATTCTACTGATTGCGCCTGACTAGCTTGGAGAATCTTGAGTAAGCTACACCCAGACACAGAGGCCTGGGACTCGTACTACCCTACCTGGGGGTCTCCAAGCTGGCGAACCAAAGGCGGTTATATATGAAAGCATATATATATTCATGGGTACGAGGATTTCTTCTTTCAAAGTTTCAAGCATCTACACTACAATCCCGGCAGAGTACTGTACCTATTAGACAAGGGCCCCTACACTACCCTCGCTGCACCAAGCACTTTCTCTACTTTTTCTTTTCTGGTCTGGCTATTATGAAGACTTCTCTGATTGACAACCTGTCTCCAAAGAATCTGCCAGAAAAACATTTTATTCTCTTTGCTCCAGCATTATCCTCATCTTTATACAAAGTCCCCATCTGTAGTTCTCCACACTGTATAGTTCAGCTAGACCCCTGTATGCCCCCATACAGTAGTTAGGCCTCTCTGTCCTCCCATACAGTAGTAAGAACCTTCTGTTCCTCCATATATTACAGGTGCTCTCTTTGCTCCCATATAATAGTTAGGTCCCCCCATGCCCCATATAGTAGTTAGGCCCTATTTTTGCCCCCAAAAAGTAATTAGATCGCCCTGCCCTGTATAGTAGTTACACTCCTCTGTGCACCAATAAACTCAGGACCCCTTCTGTGTATCAATATAGTGGTTAGGCCCCCTGTAGGTAGTTTCCCTTTTAGGCATCCTCCTGTAAGTAACTCTCCAGTAATAAGCCCTCCAGTATGTAGATTTCACCATGTGGACATCCTCTGTAGGTAATCCATTCTGCCAATTGCCCTCATGGGACTGTATGTTAGGAGGGGAGTCAGGGTCATCCAGAGTCATATTGATCACTAGTTACATACTGCCTGCCTTTTTTTTCTTTCGCTGAGCACTTGAGTTTTTCGGGATTCTTCACTCCACGGTGTCAGTGCTGAAGCAGCATAGAAGAAAGTTGATGAATCTACAAGAGAGAGAGAAGAGCAGGGTAAGGGGGACTATGGTCTATATTGGGGACAGGATGTGGGAGTAGGGTAATCCTATCATATATAGCCTATATATATATATATATATACCTGTAGGGATCAGGATATTCTAGCAACAGTTTCATTCTATTATTATAGAAGAAAAGGAAGGACACAGCAGACTTACTTTCACCAACCACTCCAGCCCCCCAAGGGTAAATTCTACGGCTCTGCAATGGTTTATATACTGTGTGTGATGTCATCATGAGTAGTACAGGAGCCATGTGTGATATCATCGTGTGCAGGGGAGGGGCCAACAATAACCAGTGCCATCATTGTGTGCAAGGGAGGGGCCACAATAACTGGTGTAAAGTAGAGCTGGCTCTGCTGCCCCGAGCAACCAATTAGATTCCACCACTCATTTTCCAAGAAATCTGTGAAGAATGAAGTTGAATCTGGTTGCTAGAGCCGGCTCGGTTTACAGCCCTCTGATAAATCTCCCTCATTATTTATAATGGGGAAAAATGTAAAATAAGTTTCATAGACCTGGAATGAACAGGATCTCTCAGTAGTATATAGTCCTCAACAGTGGCGGTCTTTGGCACCAAGCACCCCAAGCGATCGCTTGGGGCCCCCAACATCCAGGGGGGCCCCCACGTCCCGCTCTTGTGCTCAAGACCGCTAGACAGGGCCGCTGCCGCGCTCGCTGCTGCCATCTGAACTGTAACTATGAGCACTCGTAATGAGCGCTCATAGTTACATGCAGCAGCACTGACAGGGCGGGAGACATTGGCTCCCTTCCTGTCAGTCACTCTTGTGGCCGCAGAAAGGGCAGCTTTGTCCTTGTGGTGCCGGCACTCCAGTGACATCACTGGAGCATCGGCGCCAGGACAAGGGGAGTGCGGCCTCTTGTGATCGCAGGGAAAACCCTTCCTGTGGCCACAAGAGTGAAGAGAAGAGGAGACGCCCGGACCCAGGTGAGTATAAGTGTTTGTTTTATTGTGTTATATACTATATGGGAGGGGGGAGCACACAGGCGTGTTTAACTGGGGAGCGCACATCGGGGGTCTATATAACTAGGGGGAGCACACAGGGGGGCTATATAACAGGGGGAGCACACAGGGGGGCTATAGACTACTGGGGCTTCACAGAGGGGTCTATATACTACTGGGGGCAGCACACAGGGGTCTATATACTACTTGGGGCAGCAGAATGGGGTCTATATACAACTTGGAGAGCACACAGGCGGTAGCGCACAAGGGGTATATACTACTGGGGGCAACACACAGCGGTCTATTGTTTTGGAACGTGTGTCGAGGGTGGCCCCAAACATAACTTCGCTTGGGGCCCCAGAAATGCCAAGACCGCCCCTGGTCCCCAATAATGGCTATCTCTATGAAATTCTGCTAGATCCCATCCTATGGACCTCAGCAGTGTGTGACCTCCTCTGTAAATAACACTGGGGAAAGATCCTTATGGCGCACAGGAAATAGACAATGCACTGTAAGCTGAATAAATACAGAAATAAATAAAATACAGCTGTAAAACTGCAATATGTGGACACAGTCTGGAGGAGCACACTAAACTGCTTATTCACGTTCGCAATGACTAAACTCTACACTTGTTCATGACCAGACCATGAGGGGGTGCTACGTTCCCTCCCAGAGCTGGTAAATAGCTGCATAGCCGCTGCCATGACTGGCGAGGACTGCATCCTTATCACTGACAGTATTCAGTCACAACCTGGGCAAGTTGCGGGGCTGGGCGCATTCACTAGGCCTGAACAGTATCAGTGTGAGGCGGGGTGGGGGGTTCTGTATAGTACAGTACATGGGTGAGGGGGGTAATGTATCATACAATTACATTTACAATGTGAAATGAAATGGGACTGCTGCCATAAATCCACAAACAGGCCAATAGAGCATAAATTCAGTTGCCACCAGCAATATGGCGGGTTTAGTGGTATATCCGGAAGTGACGTCACGTCCAGCTTCCCGTCCTTCCCTCTGCCGGCCGTCATTGAGGATCTAGGGCACTCGTTTCTTCGTTCCTGCGCGTCAGTGTCATTCCGGAGGACAAAATGGCGGACAAGATAGGTAAGTGGTCGCAGCTTGTCTTCTTACTGGCGCAGCAGTCAGCATGGTGGAGTGCGGGCTGGGCGGGTGACGGACTCCTCCATATTGCACGTAACTGTGTGGCTGGTGTGGGTGAAGGCGCCTGCTGCTCGCTGTAGTCTCTGTATGTGCCCGGGGTCAGGAGGAGGCTGCGGATAGTCCGGATCATGGGGCGGAGGTGTGAGACCGCATGGGCCCCGGGCTTCTCATGGGAAGGGGTCACCTTGGTCATGTGGCTGCTTTCCCTGGCCCCTGGGTTGTAGACCTGCTCACTGCCTGTAGTGGTGAATGGATTCTGCAGAATGTAATGTCAGGCAAGACCGTGTTCATACTGTGCCCTTTGGTTGCGTTTTTAATTTGCCGTTTTAGTTTTCCTAAGTGAACTCCTATGTCCCTCAATTCACCAATCCATACAGAAAACACATGTTAGTTAACATTCAGTGTGAACACAGCCTGAGGATATGAGCTGTGTGTGACCTCCAGGCTTCCATAACCTGCCCCCTGGGTCATTGCATCCTACCCAGGGCGGTGATACTACATTGTAGAACTAGAATATAAGAGAATGGATATGTATCTGTAGACCCAACCCCATGTCAGGTGATGATGAGCTGATCTCCTTGCAGGCTAACCTGTGGCCCTCCAGCTGTTAAAAAAACTACACATCCCAGCATGCTGTGACAGTCCTCATGCTGCCATTGGTTTAGGGGATTTGCAGCAGCTGCAGAGCCATAGATTAGGGAACACTGCTCTGAGTGGACTTGTTGGCTGTACTATGGCCTCCTCAGTGTGATGGCACATAAGCCTCTAGTCGCTCGGTATAAGCCTCTAGTCGCTCGGTATAAGCCTCTAGTCGCTCGGTATAAGCCTCTAGTCGCTCGGTATAAGCCTCTAGTCGCTCGGTATAAGCCTCTAGTCGCTCGGTATAAGCCTCTAGTCGCTCGGTATAAGCCTCTAGTCGCTCGGTATAAGCCTCTAGTCGCTCGGTATAAGCCTCTAGTCGCTCGGTATAAGCCTCTAGTCGCTCGGTATAAGCCTCTAGTCGCTCGGTATAAGCCTCTAGTCGCTCGGTATAAGCCTCTAGTCGCTCGGTATAAGCCTCTAGTCGCTCGGTATAAGCCTCTAGTCGCTCGGTATAAGCCTCTAGTCGCTCGGTATAAGCCTTAGTCGCTCGGTATAAGCCTCTAGTCGCTCGGTATAAGCCTCTAGTCGCTCGGTATAAGCCTCTAGTCGCTCGGTATAAGCCTCTAGTCGCTCGGTATAAGCCTCTAGTCGCTCGGTATAAGCCTCTAGTCGCTCGGTATAAGCCTCTAGTCGCTCGGTATAAGCCTCTAGTCGCTCGGTATAAGCCTCTAGTCGCTCGGTATAAGCCTCTAGTCGCTCGGTATAAGCCTCTAGTCGCTCGGTATAAGCCTCTAGTCGCTCGGTATAAGCCTCTAGTCGCTCGGTATAAGCCTCTAGTCGCTCGGTATAAGCCTCTAGTCGCTCGGTATAAGCCTCTAGTCGCTCGGTATAAGCCTCTAGTCGCTCGGTATAAGCCTCTAGTCGCTCGGTATAAGCCTCTAGTCGCTCGGTAATAAGCCTCTAGTCGCTCGGTATAAGCCTCTAGTCGCTCGGTATAAGCCTCTAGTCGCTCGGTATAAGCCTCTAGTCGCTCGGTATAAGCCTCTAGTCGCTCGGTATAAGCCTCTAGTCGCTCGGTATAAGCCTCTAGTCGCTCGGTATAAGCCTCTAGTCGCTCGGTATAAGCCTCTAGTCGCTCGGTATAAGCCTCTAGTCGCTCGGTATAAGCCTCTAGTCGCTCGGTATAAGCCTCTAGTCGCTCGGTATAAGCCTCTAGTCGCTCGGTATAAGCCTCTAGTCGCTCGGTATAAGCCTCTAGTCGCTCGGTATAAGCCTCTAGTCGCTCGGTATAAGCCTCTAGTCGCTCGGTATAAGCCTCTAGTCGCTCGGTATAAGCCTCTAGTCGCTCGGTATAAGCCTCTAGTCGCTCGGTATAAGCCTCTAGTCGCTCGGTATAAGCCTCTAGTCGCTCGGTATAAGCCTCTAGTCGCTCGGTATAAGCCTCTAGTCGCTCGGTATAAGCCTCTAGTCGCTCGGTATAAGCCTCTAGTCGCTCGGTATAAGCCTCTAGTCGCTCGGTATAAGCCTCTAGTCGCTCGGTATAAGCCTCTAGTCGCTCGGTATAAGCCTCTAGTCGCTCGGTATAAGCCTCTAGTCGCTCGGTATAAGCCTCTAGTCGCTCGGTATAAGCCTCTAGTCGCTCGGTATAAGCCTCTAGTCGCTCGGTATAAGCCTCTAGTCGCTCGGTATAAGCCTCTAGTCGCTCGGTATAAGCCTCTAGTCGCTCGGTATAAGCCTCTAGTCGCTCGGTATAAGCCTCTAGTCGCTCGGTATAAGCCTCTAGTCGCTCGGTATAAGCCTCTAGTCGCTCGGTATAAGCCTCTAGTCGCTCGGTATAAGCCTCTAGTCGCTCGGTATAAGCCTCTAGTCGCTCGGTATAAGCCTCTAGTCGCTCGGTATAAGCCTCTAGTCGCTCGGTATAAGCCTCTAGTCGCTCGGTATAAGCCTCTAGTCGCTCGGTATAAGCCTCTAGTCGCTCGGTATAAGCCTCTAGTCGCTCGGTATAAGCCTCTAGTCGCTCGGTATAAGCCTCTAGTCGCTCGGTATAAGCCTCTAGTCGCTCGGTATAAGCCTCTAGTCGCTCGGTATAAGCCTCTAGTCGCTCGGTATAAGCCTCTAGTCGCTCGGTATAAGCCTCTAGTCGCTCGGTATAAGCCTCTAGTCGCTCGGTATAAGCCTCTAGTCGCTCGGTATAAGCCTCTAGTCGCTCGGTATAAGCCTCTAGTCGCTCGGTATAAGCCTCTAGTCGCTCGGTATAAGCCTCTAGTCGCTCGGTATAAGCCTCTAGTCGCTCGGTATAAGCCTCTAGTCGCTCGGTATAAGCCTCTAGTCGCTCGGTATAAGCCTCTAGTCGCTCGGTATAAGCCTCTAGTCGCTCGGTATAAGCCTCTAGTCGCTCGGTATAAGCCTCTAGTCGCTCGGTATAAGCCTCTAGTCGCTCGGTATAAGCCTCTAGTCGCTCGGTATAAGCCTCTAGTCGCTCGGTATAAGCCTCTAGTCGCTCGGTATAAGCCTCTAGTCGCTCGGTATAAGCCTCTAGTCGCTCGGTATAAGCCTCTAGTCGCTCGGTATAAGCCTCTAGTCGCTCGGTATAAGCCTCTAGTCGCTCGGTATAAGCCTCTAGTCGCTCGGTATAAGCCTCTAGTCGCTCGGTATAAGCCTCTAGTCGCTCGGTATAAGCCTCTAGTCGCTCGGTATAAGCCTCTAGTCGCTCGGTATAAGCCTCTAGTCGCTCGGTATAAGCCTCTAGTCGCTCGGTATAAGCCTCTAGTCGCTCGGTATAAGCCTCTAGTCGCTCGGTATAAGCCTCTAGTCGCTCGGTATAAGCCTCTAGTCGCTCGGTATAAGCCTCTAGTCGCTCGGTATAAGCCTCTAGTCGCTCGGTATAAGCCTCTAGTCGCTCGGTATAAGCCTCTAGTCGCTCGGTATAAGCCTCTAGTCGCTCGGTATAAGCCTCTAGTCGCTCGGTATAAGCCTCTAGTCGCTCGGTATAAGCCTCTAGTCGCTCGGTATAAGCCTCTAGTCGCTCGGTATAAGCCTCTAGTCGCTCGGTATAAGCCTCTAGTCGCTCGGTATAAGCCTCTAGTCGCTCGGTATAAGCCTCTAGTCGCTCGGTAGTAAGCCTCTAGGTCGCTCGGTATAAGCCTCTAGTCGCTCGGTATAAGCCTCTAGTCGCTCGGTATAAGCCTCTAGTCGCTCGGTATAAGCCTCTAGTCGCTCGGTATAAGCTCTAGTCGCTCGGTATAAGCCTCTAGTCGCTCGGTATAAGCCTCTAGTCGCTCGGTATAAGCCTCTAGTCGCTCGGTATAAGCCTCTAGTCGCTCGGTATAAGCCTCTAGTCGCTCGGTATAAGCCTCTAGTCGCTCGGTATAAGCCTCTAGTCGCTCGGTATAAGCCTCTAGTCGCTCGGTATAAGCCTCTAGTCGCTCGGTATAATCAGCTAGTCGCTCGGTATAAGCTCTAGTCGCTCGGTATAAGCCTCTAGTCGCTCGGTATAAGCCTCTAGTCGCTCGGTATAAGCCTCTAGTCGCTCGGTATAAGCCTCTAGTCGCTCGGTATAAGCCTCTAGTCGCTCGGTATAAGCCTCTAGTCGCTCGGTATAAGCCTCTAGTCGCTCGGTATAAGCCTCTAGTCGCTCGGTATAAGCCTCTAGTCGCTCGGTATAAGCCCTCTAGTCGCTCGGTATAGCCTCTAGTTTCGTCGGTAATAAGCCTCTGGTCGCTCGTATAAGCTGCTAGTCGCTTCGGTGTATAAGCCTCTGATTCGCTCGATGGTTGGGATTATAAGCTCTAGATCGCTCGGTGATAAGCCTCTAGTCGCTCGGTATGAAGCCCTCTAGTCGCTTCGGTATAAAGCCTCTAGTTCCGGCTCGGTATAAGCCTCTAGTCGCTCTAGGGTAGTAAGCCTCTAGTCGCTCGGATAAGCCTCTAGTAGTCGCTCGGTATAAGCATCTAGTCGCCTCGGTATAAGCCTCTAGTCGCTTCGGTATATAGCCCTCTTAGTCGCTCGGTATAAGGCCTCTAGTCGCTCGGTATAAGCCTCTAGTCGCTCGGTAATAAGCCTCTAGGCGCTCGGTATACAGCCTCTAGTCGCTCGGTATAAGCCTCTAGTCGCTCGGTATAAGCCTCTAGTCGCTCGGTATATAGCCTCTAGTCGCTCGGTATAAGCCTCTAGTCGCTCGGTATAAGCCTCTAGTCGCTCGGTATAAGCCTCTAGTCGCTCGGTATAAGCCTCTAGTCGCTCGGTATAAGCCTCTAGTCGCTCGGTATAAGCCTCTAGTCGCTCGGTATAAGCCTCTAGTCGCTCGGTATAAGCCTCCAGTCGCTCGGTATAAGCCTCTAGTCGCTCGGTATAAGCCTCCAGTCACTTGGTGTAACTTTCTTTTCAGTTCCCTTGGCAGAGAAGAGACTCCTGGATGTGAAGCTCGGACAGCTGCCCAGCTGGTTCTCTACATGCAACTTTACTCCCAATGGAATCTTTGCTTCCCTGCACAGAGGTAAGGATGATAGGCACACACTTCTCCGCTCCTGCATTGTCATTCCATTTGTAGTGTGAAGGTGGCCACACATTTGCAGCTGTTTTATATGAAGATGGGAACCTCTATATCAGGGGTAGAGAACCTTGGCTCCCCACCTGTTGGAAAACTACAACTCCCATCATGCCTGCACAACCAAAGATTTACTGTCCAGGCATGATGGGAGTTGTAGTTTTGCAACAGCCCGAGAGCCAAGGTTCCCTACCCCTGCTCTATATGGTGGCATCTGAAGTGTCCTGTTACTGAAATTCTCTAGTGATCATCTGATCTGATCCCTGCTCCCGATTCTTTTGTTTTGACATGTTAACAGAATGTACCCACAACTATCTGATTGCAGGTGGTCAGACCTCTACCCCCCCCCCCCAATCATCTTGAATAGACATCTATTAGAATTGAGCAGTGGGGGCTGCCTGGGTGATTTTTAGATTGTCCGGGCAGCCCATAGAAGATAGTAATGGTCTGCTGCTGCTCTTCTTACATGGAGTGACGGCAGCAGAATGTTCCTATCGTGGTCGTTTGTTCAAATTGTTGAAAGACAATCAGCCAACATCGTGCATGTTGGCTGATCATTGCCTTTTATTACACAAATTGATTATTTGCTGTAAAGGCCAATAATCCCTTTGTTTAAGAAGGACTTAGGGCTCGTTCCCACTGAGGAAAGGTAGCGGAATTCCGCGACGGAATTGTCCGCCGCGGAATGCCGTTAGCCTCCCGCTCATAATGGGAGTCTATGGGAGGCGCGCGCTCCTGCCCTGTCCGCGCTGAAGAATGAACATGTTCATTCTTCAGCGCGGACAGGGCAGGAGCGCGCGCCTCCCATAGACTCCCATTATGAGCGGGAGGCTAACGGCATTCCGCGGCGGACAATTCCGTCGCGGAATTCCGCTACCTTTCCTCAGTGGGAACGAGCCTTTAAGACTGTTTTCTGACAAGAGTCTCAGAACCCAGGAGGAGTTCCGGTGCTATCTTGGTCCTCCTCCTCACCGTCCGCCCGCTTGCTGCTGTTGTGCCTGCTGGGAGGTGACAGGACGCCGGCGCGCTATCATCGGCCCTCCTGCTTCTGCTATGGCGCCTGCCAGGAGGTATGTTGCAGGGGGAAATGATAGAATTCATTCCATCGTTTCCCTGAAAGGGGTCAGGAATTTGATCAAATCCCTGATTTTCTTCAGGGAAATGATGGAATGGCTTGGTCATTTCATCATTTCCCAGGATTTGATCAAATCCCAGGATTCTATCATTTCACTGCAACATATATGTTGATCAATGCAGCAGACACCTGGAGTTGCTATTTCAAGGAAAGCTTGTTAAGTGAGTAAATGAAAAGAACTGAAGCTGATAATGCTATACTGTACTAAGAAACTATGCACTTTTTCTATCCTCTATAAAAAAACAAACTCCTATTAGCAAGTAATGCACAATGTCTTATAACTTTGTACCCTTAAATTCTTGTCTGTTTTTATTCCTTAGGTTATCATCGCTATTATAATAAGTACGTCAATGTGAAGAAGGGAGGAGTTGGAGGTGTTGCCATGGTGTTTGTTTCTTATATAATATTGAGCTACATCTGGGGGTATGATCACATCAGTAAGTGACTTAAAAATAAGTAACTGTACAGAAGGGGTAGTGGTGACATAGACTTAGGCATATGTGTGTGGTCAAGCAAAATGCTCTTAAAAACATGTTAGTAAATGAAGAGTGCTGGAAGCCTGTGTTCCCACATATACATGCTTTTTTCTGAAAATCACTGTTTGAAACTCAGCATAAAGGCATCATGGGCAAACACAATAACACTCCTCCATCCCTGACTGTATCCTGGCTGGTATCTTCCTCTGCACTGCAGCCTCTAGTGGCCCTCAGGTGATCCTTAGTCGTTGCAGGACAACTGAGCAAGGACTTAGCCAGGAGAGGAAGTGTTGAAGCATTAGTGTCACTTCTGGACAAGTCCAAAATGAACAGATGTGTCAAATGTTTAGATCACACTGGGTCTTAATCCTGATATTTGTAACCAGGAAAAGCATGCTATACTCCCTGGCTGTCCTCTGGATCAGACTCATTACATGAGTTTGGACTTCCCTGTGCATAGTTTACAGTTGTTGTTGCCTGGTCAACATGGTAAGCCTATAGAAATGGAACTAACATTTAAGTTCCCATGTTTGAAAACTTTCTGTAAAGTAGCAGGACACCTGTCAAAATGGTGATCTATATAGATTGCTGCTTAGTGTCTGGCCCCAAAGTGGGCATTGCCATTTAACCCCTTTCCTGCTGGTCCAAGTGTAGAGTGTTCAACCCAGCAAGTAACCAGTATCACTACTCTGTCTGGCCTCAATGAAGCGTAGCATCCTCACTCCTTTGTTGACTGGAGAGATGGCATAGACCACATACCACTTTGCATGGCTCAACCTCAGGAGCAGGAGGTGGTTCCCTAGGTCTGCCTGGCCAGGGAATTTATAGCAGTAAGCTGGGGATGCATATGCTTCTCTAGGTCACTATTGTATAGCACTTTTTGTGAAGTTTGGAGAAACCCATATTTGTTTCAGTCAACACTGCTTACTGAAGAGTTTTGTGCATCTCCACCCCCCCCCCCCCTCATTTTCTTTTTTTTGAAGACTCTAGCCTGCTTTTATGTTTCCATAGCACGCTAAGTGTGGAGAATAAATGTAGTGGCATTTTTGCAAAATCTTTCAGCTGTATGCAAATTAGGTGGTTTGGTTCACTGGGGGGTGGGACTACTACCCTTACTGCACTGATCCTCGTGAATATAAAGGTGACACTCTGCAGAGACATCACCCCTGAGCTCTGGATGAATATTCAAGAGGAAGGATGGGGGGTAGTTCTGCTCCCAGTGCACTAAACTGCCTAATTTGCATAGTGATATAAAGATTTAGTAAAAACAGTGCTGTGGATTAGGATGTCTTCAAACCTGCAGTTTTTCCTTAAATAATTGTAATGTTGTAAAAATAATATATTTTGCTTTATCTGATTTTATTTTCCAGAGCATGATCGCTGGAGAAAGTACCACTGACTACAAGAGTCCACCCAATGTACACCAGATGCTTCTGTCTCTCTTCTGTATTAAATCTGTCTAGTAAAACAATTCTGGATGTGTTGTCATTTTTCTAGCTATGGACCATGGAACCATCTCGAGTTGTCTGCATCCTTCTTGGCCAAGATGCCCCTTCAATCTGGCTACCATCCAATATACCTGAAGGTCTTACCTGAAGACCACCCTAACAACGTCACCACATGTCCTACTGACTCAATCTCAGCCACATTACCTGGAAGAGGCATGCACGATGGGTGATTGGCATCACAGGACCACTGCACATGTGCAGCAGAGGCTAAATCACACACCCCCAGCCCATTTAAAGGGGTTATCCAGTGCTACAAAACATGGCCACTTTCTTTCAGAGGCAACACAGCAGTCGGATCAAAACGTCCGATCTTCACAAATATGGTATTAAAAACTAGAGATCATGGCAGAAAAAATGACGCCCTATAGGTGTAAAAATAAAAGCGCTATAAGCATCACAATAGGCACATTTTATTGCCAATTAATTTCCAAAAAAAAGGATTTCATTAAAAATAATGTTACATTAGAAAATCTGTGTAAACCTGCATATGGTTGTGTTCGGACTGACCTATAGAATAATAGTATGTCGCTTTTACCGTATAATGTATTACGTAGACACAGGAATCTCCCAACCGTTACCATATTGCATTCTTTTTTACGATTTCAGCAATTTATATCTTCATAAATAATAATTTTGGGGTTCCATCATACATGTTATGGTAGAATGAAAGACGCCATTACAAAGTACAACTATTCCTGTAACAAACAAGCCTTTACATGGCCCTGTAGATAGAAAACTAAAACTGCTAGAACTCTTAGAAGGGGAGGAGGGAAAAAACATAAGCGAAAAGAACAAAATTTTCGTGGTTCACTGGGTCATTTAGGGCCTGGTCCTCAAAGGGTTAAGGTGCCGCGGACATCTAGTGAGTAGACGCATACCTCGTGCTCCCACTGGCCAGACCATATCCGCTTGCTCAGTTAGTACTCTTTTATACTAACATGTTTTATGACTGCCAGCCAGAGTCTCATGATCAGCATCTGTATGCTCTTCACAGCGCATCTCCTATCCAGGGGCGGTCTTGGCATTTCTGGGGCCCCAAGCAAAGTTATGTCTGGGGCCCCCCCCTCGACATGCGTTCCAAAACAATAGACCGCTGTGTGTTGCCCCCAGTAGTATTTACCCCTTGTGCGCTACCACCAGTAATATATACCCCTTGTTTGCTTCCCCCAGTAGTATATAGACCCCTGTGTGTTCCCCAGTTATATATAGCCCCCTTTGTGCTCCCCCAGAAGTATATAAACCTCCTGTGTGCTGCCCCAGTTGTATATAGACCCCCTGTGTGCTGCCCCCAGTCGTATATACACCGTGTGCTCCCCCACTAGTATATAGGCCCCCTGTGTCTCCCTCAGGGGTATTTAGCCTCCCTGTGTGCTTCCGCACTTGGCTATAGACCTCCTGTGTGGCTCCCCCACTTGGATATAGACCCCTGTGTGCTCCTCCAGTAGTATATAAACCCCCTGTGTGGTTCCCCCAGTAGTATACAGACCCCCTGTGTGCCCCACCAGTATTATATAGACCCTTTGTGTGCTGCCCCAGTAGTATACAGACTCCTGTGTGCTCCCCGAGTTATATATAGACCACCTGTGTGCCTCACAAGTAGTATATAGACTCCCTGTATGTTCCCCCAGTAGTATATAGACCCCCTGTGTGTTCCCCCAGTAGTATATAGACCCCCTGTGTGCTCTCCCACTTGGATATAGACCTCCTGTGTGCTCTCCAAGTTGTATATAGACCCCATTCTGCTGCCCCAAGTAGTATATAGACCCCTTGTGTGCTGCCCTCAGTAGTATATAGAGCCCTCTGTGAAGCCCCAGTAGTCTATAGCCCCCCCCTGTGATATAGCTCCCCTGTGTTCTTCCCCATTTATATAGCCCCCCACTGTGCACTCCCCCAGTTAAACAGACCCCTGTGTGCTCCCCCTGTGCGCTCATTACGAGTGCTTATAGTTACAGTTCAGATGGCAGCAGCGAGCCGGGCAGCGACCCTGTCCAGCGGTCTTGAGCATAAGAGCGGGGCGTGGGGGCCCCAAGCGATCGCTTGGTGTGCTTGGTGCCAAAGACCGCCACTGCTCCTATCAGGAGTACATACACTATCATCCTGTGACTGGAACTCCCTCATCTAAAGACTCCAGCATTACCAACAACTGCAGCGGGCAATACAGTTACCTAGACAAGCCCCTTCCATCCTTCCTGCTTTAAAGAGGTTATCCAGTGCTACAAAAACATGGCCACTTTTCCCCCTACTGTTGTCTCCAGTTCAGGTGCAGTTTGCAATTAAGCTCCATTTACTTCAATGGAACTAATAGTGCGTTTACACAGGCAGATTTATCTGACCAATTTTGGAAGCCAAAGTCAGGAATGGACTTAAAAAGACAGGGAATCTCAGTCTTTCCTTTATGACCTGCACCCTGTTTATAGTCTGTTCCTGGCTTTGGCTTAAAAAATCTGTCAGATAAATCTCTCTGTGTAAACGCACCATAAGTTTCAAAACCCCACCCAAACTGGAGACAACAGTAGGGGGAAAGTGGCCATGTTTTTGTAGCGCTGGATAACCCCTTTAAGGACTTCTGAACAGCTTGCTACCCAAGAAAGTGAACTAAAATAACTTACCAATTCATTGTAGTGCACAACTCGGGCAGCCTAAAGGGGTTATCCAGCGCTACAAAAACATGGCCACTTTCCCCCTACTGTTGTTTAAAGTTTGGGTGGGGTTTTGAAACTCGGCTCTATTGAAGTAAATGGAGCTTAATTGCAAACTGCACCTGACCTGGAGACAACAGTAGGGGGAAAAGTGACCATGTTTTTGTAGCGCTGGATAACCCCTTTAAAGGGATTATCCAGTGAAAATCTTTTTTTCAGTCTGACACCGTTCTCTCTGCTGGCATCTCTGGCCGAGGCAGGAACTCTGTCTCTGTTTTCTATAAATCCCCATAGAAAACCTCTCCTGCTCTGGACAGTTCCTGTCTCAGACAGAGATGTCAGCAGAGAGCACTGTGTCAGACTGACAATAAAACACCAAATTTCCTGCATGACATATAGTAGCTAATAAGTATGGAGAGACTTGAAATTTTCTCTGGATAACCCCTTTAACCCTTTGAGGACCAGGCCCAAAATGACCCAGAGGACCACGCAAATTTTGATCTTTGCGCTTTCGTTTTTCCCTCCTCCCCTTCTAAGAGCTCTAGCACTCTGTTTTCTATCTACAGGCCATGTAAGTGCTTATTTTTTACAGGAATAGTTGTACTGTGTAATGGCGTCTTTCATTTTACCGTAACATGTATGATGGAATTCCAAATATATTATTTATGAAGATATAAATAGGTGAAATCGTAAAAAAGAATGCAATATGGTAATGTTTGGGGGGTTCCTGTGTCTACATAATGCACTATATGGTAAAAGCGACATGATACAATTATTCTATAGGTCAGTCCGAACACAACCATATGCAGGTTTACACAGATTCTCTAATGTTATACATACTTTTTTTTAATGAAATCCTTTTTTTTTGGAAATTAATTATTAATAAAATGGCCCTATTGTGACACTTATAACAGTTTTATTTTTTCACCTATGAGGCTGTATGGGGTGTCATGTTTTCCGCCATGATCTCTAGTTTTCATTAATACCATATTTGTGAAGATTGGACGTTTTGATCACTTTTTATTAATTTTTTATATATATATAATGTAACAAAATCGGTAATCCGCGCACTTTTTCCCTCTTTTCGTGTACGCCTATCACCATTCGCAATAACGTTTGTTATATTTTAATAGATCGGACAATTACGCACGCTACGGTATATTATGTATTTGTTTATTTTTATATGTTTTATTTATATAATGGGAAAGGGGGGTGATTCAAACTTTTAATGGGGGAGGGGTTTTGGGGTAGTGTGTTAGTGATTTTAACTTTTTTTTATACGTTTTAAGTCCCTTTGGGGGACTTGTACATACATTACTTTCATTTTATACACTGATCACTGCTATGGCATAGGCATAGCATTGATCAGTGTTATCAGCACTCTGCTGATTAAGGCTCAGTGACCAGAGCGCCGATCGGACCGCGCGAAGGCAGGTGAGAGACCTCCGGCAGTCCGTTTGAACTCTCGGGACCCCCGCAGTCATGATCGCGGCGTTTAAGGAGTTAATGTCATGCTGCAGCGTGTCATTAACGGTGAGGTGCTGATTGCAGCCGGCTCCACCTGCTCCGGAGCGCGCTTCATAGCACAGGACGTACCGGTACGTCCAGGGTCGTCTGGGCACAGACTTCCAGGACGTACCGGTACATCCTAGGTCGTCTAGGGGTTAAAATAGGGTGATGACTATCACGTATCTTACATATTTATTTTCTTTAGTGCACTCACATTTTTTTTGTCATAAGTACAACCTCAATTCCAAAAAAGTTGGGACACTAAACAAATTGTGAATAAAAACTGAATGCAATGATGTGGAGGTGCCAACATCTAATATTTTATTCATAATACAACACAAATCACAGACCAATTTTGGAAGCCAAAGTCAGGAATGGACTTGGAAGACAGGGAATCTCAGTCTTTCCTTTATGACCTGCAACTTGTTTATAGTCTGTTCCTGGCTTTGGCTTCAAAAATCTGTCAGATAAATCTCTCTGTGTAAACACACCATAAGAGAATGTAATATTTTAAGTGAAAAATATTTTCAAAATTTCAGTGTCTACAAATCCCCCAAAAGCTGAGACCATGCCGTTATTACCAGTGCGTGGCATCCTCCCTTCTTACAACAGTCAACAGACGTCTGGGGACAGAGGAGATCGGTTTCTCAAGTTTAGAAATAGGAATGCTCTCCCATTCATGTCTAATACAGGCCTCTAACTGTTCAATCGTCTTGGGCCTTCTTTGTCGCACCTTACTCTTTATGATGCGCCAAATGTTCTCTATAG
This sequence comes from Dendropsophus ebraccatus, assembly GCF_027789765.1. Taxonomy (NCBI): domain Eukaryota; kingdom Metazoa; phylum Chordata; class Amphibia; order Anura; family Hylidae; genus Dendropsophus; species Dendropsophus ebraccatus. The sequence goes on along the minus strand of NC_091462.1, from coordinate 72,726,021 downwards.
GTGAAAGATCTGGACTGCAGGCTGGTCATATTAGTACCCGGATCCTTCTCCTACGTAGCCATGATGTTGTGATTGCTGCAGAATGTGGTCTAGCATTATCTTGTTGAATAATGCAGGGTCTTCCCTGAAAGAGATGACGACTAGATGGGAGCATATGTTGTTCTAGAACCTGAACCTAGCTCTCTGCATTAATGGTGCCTTTCCAGACATGCAATCTGCCCATGCCACAAGCACTCATGCAACCCCATACCATCAGTGATGCAGGTTTCTGAACGGAGCGTTAATAACAACTTGGGTTGTCCTTGTCCTCTCTGGTCTGGATGACATGGCGTCCCACTGTTCCATAAAAAACTTCAAATCGTGACTCATCTGACCACAGAACAGTTTTCCATTTTGCCACACTCCATTTTAAATGAGCCCTGGCGCAGTGCAATGGGCTGAGCTTGTGAAGCTTGCTTAGAAATGGCTTCCTCTTTGCACTGTAGAGTTTCAGCTGGCAACGGCGGATGGCACAGTGGATTGAGTTCACTGACAATGCTTTCTGGAAGTATTCCTCAGCCCATTCTGTTATTTCCTTGACAGTGCCATTCCTGTATGAGGTGCAGTGACGTTTAAGAGCCCAGAGATCACGAGCATCCAGTAGAGTTTACGGCCTTGACCCTTAGGGTGCGTTTACACAAAAAGATTTATCTGACAGATTTTGGAAGCCAAAGCCAGTAATGGATTTGAAAAGAGGATAGATCCCAGTCTTTCCTTTATGACCTGATCCCTCTTTATAGTCTGTTCCTGGTTTTGGCTTCAAAGATCTGTCAGATAAATCTGTCTGTGTAAACGCACCATTACACACAGCGATTATTCCAGATTCTCTGAATCTTTTGATAATGTTATGTATGGACGATGATGATAATTTTAAATTCTTGGCTATTTTACGCTGGGTAACAGCATCCTGGTATTGCTGGTATCTTTCTGCGCAACAATGGTGGAATTGGTGACACTCCGAGTAGCTCTTTTTATACCCAAACATGTTGTAAATTTACCTAATTAGTGTTGATTGGTCTTCCAGCTGTTCGTTATATGCTCAATGTAATTTTTCTAGCCGCTTCTTGCTGCTTGTCCCAACTTTTTTGGCATTTGTAGACACTGTGAAATTTTGAAACAACTGAACTTAAACTTTTAATCTGTGAATTGTGTTTTATTCTGAATAAAATATTAGATATTGGCACCTCCACATAATTGCATTCAGTTTTTTTTTCACAATTTGTTTAGTGTCCCAACTTTTTAAGAATTGAGGTTGTATAAGCCATATATACTTACCTGGCCTCTTCACTGACAGACAAGTGCCCTGGATAATAAATATCTAAATTTTCAGATATCTACCAAATAAAATTTAGAGGCAGTCAAATCATGATAAATCCTGATCTGCAGGTATCCCAGAATCCATCTGGTCAACACTTTAAGACATAACTCTGAGCTCATAAAGATATTCCCAATGAACTTCACTACATACCGTCAAACCTACTCAGGACACCTACCTAACAGCCTCCTTCTCTGTCATCCACAGGCGCATGGGCCTTGATGAATCTTGTGTGCTTGTGCAATTTTTCAGCTAACAAAACTTGCATAAAATAAAAAATAAAAAAATCACATGATAAATCCATCCAAGTTAAAGTAGTTACCATGAAACCACACCCCCTCCGAGTGTAGAAAAAAGAGTGAATTTACAGTAAAAACGAAGAAAAGTGCTAGTCAGTCGGCTGCCTTTGATCTCTGCTCTGTTCCGCTTCGGCGCCTGACAAAGCTGGATGCAGTCCTGGGAAACTTCTCCAGCTTTGCCAGGCACCAAGAACGGAATGCAGCATAGATCAAAGGCAGCCAGATGACAAGCCAATTATGGCAAAGCAATTCGCTTACACTGTAAATTCGCTGATCTCTACACAAAAGGCTTGATAAATCTTGGGAAAAATTTTACGCCATGTGCAAAAGCTCCAAATTAGCCACAATGGCACATCCATAGTGATACACGAGCCCTTTAGTTTGTTGTACTCTGTTGCCATCCAGTGGCTATACTATGTACTGCCATTGTGGATAAGTCACCTTATTGGTGTATACATTGCTTTCAGTACTACAACTGCCTATGTCTTTTTTGTATCCTTATGAGGATTTTATTGGGAAGGTCTTCAAGGAGCGTTAGCAGTATTGCACCTGGACTTTGGCCATATAACTCAAATCGAGCTGAACGTGCTAATCAGTGGCTGCAGCTGGGCAACACACTGATTGGCCGGGCGGGACCCTGTGCAGTGAAGAGAGGTAATGTATACAGAGCGGGAGCCGGGCGGCAGCAGAAGGGGTTAAGGGGCCGGCAGAATTACATACACGCAGCGGTTGTTCAGACAGCTGCGAGTATGTAGTGACAGTGAACTGACCCTTAAAGGGAATCTGTCAGGTCTATAACAGGTACAGAGCTGCAGACACAGGCAGATAGATGAGTGGGAGATAAAACAAGAAATGCTTTTGTCTTTGCTGATGGCCATTTGCAAAGTTAGAAAACTGCATTTTCCCTCAGAAGCTGAAGTACCACAGCTATCTGCTTATAGTATTTTCATTGGAAGCTGAAGGGCCACACCTATTTGCAGGTCCACAGGGCTCCAGACTAAAAAATTTACCTAGGAGCCATTGGCTCCTAACCTGAAAAATTTAGGCGCCAAATAGAATATTTGGTCGCCAATATTTTAAACCATGTAAAATTAATGTTATGTTAAATGGGACTTACTGTGTGCAGAGGCCACGGCAGCCTCCTCCTCCTTTAGATCCTTTCTTTTCTTAGTTTGAAAACGTTCAACATGGAAACTTGCAACCTGACAACCATATACAGTCTGACAACCATATACAGTCTGACTCAGTACTTCAGCTTCACTTGGCTAGCCTTTTAATGAGGCTTACTCTTCTGAACTTGAACTTAAAGGGAACCTGTCGACCCCCGTGCCGGGGTGACAGGCTCCCAACCCCCCGTTAGAGACCCCTATACTCACCTCATCTTCACCCCGCTTCTGAAGATGGTCGGGTCACGGAGATCTCAGCCGCTGCAGCCCGGCGTGCGCTGAGAGATGAGTCCAACGCTCATAGAGAATGACGGGAGAGTCCAGTGCTCCGTCATTCTCTATGAGTGTTGGACTCATCTCTCAGTGTGCGCGTCAGGCTGCAGCGGCTGAGATCTCCGTGACCCCGACCATCTTCAGAAGCGGGACCCGGCGCGATGAGGTGAGTATAGGGGGTTCTAACGGGGGGTTGGGAGCCTGTCACCCCGTCACCGGGGGTGACAGGTTCCCTTTAAAAGCTTGCAACAGTCTATACATACTGAGCTAGACTTATGACTGCAGCCATAGTGACCCCCACAAGATGTGTATATAGATAGATATATCTCTCACCAAGTGACTAATGCAAGTGACCCCCTACAATACAGACACCTGAGGGGCCCTGATAATAATAATTGTGCATATATCTATCTCCCAGTGTCTGCAGCCAGTTTGCCCTACACTTATAGATGGCCCCCTCCCCTTATAGATGACCCTCTCTACCCCCATTATAGATGCCCCCTCTTCTCCCCCCCTTATAGATACCCCCTCCCCTTATAGATGACCCCCTCTACCCCCATTATAGATGCCCCCTCCTCCCCCCATTATAGATGCCCCCTCCTCCCCCCCATTATAGATGCCCCCTCTTCTCCCCCCCTTATAGATACCCCCTCCCCTTATAGATGCCCCCTCTCCCCCCCATTATAGATGCCCCCTCTTCTCCCCCCTTATAGATACCCCCTCCCCTTATAGATGACCCTCTCTACCCCCATTATAGATGCCCCCTCCTCCCCCCCATTATAGATGCCCCCTCTTCGCCCCCCTTATAGATACCCCCTCCCCTTATAGATGCCCCCTCTCCCCCCCCATTATAGATGCCCCCTCTTCTCCCCCCCTTATAGATACCCCCTCCCATTATAGATGCCCCCTCTTCTCCCCCCTTATAGATACCCCCTCCTCTTATAGATGCCCCCTCTCCCCCCCATTATAGATGCCCCCTCTTCTCCCCCCCTTATAGATACCCCCTCCCCTTATAGATACCCCCTCCCCCTATAGATGACCCCCTCTACCCCCATTATAGATGCCCCCTCTTCTCCCCCCCCTTATAGATACCCCCTCCCCCTATAGATGACCCCCTCTCCCCCCCCATTATAGATGCCCCCTCTCCCCCCCCATTATAGATGCCCCCTCTCCCCCCCCCCATTATAGATGCCCCCCTCTCCCCCCCCCATTATAGATGCCCCCTCTCCCCCCCCCCATTATAGATGCCCCCCTCTTCTCCCCCCCTTATAGATATCCCCTCCCCTTATAGATGGCCCCCTCTCCCCCCCTTGAAGATGGCCCCTCTTCTCCCCCCATTATAGATGCCCCCCCTTCTCTTCCCCACATTATAGATGCCCCCCCTTCTCTTCCCCCCATTATAGATGCCCCCCCCCCTCCCTTTCCTCTATGGTAAGCAGTATTTAAAAAAAACAAACACACAAACTCACCTGACAACCCGCTCCCCCGGCGATCCTCTTCTTCGGACGCTGTCCCCGGCTGCCGGGGGTGTCCCGTCCTATCCCCGGCAGCGCGGCTCGTCAGTGAGCTCCCTGTACGCCGGGGCTGTGACTTCTGACACAGGAAGCGTCTCTGCGTGCACTTCCTGTGCCGGAAGTCAGGGCCCCAGGCAGCTCACTGATGCGCCGCGCTGCCGGGGATAGGACGGGACACCCCCGGCAGCCGCGCATCAGCCGCGCATCTTAAAGAGACAGCGCGCTGCCGCCGGGGCCAGTCGCAAATGGCGCCCAGATTAATAAATCTGGGCGCCATTTGCAAAACGTCAGTCGCATTGGCGACCATTTTGGTCGCCATCTGGAGCCCTGGTCCACCTGGTAGGGATCTGACAGATTCCCTTAAGCTTTGTTGACATGACACCAATAAGTCACCACTGAACCCACACTTCTCTAGTGGGCTGTTACTAGGCAACAGTAACACTTTTTATAGGATTGTCCTTTGAACCAGGTGTGGAGTATATTTGCATGAAGGGCTGCTATAAAAGAAAAAAGAAATTGGCCTATAAGGGGTATAAAGAGATTGGAGGTGTGGGAACCAGGGTTAATGCCTTGATTTTGCATTAAGAATAATAAACTTTTGGTTCCAGGTCAGACCCCATGGGGAGGTATGAGGGGAGAGGCTGGACTGGAAATGCAAGTTGTATAATTCAGGCCAACATTTCCCATCTGAAGTGCCCCCAAAAATGAAGACCCAGGCGATATGATGAGTATGTCATAATAATGGGAGATGGATGGTTATTAATGTGACACATGCCCTGATAACTCTGCTCTCTGTACCAGCTTTAAATTACATCACTCATCCCTTGAATATTAAGGCTAGGTTCATAATGCATTTTTTCACAATTTCTGTATGTTTAATTTTAACATACAGAAAATGTGACCAACCACATTTATGTTTATGTAATAAAAAAAATATTTATCCAATTCAATTTAAAAAAATATAATATATATGTTAATGGGGAACAGATTCCGCAATATGGCATACAGCAGCATCTGTTTCTGCAACAGATTTTTTTTCTTCTTTTTAACATATCTATATTTAGCAAAAGGATGCAGTGTGGACACAGATCAATCATACTTGTTCTGGTGACATTAACAAACGGATTACCAAAAGTAGGAGTCACCGGCACTATTCTCTATTGATGGCTATGTATAGTATGCCGCCATTCACTGAGGGCTATGACCGAGTTGCCTGTGGGGTGCTCCTCCTATGTAGGTATATGCATAATCCAAATATACAGGAGAGAGAGAAGAGGGCACTCACTAATTTGTGGCAAAATTCTTCTTTATTCATAAGATGTGCAGTTTAAAAGTCCATAGAGACATTTCTCATGCGGGCAGACGCCATACCACCTTCACGGCGTTAACATGATGGCCATTTCACGCGCATGCGCGCTTCAACGCATGACGCCTCTCCCGTAGGTCACAGGTGAAAGTTCATAGTAAGTTCTTAGTTCATAATAAATTCAGTAATAATAATAGAGAGGAATCAATGTGGATCAAGTCAATGCCACCTAAAGGCATGTTCAGATGCGGAAACTGTTCCTGGTGTGAACATGCCTTAGTAACAAAAACCGTAACCGTAGGTGGAGTTAGATACGATATAAATGAATTTATTTGTTGCAAAACGAAATGTTTGGTCTATGCCATTATATGCACATGCGGTATGTTTTACATCGGTAAAACCTTGCGACCTTTAAACCGCAGGTTTTACGAACACATTTATGCTATAAAAAATAAAAAAGCAGCAACTAAAATAATAGAACACATTCACACACAGCATAATGGCGACACCAGTTGCCTCACATTTACAGGTTTAAAAAAGGTTTTTTACCTCACATTTTGTAACGCCCACTCCAAGTACGTCACAATAGGTATTTCACCTGTGACCTACGGGAGAGGCGTCATCTGTTGAAGCGCGCATGCGCGCGAAATGGCCATCATGTTACGCCGTGAAGGTGGTATGGCGTCTGCCCGCATTAGAAATGTCTCTATGGACTTTTAAACTGCACATCTTATGAATAAAGAAGAATTTTGCCACGAATGGGTGAGTGCCCTCTTCTCTCTCTCCTGTATATTTGGGTGACATTAACAATGTATGGAGGGGGTTCGGAATTCAAGTCTGCTGTAAACACAGCATCTTCTGGCTGCTATCGATCCATTGTCTGCGTAATACGTGGTTTTACATTCCAAATGCTTATTTAGAAACACATCTTCAACTTACAAAATAGTTTCAACAGAAGATGAAATCAGTGGATGCTATAGGGCAGGACCCCTGTGGCTGAATGCGGCTCAGAGAATGCAAAAGCATAGAGCTACAAAGAGGTCAGGTTTTTGCTCATGTGCATACACCCTAATGTTTTATAAACTGGCATAGACCCAATATAAAACAAAGCAGTAGATCAGTACAAATAAATGTACATTTTTAATTACAAAAAAGTAATTGCCAAAATATAATTTTGGAAAGTGACAGAATGAGGGAACTTTAGAAACTGCAAACCAAATTAGAGTTTGCCAGATTATTTACAGAAGAGAAAAAAAATTGAAATTTTAAAGTTAAAGTTATATATATATAAAAAAAATAAAGCCCAGTGTCCTTTTATTTCTTCACTTAAGAAAATGCTTTCACTCGTTAAACATCTACATCCTCCAAACATGTCCGGCTTCAGTCACTGCCCACTCAGGAATGCTAAGTGACCCTTTGTACATCTGTTGGCATAATGTCCTTTCTCACCGCACTGCAAAGACATGATGTCGTACATTAGATTTTTTTAACTTTAAAGTAGGCAGCATTTATTAAGGGATTAAAAATCTAGGCCATACTAATCAGACACAGCAACCATTCGTTCTTGAACATTGATTGGTAGGCTCCTGCAGAGAGGGGTATGGGATACATCCAGCGTATCCTCTTATCACTAGAGATGAGCGAACAGGGTTCGAGTCGAACCCGAACGATCGGCATTTGATAAGCGGGGGCTGCTGAACTTGGATAAAGCTCTAAGGTTGTCTGGAAAACATGGATACAGCCAATGACTATATCCATGTTTTCCACATAGCCTAAGGGCTTTATCCAAGTTCAGCAGCCACCGCTAATCAAATGCCGAAAGTTCGGGTTCGGATCGACTCGAGCATGCTCCAGGTTCGCTCATCTCTACTTATCACTCCTATTAGCCAAACAGTACAATAGTAACCATATATCCACATTCTTCTGTACCATTTCTGAAAGCTGATAGAAATCAAGTAGGGAGTCCACAAAAATATGGATACAGTTATAGGCTGTACCCATGTTTTCCTGGCTGCATCCAACTTTTCCAGCCACTGGGAGTCAAATGCCAAGTGTTTAACATTCATATCATACACTTGTATAGAATTGGTGTTAAAATCACATACATCACACTGCCTGCAGCTTTAATTAAAAAAAAAAAAAAAAAAAAAAAAAAAAGTTGACAGGCGCTATCGAGGGCTACTTTGGAATTTCATTCATCGACTACACAATTGCCACACACAAGGCCACATTAGAAGATCTCAGGGGTTGGATGTGGCCCACGGGCCAGAGGTTCCCCACCCCTGCTTTAAGTAAAAATGCATCTTAAGCAGCTATTACAAGTATAGACGTTTTTGTTAAGAAAATGTTTGGTTTTGTGCAAAAAGAAAGCATAAGTTAACAGCAATATAATAAACTGTAGTTTCAAGAATAAAATGGTGTAAGCTGATGCCCTGGTACAAATTGCCTACAGAATAGGACCACATTGTGCACATAGCACCTTACCTTATAACAGGTAACCTGTTCGATTGGTCTTGGCCCCCGATTTCCTAAGTTATTGTTCTGTGACTGCATGACACCAATGGTCTGTGGAGAGCGCTGGGGACCAATAGGTGAGCTCTGGCTTGTTAACTGGATGAGGGACGATGATCTTTGTGATGACTGGTTGTTATTTTGCTGCATGCATTAATGGGAGAATACGGATAAGCAAAAAAAAAAGTTTACAGAATATAGTAAGTGACCTTTGTGAAACAACCACCAGATTATATATAAAAAAAAAACCCAATTGTGTGTTTTTTGTTCTTTTCGATGCAGTTTTTTGTAAGAAAATAAAAGGGTTTCTAATCTAATCTAAAGGCATTTGGTTTAGAACTCTGCAGTTAGAACAACTCCGGCGGTTTCCTTTTTTTTCTTAACACACATTATGGTGCGTTTACAAAGAGAGATTTATCTGACAGATCTTTGAAGCCAAAGCTAGGAAAAAAGACTATAAACAGGGAACAGGTCATTAAGGAAAGACTGGTATCTATCCTGTTTTTAATCCTATTCCTGGCTTCAAAAATATATGTCAGATAAATCTCTGTGTAAACATACCCTAACAAAGTTATATAAGGGTCCATTTACACAGAAAGATTATCTGACAGACTATCTGCCAAAGATTTGAAGCCAAAGCCAGGAACAGACTATAAACAGAGATCAAGTCATAAAGGAAAGAATGAGATTTCTCCTTTTTTCAAATGCATTCCTGGCTTTGGCTTCAAATCTTTGGCAGATAATCTGTCAGAATCTTTCTGTGTAAATGGACCCTAACTTTGTAATATGTTTTAATTAGCTATTAGGCTGAGCGAGCTGGAGGACATGTGATGCGATCCTGTCAATGAAAAGGCTGCCAGTACGCATGCACACCAGTAGCCTTTTCTCTCCCATTAATTTTACTGGAACCCAGAAGTGAGGAAGAACCGAAGATGCAGACTGGGACAATCGTCTCTGAAAAGATGGTGAGTATGAAAGAATGAAAAGATTATGGACGATTCTCGATTTTATTTGCTAAATAAACAGAACATTTTTCTCCTTGCAGCCTCAGATACTATTTTAATGGTGTTAGAAACAGCAACTGTATTGCTTCCCACTGTAACAGTTTCCTCTGTGCCCCCATGTAGTAGACAAACCCCTCTGTGCCCTATATATGTAGTTTTGCCAAATATGTGCCACTCTATAGTATAAAAGATCTTTGTAGGGTGTAGTAGTAGAGGTATAGTGAAAAAGGAGTGTAGTAGTACAGGTATAGATGAGTGTTGTAATAGTAGTACTGGAATAGATGAGTGTTGTTGTGGTAGTAGTACAGGTATAGATGAGTGTTGTAGTGGTAGTAGTACAGGTATAGATGAGTGTTGTAGTGGTAGTAGTACAGGTATAGATGAGTGTTGTAGTAGTACAGGTAAAGATGAGTGGTGGTGTTGTAGTACAGGTATTGATGAGTGTTGTAGTAGTACAGGTATAGATGAGTGTTGTAGTAGTAGTAGTAGTACAGGTATAGATGAGTGTTGTAGTAGTACAGGTATTGATGAGCGTTGTAGTAGTAGTAGTAGTAGTAGTACAAGTATAGATGAGTGTTGTAGTAGTAGTAGTACAGGTATTAATGAGTGTTGTTGTAGTAGTAGCAGTAGTACGTGTATAGATGAGTGGTGGAGTTGTAGTACAAGTATAGATAAGTGTTGTAGTAGCAGTACAGATACAGATGATGGGTGTATAAGTACCAGTATAGTAGCTGGTGTGGACGGGGGGTGCAGTGCTGGCTCCTTCCCCGCTCTCTGGTGATGTGGTCTGGGTCTTGCTTCATTCGCCGCTCTACCTCTGGTCATTGTCCCGGGGGCTATTTAGGGCCTGGCTGCTGCTGAAGACCTCTGCTGCTGCATAAGGGTGGCGGGGAGAAATAAGATGCTGCAGCACTGGATCCAGCATGGGGTGCTCTCTCTCCCCTCTGTTAGCTTCAGCTCCAGCAGCAGAAGGCAACCACTCACATTGGGGGGTACTGTGGCCCTGCACCTTGGGAACGTGCTCTGCGGCTGCCTGGTCCTGCCTGACCAAGCTGGGGCAGGTTGTGCTGTGACTCCCCTGCTGGATCGCAAGTTGCTCCTGGCAATGATTTTCCAATTCTGGGCAAATTAATCCGATTAATTGCCCAGCCCTAATTGAATGTACAATATACTATGTGCTGTCTGTTACCATTTTTATTTCACTAAACACTAAAAACAAAATTTTCTCTTGTACATTTAAAGGAGGTATTCCAAGATAAAATAACTTGTTCCCTACCCAGAGGATAAGAGACAAGTAAAAAGATTGTGGGGGGTCCCACCTCCATACCCCCGGCAATCTTCATACCAGACTGTGGCTCCTTTGTTTTGAAAGCCATGGGTACGGCATGTGACACGACTATTTATTCCTATGGAATCATCGTGAAAGAGCCATGTGCTGTACTCTGCCCTCGCTGTCGCCTCCTTAGAGAATGAATGAAGGCGACGAAGAGAGCAGAGTACCGCACTCTGCTTTTTCTGATGGCTCCAAAAGAAATGAATAGAGCCAAGGAGCACATGCCCTATTGGTGGTTCTATTCAAAACCAGGGAGTGGGCCCGATAGGGAGATCACCAGGGGATGAAAAATAAATACATAAATCACATTTTTGTGCAATATTTCAATGAACTTTATTGATTATTAAAAACAAACATTACAAAGTGTGCAGAGTAACTTACCTTTTGCTGGTTCTGGGTCTGCTGAGGTAGAGGAGGTTGTTCAGTCGCTCCCATAGGCAATTCAAAGCGGGGACTGCAAAATTAAACACATTTAATTTAACTGTTGAATAAAAAGTAAATGCGTAGGGTAGTACTGCCAAGATACTTTATGTATCTGTGAATACTTCTATTTAAAAACACAGTTCTATGAGAGTGATTATGTTTTCACCATGTGAAATAAGTAATAGGTGCCCCATTCAGTAAGTACATGACATGGATTGGCTAACACATCGTCGACGGATTGGCACATATGGACAGTGTAGTATCAAAATGGGTTAGCCGTAGCAGTACCTAAAAATTACGGATGTATTTGACCTTTATTTTACAGTGTGTGAATACAGCCTTAGAATGTTTGTACACAATCCCTGAAATGTTATGTTGGATTGTCTTTTGTTATGAAAATGGGTTCCACGTGCAAAGACCCCAATGGAGGCTAAAAACAGACAGTGTGTTCAATTAAGGATTTCAACTGTTAGTTTCCAACTCAGCACTCCTCGGAGAGTGACTGGAGCAGTGCACAGGTCTGGGCTACACAATGCCTCTGGCTGCAACAGGGGTCACACAACAAGATAAAATTGTTGCACCCTTTATATCATGGTACATTTGCAGTGCAAACCTATTTACTTAGGTGCAACAAAACACAATCTACAGGGCATGACATGGTGGTATCTGACCGAGTCACCTCTGTTGTAGCAAGAATCAGCATGTAGCCCAGATCTGTACACTGCTCACACCACTCTCCAAGGCCTCGACTGAGGAGAGCTGAACAGTAGAAAGTGGGGAAAGTGCAGTGATTAGCCGTGCATTCCTTTGTATTTGTTTTAGTGATTGCTGGGGGTCTTAGTTCACAGACCCCAGATGATCAAATCTTGCAGCTATGACATGTCAAAGGTTTACTAAAATTCTAGTAACTAGGGCTGGGCGATATGGCCTAAAATTTATATCACAATATAATTTGATGCATGCACGATATAACGATATATCACGATATATAATTATAAATATATAGGGGAGGGCTGATGACTGGCAAGGGGGGGTGATAACTGGCACAAGGGAGGGGAGGGCTGATGACTGGCAAGGGGGGCTGATAACTGGCACAAAGGCTTCAGCCCCCTTTGTGCCAGTTATCAGCCCCCCTTGCCAGTCATCAGCCCTCCCCTATGCTGGCCCCTTTGTGCCAGTTATCACCCCCCTTGCCAGTCATCAGCCTTCCCCTGTGCCATCAGCCCATCCTGTGCCAGTCATCAGCCCCCTTTGTGCCAGTCATCAGCCCCCCTTGTGCCAGTCATCAGCCCCTCTTGTGCCAGTCATCAGCCCCCCTTGTGCCAGTCATCAGCCCCCCGTCGCCAGTCATCAGCCCCCCGTCGCCAGTCATCAGCCCCCCGTCGCCAGTCATCAGCCCCCCGTCGCCAGTCATCAGCCCCCCGTCGCCAGTCATCAGCCCCCCCGTCGCCAGTCATCAGCCCCCCGTCGCCAGTCATCAGCCCCCCGTCGCCAGTCATCAGCCCCCCGTTGCCAGTCATCAGCACCCCCAACCCCCGCCCCCCCGGTGCCAGCCATCTCACCCCTCACTGTTTTCCAGGCATTTCATGTGCCAGCCATCATGTCCCCCCAGCCAGGGCCATCATCAGCCCCATGCCAAGCCATCTGCCGCCCCCGACCCCTCTGCTACTTACCTTTCCTGCAGGGCTGGCTGATGGAGTCCGTGAGGCGAGACGGGCCGCGTCTTCTTCCCAGCATGCACTGGGAGACCTGACGTCACACGCATCAGCGCGCTAGCGCGCTGACAATGCGTGAACGGAAGGCCCTGCAGCGCGGTACCACGGAGCGGTAAGTGAGAAGCTTATTCACTACCGCTCCGTGGTATATCGCGATATGACGATATGCCAAAAATCCATATCGTCAACCGAATTGATGACGATATTTTGGCATATCGTTTATATCGCCCAGCCCTACTAGTAACATTTTTAGAAACAATCAGATCCTGTAGTTTAAGAGCATAAAACAATCAGATCCTATAGTGGATTAAGAGCAGAAATGGACCACTTACTGCTATAAATATTTTCTAGCACATTATTATACATATACATGTATGTTGCATGTATAGGCTTCTTACTGAAATGTGAATTTTCGGTCATATAAGTGGGGTTTTATATACAGTCCCTTCCAATGTACTATTCATGTGCACAAATGCATAACTATCAAAAGGAGATGATACTCACTGCATGAATTTACAGTTCGGGCCTTCCAGACAGAATCCTACTAAATAGTTGACACAAATGACTCTACGTGTATGCCGATGTCTGCATAGAGGACCTGCAAGAAAAACAAAGCTTTCAGATACAGACATCTACATCTGTGACACACAGGTTTGCTCCTTTGTCCTCCTTACCATGTTTACAAAAGCCTCGGTCATACCAGGGACAATCTTTTATCTTTGATTCTGGGTCAATATGTAAAAATGGGCACTCCTTGTTACTGCACTCACCTAAAAACAGACACAGATGTCAAGTAATGCAAATCCAGAAAACCTCTCTATTATTAATATCACAGTGCAAGCTAATGTAGCGCTATTATATATATATATACTGTGCACAAGTAGCCTTTGTTGTATCTTCCGTTGTAAGTTTTCAAGTACTTTTGCAGTAAGGGCGGGTTCAGACTGAGGAATTCTCGCGGAAAATGTCCGCGGAATTCTGTCAGCTGTCCGCCCGCACATCTGGGCGCCTTTCCGCCGGCCCCATAGACACCATTCTATGGGCCGGCGTATTCCGCTATACGCTGAAAGAAGTGTCATGTCACTTCTTTCAGCGGATCGCGGAATACGCAGGCCCATAGAATGGTGTCTATGGAGCCGGCGGAAAAGCGCGTGCCCGTGCGAGCAGACATCTGACGGAATTCCGCGGACACTGTCCGCGAGAATTCCGTAGTGTGAACCCGCCCTAAGTTTGCAAGTACTTTTAATAATTCCTGTATTCTACAATTGGAGAAAGGCTGCCATTGTGTTTTTTAATCCATCTACTGTAATTCCTGCAACTAAAATTCTCCATGAAAACCCTAAAACATAGCCTAAATATATACCACTAAAATATTAATGTTTTCAGTAGGTTTTAGCTTGGATTGGAGAAAATGCCAATTATTCAGGGTCCTTACATGATGGGATATATAGTGCTGTGGTATTAAAAAGCTTCTGTAAGCCCATCAGTGCACCCCCAATGCAATGATAGGGCACACATGGTTTGCAAATGCAGCATCTGGGGTCCGAGGTCCTGTCAAAGGCAGAACTATATGCCTGCCAGTCTAATCATGTGGTTACAATACACTGAACATAAAGTAAATAAATAAATTGCACTGCATAAAAGAAACCAGGGTTGAAAGAAAAAATGAATAAATAAAACTTTCAAGTACAAGTACAATAATACAAATTCCAAGATACAAAAAAGCAAGCCTTCCCCCTTACTAAAATAGGAGGATAAAATTTGATCAATGAGTCATATGTACTTGGTACAAATATATTTATTTTTTTATTGTGCTGACAAAATCTCCCAAAACAATATAATACTGCTGTCACACACAGCATTTTTTTTTCCCTCCCACTGTAGTTGGGAGTCCAGCTGGATGCATTGAAAGTGCTTCCTTTATAGTTTCCATTCCTTTTCAATAAACTTTCAGGGCCCTATTGCACGGAGTGATAATTGTCCGATTATTGCTCTGTGTAATAGAGACAACGATTAGCTGATGAAACAATCGTCTGATCAATTCTTTAGGCTCAGACCTAAAATCATGGGCTGCTATCACATGTAGTGATGCGCGTCGGCTGACGATTGCCCAAATAGTTAATACATTTCCTGTCCCCGCTCCCAGGCTCCTCCTGTGCTCTATATGCGTCCCAGCACCGCCCGCTAGTTTCAGAGTGCAGTGCCAGGACACACACACAGCGCAGGAGAAGATTGGGAACTTGGATAGCTAATGTATTGTTTGGCCAAGAGCTGCACAGACATCGCTAACAATGTCTGTGCAGCCCTTGTTAAATGATTATCAGGCGTGTAATAGGCCCAGTAAACGAGTGTTGATCTAGCAGATTGGCACTCATTTACAATATTTATCGGGCCTTCATTGGCTTGTGTCATAGGACTCTTGGATTTTGCTCAAAAACAGCAGTGTCTATTGGTAATGACAGCCGCAAATAACGATCATGAACATTTGGGGCCCTCAATATCCATAATCAGACGTCTGAAATCCCGAAGTGATAACATGGCCTAAGGCTGGGTTCACGCTGTGGCTTGCATAATTTAAAATAATAAAGAAAAAACATTGCAACCTATAAATACATATTTTTTGTGGTATACAATACCATAGTTTTGTATGCTTTTACATACAGCAACATTAAACATAATGAAATGCAAACAGTGAAAAAACAATGAAATGCAAACAGTGTGAATCCAGCGTAAGGGATTACTATCCTACTTCTATGCGGATATGCCGTAAAATCACAGGCCCAAAGCCTGTACATCAATGAACACTAGAAGAGGAGAGAAATAGTTAAAGGAGAAGTCCAGCGAAAATTTTTATTAAAGTATTGTATTGCCCCCCAAAAGTTATACAAATCACCAATATAAATGCTTATTAAGTGCTTTTTTCCCTGCACTTACTACTGCATCAAGGCTTCACTTCCTGGATAAAATGGTGATGTCACGACCCGACTCCCAGAGCTGTGCAGGCTGTGGCTGCTGGAGAGGATGATGGCAGAGGGATGCTCAGTGTCCCCCCAGTGCACTGTGTCCCTCAGTGTCCTCCTGCCATCATCCTCTCCAGCAGCCACAGCCCGCACAGCTCTGGGAGTCGGGTTGTGACATCACCATATTATCCAGGAAGTGAAGCCTTGATGCAGTAGTAAGTGCAGGGAAAAAAGCACTTTATAAGCATTTCCCGTAATAACTGTATATTGGTGATTTGTATAACTTCTGGGGGCAATACAATACTTTAATAAAAATTTTCGCCGGACTTCTCCTTTCACTAACTTATTTACAGTAAACATGCAGATCTAAGGTGCGGAATTACATAGAGGATCTACTTACCAAATTTTGAGTAGAAGTAACACTCTGGCATTTTGGTCATGTCATACTCATGCAGGAACTCACACTGATCCCCTTTCTTACAAAGCCCTCGTAACCAGTGCTTACAGACCACGGTCTTCTCCCCACTAATGTGCCGGAAAGGGCACATACCCCCTACAGACAAATCAGAAGGACCTATAATCCACATATAATGGCAACAACATAAACTTACTTAATATTAATACTTTTCAACTAATTCACATATAAACTAGCATTGTGCTTATTGTTATTAATGAATTTTACTGAACATTTACAATATATTGCTGATGAAAACAAAGCACGTACATATATATATATCTCCCTAAATAGTCACCTTTACTGCAGGCTGACTTCAAAAAGAACTCGCAAACAGCTGCCCCAGACTCTGGAAAAAAATAAGGGTAAATATTACTGTGCATATATTACTGTGTGCATATAATGAATAAATGATTTATTCATTTACATTTGTATAGTGAAATTCCTTTTATCTGGCACGAGAAAATCTGCTTTCCCAGGATTGATGAGAAATAAGCTATACTCACCCTTCTACACGCTCCTAGGTCCAGTGCCACTACCGCTCTGTAATCCCTGTACACTCAGCACAGGATGCTGCAGCCACGCACAGGCCTCACCGGCCACCTGCACGTGTTCTTGGATGCGGAGACCAGTCACTGTGTGCAGCATCCTGATACCAGTGTATAAGGACGCTACTGGGGCAGTACTCTGAGACTCAGGAGCAGCCATGGAGCTGCAATGGGAATAAGCAGAGGGGTGAGTTTGTGTGTTTATTTTCTTCTATTTGCCCTCCCACCAGTATACAGGATAGGACCCACCTACCCCCCCCCCCCCCCCACACCTGTATACAGTACTGGACTCCTCCTCCCAACCCCTATCCCCCTAGTGTATAGGAAAGGAGAAGAGTGGAGCATCCCACCCCCACCAGTATACAGGAAAGTACCCCCCTCACCAGTATACAGCAGAGGAAACCACCTCCCCCCCCCCCCTCACCAGTATACAGCAGAGGAAAGTAGCCCCCCTCACCAATATACAGCAGAGGAAAACAACCCCCCCCCTCACCAGTATACAGCAGAGGCCCCCCTCACCAGTATACAGCAGAGGAAAGTACCCGCCCCCCCCCCCCTTTCACCAGTATACAGCAGAGGAAAGTACCCGCCCCCCCCAACCAGTATACAGCAGAGGAAAGTACCCGCCCCCCCAACCAGTATACAGCAGAGGAAAGTACCCCCCCCCCACCAGTATACAGCAAAGGAATGTACCCCCCCCCCTTACCAGTATACAGGAGTGACCTGCCCCGGGTATACAATAGAGAGGAGTATACAAGAGTGACCTGCTCGGGTATACAATAGAGAGGAGTATACAAGAGTGACCTGCTCGGGTATACAATAGAGAGGAGTATACAAGAGTGACCTGCTCGGGTATACAATAGAGAGGAGTATACAAGAGTGACCTGCCCCGGGTATACAATAGAGAGGAGTATACAGGAGTGACCTGCCCCGGGTATACAATAGAGAGGAATATACAGGAGTGACCTGCTCGGGTATACAATAGAGAGGAGAATACAAGAGTGACCTGCCCTGGGTATACATTAGCTGAGAGGAGTATACAGGAGTGACCTGCCCCGGGTATACAATAGCTGAGAGGAGTATACAGGAGTGACCTGCCCCGGGTATACAATAGAGAGGAATATACAGGAGTGACCTGCCCGGGTATACAATAGCTGAGAGGAGTATACAGGAGTGACCTGCCCGGGTATACAATAGAGAGGAGTATACAGGAGTGACCTGCCCGGGTATACAATAGCTGAGAGGAGTATACAGGAGTGACCTGCCCCGGGTATACAATAGAGAGGAGTATACAGGAGTGACCTGCCCGGGTATACAATAGAGAGGAGTATACAGGAGTGACCTGCCCGGGTATACAATAGCTGAGAGGAGTATACAGGAGTGACCTGCCCCGGGTATACAATAGAGAGGAGTATACAGGAGTGACCTGCCCGGGTATACAATAGAGAGGAGTATACAGGAGTGACCTGCCCCGGGTATACAATAGAGAGGAGTATACAGGAGTGACCTGCCCGGGTATACAATAGCTGAGAGGAGTATACAGGAGTGACCTGCCCGGGTATACAATAGCTGAGAGGAGTATACAGGAGTGACCTGCCCGGGTATACAATAGAGAGGAGTATACAGGAGTGACCTGCCCCGGGTATACAATAGAGAGGAGTATACAGGAGTGACCTGCCCGGGTATACAATAGAGAGGAGTATACAGGAGTGACCTGCCCCGGGTATACAATAGAGAGGAGTATACAGGAGTGACCTGCTCGGGTATACAATAGAGAGGAGTATACAGGAGTGACCTGCCCGGTGTATACAATAGAGAGGAGTATACAGGAGTGACCTGCCCCGGGTATACAATAGAGAGGAGTATACAAGAGTGACCTGCTTGGGTATACAATAGAGAGGAGTATACAAGAGTGACCTGCTCGGGTATACAATAGAGAGGAGTATACAGGAGTGACCTGCCCGGGTATACAATAGAGAGGAGTATACAGGAGTGACCTGCCCCGGGTATACAATAGAGAGGAATATACAGGAGTGACCTGCCCCGGGTATACAATAGAGAGGAATATACAGGAGTGACCTGCCCGGGTATACAATAGCTGAGAGGAGTATACAGGAGTGACCTGCCCGGGTATACAATAGCTGAGAGGAGTATACAGGAGTGACCTGCCCGGGTATACAATAGAGAGGAGTATACAGGAGTGACCTGCCCCGGGTATACAATAGAGAGGAGTATACAGGAGTGACCTGCCCCGGGTATACAATAGAGAGGAGTATACAGGAGTGACCTGCCCGGGTATACAATAGAGAGGAGTATACAGGAGTGACCTGCTCGGGTATACAATAGCTGAGAGGAGTATACAGGAGTGACCTGCCCGGGTATACAATAGCTGAGAGGAGTATACAGGAGTGACCTGCCCGGGTATACAATAGAGAGGAGTATACAGGAGTGACCTGCCCCGGGTATACAATAGAGAGGAGTATACAGGAGTGACCTGCCCCGGGTATACAATAGAGAGGAGTATACAGGAGTGACCTGCTCGGGTATACAATAGCTGAGAGGAGTATACAGGAGTGACCTGCCCCGGGTATACAATAGAGAGGAGAATACAAGAGTGACCTGCGCCGATTATACATTAGCTGAGAGGAGTATACAGGAGTGACCTGCCCCGGGTATACAATAGCTGAGAGGAGTATACAGGAGTGACCTGCCCGGGTATACAATAGAGAGGAGTATACAGGAGTGACCTGCCCGGGTATACAATAGCTGAGAGGAGTATACAGGAGTGACCTGCCCGGGTATACAATAGAGAGGAGTATACAGGAGTGACCTGCCCCGGGTACACAATAGAGAGGAGTATACAGGAGTGACCTGCCCGGGTATACAATAGCTGAGAGGAGTATACAGGAGTGACCTGCCCCGGGTACACAATAGAGAGGAGTATACAGGAGTGACCTGCCC
The DNA here is from genome assembly GCF_027789765.1 of Dendropsophus ebraccatus. NCBI lineage: Eukaryota > Metazoa > Chordata > Amphibia > Anura > Hylidae > Dendropsophus > Dendropsophus ebraccatus. Next base: position 72,706,200 of record NC_091462.1, on the reverse strand, counting down.
GGGTATACAATAGCTGAGAGGAGTATACAGGAGTGACCTGCCCGGGTATACAATAGAGAGGAGTATACAGGAGTGACCTGCCCGGGTATACATTAGCTGAGAGGAGTATACAGGAGTGACCTGCCCCGGGTATACAATAGCTGAGAGGAGTATACAGGAGTGACCTGCCTGGGTATACATTAGCTGAGAGGAGTATACAGGAGTGACCTGCCCCGGGTATACAATAGCTGAGAGGAGTATACAGGAGTGACCTGCCCCGGGTATACAATAGAGAGGAGTATACAGGAGTGACCTGCCCGGGTATACAATAGCTGAGAGGAGTATACAGGAGTGACCTGCCCGGGTATACAATAGAGAGGAGTATACAGGAGTGACCTGCCCGGGTATACAATAGAGAGGAGTATACAGGAGTGACCTGCCCGGGTATACAATAGAGAGGAGTATACAGGAGTGACCTGCCCGGGTATACAATAGAGAGGAGTATACAGGAGTGACCTGCCCGGGTATACAATAGCTGAGAGGAGTATACAGGAGTGACCTGCCCCGGGTATACATTAGCTGAGAGGAGTATACAGGAGTGACCTGCCCCGGGTATACAATAGAGAGGAGTATACAGGAGTGACCTGCCCCGGGTATACAATAGAGAGGAGTATACAGGAGTGACCTGCCCGGTGTATACATTAGCTGAGAGGAGTAGCCGGGGGTGTCCGCCATGCTCGGCTCTCCTCACACCGGGGCTATGCGGCCGGTCCTCCGTCATCCACCATGCTGTATCGGGCCCCTGAGCACTTACTGTCCATGCCCGGGAACGGGAGCGGCTGTGCCCCCAGCTGCTGCTCCACAGCCAGCTCCAGGTCGAAGCGAATGTGATCCACACAAGCGATGAGCTCCTGCATGGTGACCGGAGCGCAGTGCCGCACACACCGGGAACCAGCATCAGCCCCGACTGGGACCTGCAAATAATCGCCGTACAGCGGCTCACACACTCCTCGCAAGGCACTGTGGGTAGAGGGAAGCGCTGAGGCCGCGGCGGTGCATGCTGGGTAACGTGACCTGTGCCAGAGGACGGCATGGGGAGAGCCGCGATAGTGACCAGCTGAGGTAAGTGCTGTGTGTGCGGGAGCCCCGGGAGCTGTGTGCCGGCACCGGGACTGTCATGTGTCATTATACAGGCTATTGCTTCATGTTATCAGCCGGAGGACAAGGACTGTGCTTCTAGATCCTTACACTGCATGCACATGCCTTATTGTCAGACATGGGAGCCGATACATCGTCCAGAGATGGGGAATATACATCAAGAACCACGTATACACATCGTCCACCAGCAAGGAGTATATTTCTATATATGTATATATGGTCCATAGACAAGGAAGGTGTATATATAGATCCAGAAGCACATTGGCTACATTCCTTGTCTATATATAAGGATCCAGAAACACCTTCCCTGTCTATGGACCATGTATACATATATAAGGATCCAGAAACACCTTCCCTGTCTATGGACCATGTACACATATATAAGGATCCAGAAACACCTTCCCTGTCTATGGACCATGTACACATATATAAGGATCCAGAAACACCTTCCCTGTCTATGGACCATGTATACATATATAAGGATCCAGAAACACATTGCATGTCTATGGACCATGTATACATATATAAGGATCCAGAAACACCTTCCCTGTCTATGGACCATGTATACATATATAAGGATCCAGAAACACCTTCCCTGTCTATGGACCATGTACACATATATAAGGATCCAGAAACACCTTCCCTGTCTATGGACCATGTACACATATATAAGGATCCAGAAACACCTTCCCTGTCTATGGACCATGTATACATATATAAGGATCCAGAAACACATTGCATGTCTATGGACCATGTATACATATATAAGGATCCAGAAACACCTTCCCTGTCTATGGACCATGTATACATATATAAGGATCCAGAAACACCTTCCCTGTCTATGGAACATGTACACATATATAAGGATCCAGAAACACCTTCCCTGCCTATGGACCATGTATACATATATAAGGATCCAGAAACACATTGCATGTCTATGGACCATGTATACATATATAAGGATCCAGAAACACCTTCCCTGTCTATGGACCATGTACACATATATAAGGATCCAGAAACACCTTCCCTGTCTATGGACCATGTACACATATATAAGGATCCAGAAACACCTTCCCTGTCTATGGACCATGTACACATATATAAGGATCCAGAAACACCTTCCCTGTTTATGGACCATGTACACATATATAAGGATCCAGAAACACCTTCCCTGTCTATAGACCATGTATACATATATAAGGATCCAGAAACACATTGCATGTCTATGGACCATGTATACATATATAAGGATCCAGAAACACCTTCCCTGTCTATGGACCATGTATACATATTGTCGAGGTGCCTTCCCAAAGAAGGCCTACTGTTGTTGGCTGTTTCCTAATTGAGTTGGAGAATGGGTCCGGATCCCCTCTCCCACACCATGCACTTAGAATGAGGACACAGACTACATATCTTGCAAACAAGTCTGGTGTGTTCCTCATCTCTGAGAACCCACCTTTATTTATACAGGAAAAACCAATGGATATGAATGTAAAATGCAAAGTCATACACTATACACGTCATCAACTTCAAAAAACGAATAACTACGGATATATTTTGACAGATATGGATATACAATAAGATTAAATGTTCAATTAAAATTGTTTACATAAGGATGTTGATACATACATAAGGATGCTAAAAAACATTTGTTATCTGCTTACGAGAATGTGAATTCTAAAATAACATTTATTATCTGCTGGGAACAGACGGTGGACCAGCTGTATGTCCTTGAACAGGATTCAGTCATGTAGGAAAGTTCATGAGAAAAGAATTTATTTTTCTTCTATTTTATCCTGTTATATCTTCCTTCAAACTTTGGATGGATTAACTCATTCCTCTCAGTGTCCCCCCTTTTTGGCGATGATGAAGAAATCTGGGTCCTGGACAGGATTAAATCCCAATATGTACCCTAAACACTCTCTGACCGCGGGTTGTCAGAGTGCGGATGCTTCTGGGTCCAACACCATCACCTAGAGCCACATGGGCATATCCTCCTCCAAGAGATTTCCTCATCATAACGCCAATCTAGAAGGAAAAGAAACAAACATCATTACTTATAGAGTATAAGATTTAGTCTTTGTAACTTGTTGACAACAACAGCATAATCCTTTGATTACACAGTAGACCAATAAAAGAAACAACATGATCTGAAAAACTGTTTGTAGTATTCCCATGAACCATCCTCCCATACCATTGAACCAATTTGCAGGATTTAAGCTAGCTAATGCCCCTGACCACCATTTATCCTGGTCTGCCAAAATCATCTCATCATGTTTTTTCCTTAGTTGTGCAATTTTATCCAGTCCTGCTGTGATTTGCACTATTCCCTGATCATTTACATAATGACAACATGTAGGGCCAACTACCTGACACATCCCCCCTTGAGCAGCAGTCAGAAAATCAAGCACCACAGTGTGCTGGTTAGTAACTACCATAAGTTGCCTCTGTACTGCTACTGAGGTGTTGAGTATATCCAGTATGTCAAATATCTGATCATCTAAATAGTCTGTGGCTTTAACTAATTTGTCCCAAGTTTGCATCACCATAGGATACAGAAATAAAGTACTAAAAAATTTGTTGGCCGCTGACATCTGTACTAGATGAGGTCTTCCATTGTGTCGCGGTTTATTGTCCTTGGCCCTTTTTGTCAGTGAATGTCTAGGGATCTTACCTATTGGGAGGTCGTCAGTCTGTACTATAAAGGTAGCAGGTGTCAATCTTACCACTGTACAGGTACCATTTATCCCCACAGGGAGCCATTTGTAGGCGTTCCTTCCACAGACCCAATACACTCCTCCTGGGAGGTCCCATAGGTGAGAATGCTGTAAAACTAGATGATGGGCAAGATCAATCAATTTGCTTACACTCTTTATTGCACACCACTCAGGATCTTGTCCCAAAGGGCTACAATATCCAGCATCTGGGTTTCCACATGTAGGATCGTTTGGACTGTATGCCGATGAATCATCACACCACAAATTATGTTGTTCATTCTGACAGGTTGTCTCATTACCACCTTTGAATAAATATGACCATTCCCATTTGGAATCTATGATCTTTCTCTCTAATAGGGATGGTTTCCACACATCTGATGTCCCTTTACTAGCATCTGTCCTATTGAATATTATTTTTACATTCTCTAAGGGCACATCTCCCATGTGTATTATTTGAGTAGAGTTTCTCCTCACCCAACTACCCCCTTTGAATGCTAGATATTGGTAACCTTGGGTTGGAGACCTCACTTCACCCGCCCACCATGGAAGAGACATCCACCCTACTATTGGAATTGTGACACTGACATTCCACTGACTACTGTACTGTGTATCATTATTAGCTAATTGGTCCCAGCAGGAATCAGCATCAAGAAAGTCTTCAAATGGGACAGGAATAGCTAGATAAGCAAGAGAAGATGCAGTTACTGGGGAGTGGGTACATATCCAACAGTCAGATACATTTAGTTCCATGTTAAGTAATTTGTGATGTGTTAGTAACATGTTTTCTCGAGACTCAGAGTTTTTTTAACAAGGATACACTTGACCCAGTCAGGATCAAAATCATGATGCAAGTTTGCAATGGCTGGCATGGATCCATGTCTCCTTTCCTTCCAACTTGACAGATGTAGGCGTTGTCAGAAGCACTTGGAATGGACCATCAAATCTGGGCTCAAGACTTTTTCGAGTATGCTTCTTTACATAGACAAGATCACCAGGTTGTAATTTATGGCCTCCAGTATCAGCCTCAGGGTCTGGAAGGGAAGAGAAAACTCGAGAATGGTTATTATTTAGTTGCTTTTGCAAACTGATAACATATGCAGATAGGTTATCGCAATTCATTTCCAACTGCTGTGGTAGATAACACCCCAACTGCGGTGCCCGTCCAAACAATATTTCGTATGGAGAGAGTTTAGTCTTGCCCTGAGGGGCTGTTCTCACTGAATACAAAGCAATTGGTAAGCACTGTGGCCATGGTTTATGTGTCTCTTGCATTGTTTTTTGTATTTTCAGCTTAAGGGTACCATTCAGCCTTTCCACCTTTCCTGAGGCCTGTGGCCTGTAGGGGGTGTGTAGTGCTGAGTCTATACCCAAAGCTTGACACACATTTTGGAACACTTGACCAGTAAAGTGCGTTCCTCGATCCGATTCAATGACTTCTAGTAGGCCAAATCTTGGAACCAGTTCCATAGCAATCTTAGCCGCTGTATTTCTGGCATTGGCTGACTTTACCGGATATGCCTCCGGCCATCCAGAAAAGAGATCCACACAGACAAGTACATACTCATGTGGACCAGACTTTGGCATCTGGATGTAGTCAATTTGAAGTCTCTGAAAGGGATAATAAGCCCTTGGTAAATGTTTTTGTGGGACTTTTACTGTCTGTCCAGGGTTATTGGCCTGGCAAATGTGACATACCCTTAGGCGTTCATTCACATAATGCCTGAATCCTGGTACATACCAGAATTTTCTGCTTTGTTGCAACATCACATTTGCACTGACATGGCTAGGTAGATGTACGGCTGAGTAAAGGGTTGGAAACCAGGCTTTTGGCAAAACTGGTAACCCTTCAATATGCCATATTCCATCCACCAACACCCCTTTTCTTGTGCATTCGTCAAGCTCTTCCTCCGTCATAGACTGAATGACTTTTTGTAATTCTGTTTGATCACTCACAGTATCCACTTCTTCATCAGGTTCTAGTGGAAGAAGAGCTGCTTTCTTTGCAGTTGTGTCGGCCAAATCATTCCCTCTGGCCTCCTTGATATCTGCTTGTGTGTGAGCAGCCACTTTTATCACTGCAAGATCTCTGGTTTTTGCAGCTATCTCTATGAGTTCTTTGATCAGAGTCCCATGCTTAATAGGGTTTCCTGCTGCAGTCAGAAACCCTCTCACTGCCCAAATGTGGCCTGAGTCATGGATTACGCCATGTGCGTATGCTGAATCAGTGTAGATATTGGTGGCATCATCTCCTGCTTGTTCTATGGCCTTTTTCAGTGCTGTTAATTCTGCAACCTGGGCAGAACAGCCTGGCGGCAAAGGGCCGCATATCACTGTCTCATGCAGGGTTACCACAGCATATCCAGTATAAAAATTTGCCACTTTTATCAGCAAACCTGCTGCCATCAATGAAAAATTCATGCACAGGATTTGGCAATGGGATTCTTGAAATATTGTGAATAGGTTGTGACTCTGCTTCTATTAGTTCAGCACAATCGTGTTCCATGATTTCAAGTGTAATTAGGAGGAAGGAGAAGTGCACATTGCATACGGACTTGTCTAGCCATTGACAGATGCTTAGTTTGGACCTGTGTTAGTATGGCATAGACGTCATGAGTAGTTAGAATGGTGGTAGGATAATCTAAAGATACATCTGATGCTTTATCCACAATGACTTGTACTGATATAACAGTCCTTAGGCAAGTGGGAGCTGCTTTGACCACTGAGTCCAATTTGACTGAATAGTACCCCAGAGGTCTATGTTTGCCATCATGTTTCTGAGTAAGGACTCCCAAAGCGTACCCATCTATTTCTCTGATAAAGAGAAAGAAAGGATACTCGTAATTTGGCAAAGTCAAGGCAGGGGCTCTCAACAATTCTTGCTTGAGAGTTTGAAATGCAGCTGCCGCTTCTGCTGGAACTTTGAAAGGAATTTCTTTTGTGCAGTCATACAATGGTTGCATTAGTTTTGCAGCATTTGGTATCCACTGCCTACAGTACGATACGAGTCCCAGAAAAGCACGAAGCTTCTTCACATTGGTTGGAGGTTTAGCTTGCTGTACAGTTTGTATGCGACTTGGACTCAGATGTTTCTGGCCAGCTGATAGACAATGTCCTAGAAAAATGACCTTCTCCTGGACAAATTGTAATTTGTCTCTGGACACTTTGCAGTGTATTGTAACAAGGAAATTCAGTAATTCCATGCTTGTTTTTTCACAAACTTCTTTTGTCGGACAGCAAAGAAGTAAGTCATCAACATACTGTAAGAGCACAGTCTCTGGTGGCAACTGAAAGGCTTCTAGGACAGATGCCATTGCTGCAGAGTACAAAGTTGGCGAGTGAACCATTCCCTGTGGCAATCTCGTCCATGCATATTGGACACCCTTGTGTGTGAATGTGAACAGGTGGTAGCAATCAGGGTGCAATGACACTGACCAGTAGGCATTGACCAAGTCAATGACAGTATAGTACTGTGTTCCAGATGGTATTTGAGCAGCGTATGGGGATTTGGGACTACTGGAGTGAGGGGTTCCAGTATTGCATTTATGGCTCTTAGATCATGAACCATTCGGTAAACAGTTGATTGTCCCTTGATGGTCTTCTTTTTAACAGGGAATAATGGAGTATTGGCTGCAGATTTTAATCTAATCAGTACCCCCCTTTGCAACAATGGTTCTATTTGCTCAGATAATGACTTTTCTTGAGCAGAGTTAAGAGGGTACTGTTGAAGTTGAGGCAGTGTGATATTTTCTTTCCATTTCACTTTTACTGGTGCTACTGGCATGTCTCCTACATCAATTTTATCCTTAGCCCATAAAATGGGAGGTAAGGAATCAAGGAGTGTAGACTGAGAAATAGCAGGAATGCTGTCATTCTGCTCTTCAAGGCTGAGTATTTGACACAGTGCCTCAGATTGTAGGTCTGAGGGAATTTTCAACATAACATTCCCATCTTCCATATATTGTATGTTCCCCTGCAGGCGGGACAAAAGATCAGCACCCAAAAGTGCCATTGTCCCAGATCCACCCACAAGAAATCTGGATACCAATATATGTGGACCTATTTTTGTTTTTAGTGGGTGGGTAAGAGAAATTAGTTGTAGTTGACCATCAAAGCCAGATACACTTACTGCATCATTTGATATATCATTGGGAGACAACTTATCAGAGGGTATCATTGATCTTGAGGCTCCTGAATCTACTAGAGCTTGGGTTTGAACTCCAGAGACTTGTATGGGTATTTTGACAAATGGTCCTCTAGTGTCTTTATCCTCTGCTGCATATAGTCATTGTTGTCTCTTTGGCTCTGACTCCTCCTTTTCTCCTTCTTTATTGTCCCGTTTTCTTTTTCTGCATTCCTTGATCACATGTCCTATCTTCCCACAATAGTAGCAAGTGGGACCTCTCCGTGGTTTCTGGCCAGGTTGCTGTTCATTGGCCACAGCTACCACGACTCTTTTTTGTTTTCCTTCTTGCAAATCCAATTGGATTCCACATGCTTTTGTAACCATATCATCCACATTATCTGCCTGTCTCCACTCTGGGCAACATAATTTCAGTTTATCTGCAATTGGGTGTCTTAAACCATCTATGAAAGCTCTTGCTAGCAATCTTCTGACTGCTGCATCTTGTATATCCAGTCCCTCATCTTGATATGACTGGTTTAGTCTGAAAGAATAGTCAGTCACTGATTCCTGAGGACCTTGTATTACTGGTCCTGCGGATCCCTTTTGTCTCTGTTGCATTTGGCAAAAAGCATTTAAATGTGCCATAAACTGTTGTCCTGATGCCATCGACCTTATGTCATGAGGTACACGATTGCCAATATGTGCCTGGAGTTGGGAAAATTGAACTGGGCTCATTTTCATTCTACAAAGATCCATCATGTCTATCCAAGCGGCTCTATATGTACCTTGAATTTGATTTAGGTACCTCCAAAAACTAACAGGAGCTATTCCAGGATTTGGTGCATTCTGTAACAGGGACATTTGATCCCCAGGTTGCCAGGGTTTATATTCATCAAATGTCCTTAGTTGGTAATCTCGTGGAGCATCAGGATTGTCAGGATCTACTGGTGACTTGATAAATGCCCTTCTCTCAATCACAGGGTGCAAAGAATCAGGATGAGGCTTGTGTGCCCCACATGCCAGGCAAGTGTCCTCCCAGTCTGGGTTTTGTTGACCACAGTTGAAACATACCCATCCCGGGGGTCCGTTTACTGTTTTTGTGTAAGAAGGGGGGGGATTTGGAGCTGAAGTAAGGCTCGGTCCCTTTTTGTTATCTCCCCTCTGGGTTATATCCCAGGTTCCCTCTGTCCAGTCATACATCCATTGTTGGTCTTTTGCCTGTTGAGATAGATCTTTCATATGGGTAACTGTTATTTCCCATCCATTATCAATTATTAATCCTCCCCTTGTTTCTTGGACTTTAGTCCAAGTATTAGGGTTAAAAACAGCATCGTGTTGGATGTTAAAATATTTCAACATTGCTTTTGCCCTTTTTGCTTGTTCTTTGCCATATCGGCAGGTCACTATGTGGGTTGCAGAAACCCCTTTTGATTCTGTTTGTCCCATTTTATATTACTTCGTGATCGTATAACAGGAGGCACCCAGAATAATCAACTGATGATTTTCTTTCTTGTGTCCTGTACACTTATGACCACGGATCACTACCAAAAGCTGGGACTTAGAATATTCCACGGTTCAGGGCTTCCTTTTCTTGTGTTGAAATACACTCTTGCTGCTATGTAGATTGCAAAACAAGTTACCCCAAGTATACAGAGGACAGTAGTTAGCATATTACAGATCTTTCCCTTGGAAACAACCAGACTACTGTCCAGCGTCCTTGTATAGTTAGGCTACTAGGCTCATTCCAAAGTGGTCTTAGCATTGCCACTGTTCCCACCGCATAACGCTCCGTGTATATGAGGACCTGTGACAACCACGGCCGGGCTCTGGGTAACAGTTTTAGCCTGAATGAGCAATTCTTCGCCTACTATATACTATCCCTCACAGGTTAGGACAAACAGACATAGAACAGCCAACAAGAGGAGAACAAAGTTCAAATTGACACGCCTATCGTGAGTTCACTTTGATAACTTACTCTGCAGAGGTAGGTAAGAAAAGATGTGAAGGAGGAGAGCACAGAAAAGAGCAAACAAATTTTTTACTCTTACCTGGCCAGGTTTTGTGGTCTCCTTGTTCACCCCTCTCTCCCCTGGTACAGCAGTGTAGGTCATCCGATCTCCCGATGTAATGGGCGTGTCCCTGTTCGGGCGCCAATAATGTCGAGGTGCCTTCCCAAAGAAGGCCTACTGTTGTTGGCTGTTTCCTAATTGAGTTGGAGAATGGGTCCGGATCCCCTCTCCCACACCATGCACTTAGAATGAGGACACAGACTACGTATCTTGCAAACAAGTCTGGTGTGTTCCTCATCTCTGAGAACCCACCTTTATTTATACAGGAAAAACCAATGGATATGAATGTAAAATGCAAAGTCACACTATACACGTCATCAACTTCAAAAAACGAATAACTACGGATATATTTTGACAGATATGGATATACAATAAGATTAAATGTTCAATTAAAATTGTTTACATAAGGATGTTGATACATACATAAGGATGCTAAAAAACATTTGTTATCTGCTTACGAGAATGTGAATTCTAAAATAACATTTATTATCTGCTGGGAACAGACGGTGGACCAGCTGTATGTCCTTGAACAGGATTCAGTCATGTAGGAAAGTTCATGAGAAAAGAATTTATTTTTCTTCTATTTTATCCTGTTATATCTTCCTTCAAACTTTGGATGGATTAACTCATTCCTCTCAATATATAAGGATCCAGAAACACCTTCCCTGTCTATGGACCATGTACACATATATAAGGATCCAGAAACACCTTCCCTGTCTATGGACCATGTACACATATATAAGGATCCAGAAACACCTTCCCTGTCTATAGACCATGTATACATATATAAGGATCCAGAAACACCTTCCCTGTCTATGGACCATGTATACATATATAAGGATCCAGAAACACCTTCCCTGTCTATGGACCATGTATACATATATAAGGATCCAGAAACACCTTCCCTGTCTATAGACCATGTATACACATATAAGGATCCAGAAACACATTCCTTGTCTATGGACCATGTATACATATGTAAGGATCCAGAAACACCTTCCCTGTCTATGGACCATGTATACATATGTAAGGATCCAGAAACACCTTCCCTGTCTATAGACCATGTATACATATATAAGGATCCAGAAACACCTTCCCTGTCTATGGACCATGTATACATATATAAGGATCCAGAAACACCTTCCCTGTCTATGGACCATGTATACATATATAAGGATCCAGATACACCTTTATAAGGATCCAGAAACACCTTCCCTCTCTATGGACCATGTATACATATATAAGGATCCAGAAACACTTCCCTCTCTATGGACCATGCATACATATATAAGGATTCAGAAACATTCACGAGGCTGAAGTTGGTTTCTTATTCGGCAGTTTCTTATTCAGAGGAGTTTTTACTTTTTCCTGTTTTAGCTATTATTCTTACAGAAAATGTATAATATTCATACCCTACCGTATGTGAGGGGCCCTGAGGGAACCAGTGATAAAAATGGCCAAAAGGACCCCAAGGTTGGCATAAAAATGGGCATCAAAGTAAAAACACAAAATTATGATTTAAAAATAAAATTGACTTTGGGCCACTGATCTCACACTGATAATACACAGAGAGGGATGCCCCACATCACATCCAGGAGAGTCCAGCCTGGCCCAAAGTGGTTCTGGGTAAAAAAACTGGCATCAAAGTGGGCACATAGGCATTTTTCATGATTTGAATAAGTAACAGCTGTTTTCAAAGGGTTAAATGAGTTTGGGCCACTGATCTCACACTGATAATACACAGAGAGGGATGCCCCGCATAACACTGATAATACACAGAGAGTGGCTCCAGTGCTCCTTATGGTCTGTATGTACAATGGAGCAACTGCCAAACTGCACCACAGTGGCATCGAGGATGAAGATAAGAGACATCCCGTCATCCATGACGTCTCCACTGCAATAGGGACATATCAGCGGGTTAGATTACTCCCACCTCCAGGTATTTCCCCTTTAAGGCCAGCGCACACAGAGTAAAATCGGTGGACTTCTGCAACGGAACTCTCCGCCTGCCTCTGTGACATACAGTCTGTCTATGGGAGGGATTGCACGCCTCCGTTTTCCGCGTCTCTCCACTTGAGACAAGGAGAACGGAGGCGCGCGATCCCTCCCATAGACAGACTGTATGTCACAGAGGCAGGCGGGATTCGGCAGCGGAGAGTTCATTTGCAGAATTCCACCTATTTTACTCTGTTTGAGCTGACCTTAAAGGGGAACTACCTGGAGGTGGGAGTAATCTACCCACTCATATGTCCCTATTGCAGTGGAGACGCCATGGATGACGGGATGTCTCTTATCTTCATCCTCGATGCCGTTGTGGTGCAGTTTGGCATTTGCTCCATTGTACATACAGACCATTAGGAGCCCTGGAGCTACTCTCTGTGTATTATCAGTGTGATGCGGGGCCCCTCTCTGTGTGTTATCAGTGTGAGATCAGTGGCCCAAAGTCAATTTTATTTTTAAATCATAATTTAGTGTTTTAACGTTGATGCCCATTTTTATGCCAACCTTGGGGTCCTTTTGGCCATTTTTTTTTTTTATCACCGGTCCCCTCAGGGGCCATGCCCCTCACTTACGGTAGGGTATGAATATTATACATTTTCTGTAAGAATTATAGCTAAAACAGGAAAAAGAAAAATCCTCTGAATAAGAAACTGCCGAATAAGAAACCAACTTCAGCCTCGTGAAACATTCCCTGTCTATAGACCATGTATACATATATAAGGATCCAGAAACACCTTCCCTGTCTATGGAACATGTATACATATGTAAGGATCCAGAAACACCTTCCCTGTCTATGGACCATGTATACATATATAAGGATCCAGAAACACCTTCCCTGTCTATGGACCATGTATACATATATAAGGATCCAGAAACGCCTTCCCTGTCTATGGACCATGTATACATATATAAGGATCCAGAAACACATTGCATGTCTATGGACCATGTATGCATATATAAGGGTCCAGAAACACATTCCTTGTCTATGGACATTGTAAACAAGAATCCAGAAACATATTCCTTGTCTATGGACCATGTATACATATATAAGAGTTCAGAAACATATTCCTTATCTATGGACAACATATACTTATATAAGGATCTGGAAGCACATTACTTGTCTATTGACCATGTACATAAGGATATATATATATGTATACATATATAGGCATCTAGATCAGTGTAGACATTGTGCACTGACAAGGATCACTTGTCTGGATCTGTGCATAGGTCCTTAGCTCTCCATATACATGTACTTTGTCTATGCATCCCCCTTAGTTTTGGTCTGACATTAGCTTCTGGAGTCTACACTGAATTCTATACTAATCTGTGTGGTGCCATCCTGTTCCTGACATCCACTGTTTTACAGCTAACTGATGGACTTTTGGTATTGTTGTAGGTTAGGTGAAGAGCGTTGATTGTTGGCCATCATGGGCATCCTGCAGATCCTCACTAAGTTTCCATCGTACCTGGCATCAGCACGTCTTATAAAAGTATGGCCTGTGAGCAGACAAATCCTTGCCGCTCAGTACTGGACACCTATAAAGCACAGGCTCTCATCCCAGCAGAGTATAGCACTGTACACAACTATTTCTGACCATGCCGGTGCTGGTTATAATTCAGATATACCTGAGGAGGACAGGTTTGGGACATTGTCTGAGACCTATTCCTCAAGGACTGTGTATAAGAAATCCTCTCCGGAGCTGCAGGACATGCAGTATGAAGATGACAAGGAGCTTACTGGGGAGACACAACCTGCTCAGAAGAGGCACAGGGGGAGAAGGAACACTCCCTACTGGTACTTCCTGCAGTGTAAGGCCAAAATAAAGGAAGACAAAGTAAGGATATATGTATTGTCAAGTCTATAATATAAAGTATGTGTGTGTGTGTGTGTGTGTGTATGTATGTATGTATGTATGTATGTATGTGTGTTTGTGTGTGGGGACTTGTGGCATTTTCCTTGCAGATCTGCATACCGTTCTCCACAGCGTATAATGATATCAGGAAATATTTCCTTATCTATGTACATGTGTTATACTTGCCACTCTTGCCAAAAATCTGATTATTTGGGCGTTTACTACTAGTCATTGACAAAATAGTTGAAGCATAAACCATAAGTGTGACCCATCATGTTCAGTACCCACCAACATGACAATTGTTTCTAAAGATCACTAAATGGTTTGAATGGTCAATAGATGTACATAGACTAAACGGGTCACAGCTATCAGTGCTGCAGCCCCTTCAGCCTTCTTTCTGTTCAGCCTCTCTATTGACCTAATGTCCTGTGCGAAGTGCATGACTGCCCCAGTTACATGAATGAAGCAATGCTGCAATTCTCAGCATGGCACCTGGTAGGCAGTGGCCCTGTTCTGTAGAAAGGAACATAAGCGATGTGTGTAGCTCCTGATGGCAATTTCACCTGCTTCTCTTTACATAGGTTTACACTTTGCAAATAGTATATCCTACACAGCTTATTATACTTTACATTGGTCTTCTTGTATATTGCTCTAAAGAAATGTCCTCTCTTGTGCAGCTAGCAGAAGCCTTGGAGCTCTTTGAAGTAAAGATGCTGAAAGAGGAACGACTGCAGCCTGAAGAAAGTAACTACACTGTCCTTATAGGAGGATGTGGCAGAGTTGGATATGTTAAGAAGGCATTTAAGTTGTATTCTGATGTACGTAGTGCTGGTTTTTGTATCCTATTTCTACTTTGTACATGTAATTTTATTACAACTATGTTAGTAAATGTTCCTACATAGATATTAGGGGAAATTTATCTCTGGTTTTTGCGTAGGCTTTGCTGTAAAATTGTCTTTTTACCGCTGGTTTTCTCTTGAAAACATTAATAAATTGTATTAAGTTTTTTTTTTGGGGGGGGGGGGGGGGGGGGGTCACTAGGATCACAGCAGTACCCATATGACATAGTTGAACTTTTTTTTTTTTTAACAAAACACTCCTTGAGGGTACGTTCACACCTACCGTATCCGCAGTGGATTTGCCGCTGCGTGTATGGGACCAGGCCCCTTTAACCCCTGTGCCGCCCGCTGAAAGCCTGCCCGCCCGCAGCCCCGCCCCCCTGTCCGCCCGCACCGCCTGCCGACCCGAGCATACATTACCAGCTCGGTGCTGCGGTTTGATTCAGGCCCCCAGCTCCTCGCTCCTCTTCAGCCAGTCAGGGCTGCCGTGCACTGATTGGCTGAAGAGGAGTGAAGGGAGCCGGGAGCTTCACACAGCCGCGGCACCGAGCTTGTAATGAATGCTCGGGGCGACAGGCGCTGCGGGCGGGCAGGCTTTTAGCCGGCGGCGCAGGGGTTAAAGGGGCTGGGTCCCATACACACAGCGTATCCGCTGCGTGTATGGGACCCATTCAAATTCACAGTACCGGATCCGCAGAGGATTTCGCTGCTAACTCGCAACGTCAAATCTGCTGCGGATCCGGTAGGTGTGAACGTACCCTAAGGTGGGGTTAACATATAACGTATCCACAGTGGATTTCACACTGTGAGTTCGCAGTCACTTTCACTATCACTTTCAATATGATTACATACTCGCAACGGAATTGCAATCCTGCTGCAAGTATGTAAAAGGCAGCCCCCTTAACGCCCCGCCGCCCAGTGCATACATTACCGGGTCCACACTCCAGGGCCTCCTGACGTCTGAACGTCCCGGAGCCCCCGAAGCAAGCCGGAGGCCGACCCAGTAATGTATGCAGTGGGCCGCGGGGGGGTTAAGATGGCTGCCTTTTACATGCGCACAGCAGGATTGCAATTCCGCTGCGAGTATGTAATCAGATTGAAAGTAACAGTGAAAGGATCCGCAACAGATTTCACCATGAAATCTGCTGCAGATATGTTATATGTGAACCCACCCTAGCGAATAAAAAGCTTTGCATGGCCAAATTCTCAACTGCAGCATCTACAGTGTTAAACTGCCAGAATCAGACTGGAGTCAAATCCCAGTAGTGTAGTATACAGCCAGCACCTGTCACATATATAGCTTTACAACCTCCACCATGCTGCCTTCAAGGGGTACTCCAATCACAACTAACATAATAAACTTGTAGGATTTGTGAAATTAAATATTTTTGCAAATACTCTTATTTAGCAAACTTTGCTCCCTCTCCTGAGGCTTGCAGCTTCCTCCCATTGTTGACCGCTCGTTGTGTAGGTTACCGACCACCACTCTGCTCTAAAAGCAGTGGTCTGAGCTGGCTCTCATATATAGCTAAAATGTGTAAATTTATATATAACAGATTTGCTATTATGTCCTGCATAATATGTACACCCTCTTTTGGGAGTTGTATAAGAGCGAGCTGGGGAGTGAGTTGTCACCTTTTGTTCCTTAGTGTGGTTGGGTGAAGTAGTAGTATGGGTACTAGGGGAATAGGGTATATTATGTTAATTCTTTTCATTTTCCATATTGCAGATGAAAAAGAGAGGTCTGGTTCCTTCAGATGCCACATATACTGCCCTGTTCAATGCCTGCGCTGAGTCACCATGGAAAGACTCCGGTCTACAGTATGCTCTGAAACTACGGAAGGAATTGATGGATAAGAACATACAACTAAACCCTATCACTTATCGAAGTTTGCTAAAAGCTTGCACAATCAGTTCAGGACTACAAGGTAGCGCTGAGATATTCAAGGTAAGACATGGAACTCATGTGTGTCAGCGCCAGAGGGGGGACTCATATCTGTCACAATTATGTTGGAGATGGGAATAACCCATTCAGCGGTCCCATCTTGACAAACCTTGCCAGCAAATACTTGCTAGCAGTCACAATTTTTATAAAACAGTCCTGCAAACTGGGCTACAAGAATCAGGATTTATGCAAACTCGTCCAGAAACTGGACATTTTTGGGGTGTTCTTGGCTGTTTTAGGAACGTTCCATGGGACAGAGCTTAAATCTCCCAATTTATCCAATTCAGCTCAATTCCGTTCAGCAGGTGATGCAGTTATTATCCTAAAAAACAACGTTTAAACTTGCAGTCCTGTGCCAAACTGGCATGGCCTAAAGTACCTGTGCCCTAACTTTGCACCACCCCTCCGTCCCTCCTCCCCGCCCTCTTCATCATTAGGAATGCTTCAGGCAGATTTTCTCCTATTCATCAGCTGTATGAGCCCGGCACATGGGCTGGATCGTTAAGGCACCTGTGCAGTGTTCACTGCAGAGGAATATGAAAAATCCTGTCAGTGGCATTCCTAATGATGAAGAGGGTGCGGAGGAGGGACGGAGGGGTGGTGAAAAGTTAGAGCACAGATACTCTAGCCACGACAGTTTGGCACAGGGCTGCAAGTTTAAAAGTTGTTTTTTAGGACAATTACTGCATCCCCTGCCGAACGGACCCCAGGACAGATCATGGATTAAAAGCAGCTATCTGACAGTACAAGTGGTTTGGGGGGGACAGATTGTGGGTACAGAGTCACTTTAAGCTAACAAAGTTGTCTGATCCTTCTCTTCTCTGACTAAGGAAATCGCACAGAAGTTTCATGTCACCAGTCCTGAAGTATTCAATGTTCTGTTTATGGGATGCATTAAGGATGAAAAGCTGGGCTTCCTACATGCTTTACAGGTACTGACTGAGACAACGCAGCCTTACACAATGCATCTGCATCCAGAAGTGTTACCTAAGAAAACCTTTTTACAGTTTATATGTAAGATGTACATAAACATTATGAAAATAAGGAACAGGTGTTATATTAAAATAGTATGCAGTATTGCACACTAGAGGTGTGTTCACACTGAAGAAAAGAGGTGGAAATACCAGGCGGAATTCCGCCTGCCTTAATGTCTTAATGTTAAGTATAGACAGCCTCTGCTATCCGCAGCTCTCCACTGAAAGAATTGACTTGTCAATTCTTTGAGCGGAGACCCACAGAGGCACCCTATACTTAACATTGAGACAGTGAGGCAGGTGGAATTCTGAAAGTAGTCCTTGGTGGGGATTTCACTCAGAATTTCCGCCTTTTCCTCAGTGTGAACAGGCCCAAGGTCAGTAATGTGGTTGGCTAAGCACTTCAATCCCTGGCTCTGCAATCTGAGCAGCGGAAAAGGGTTTAAAAGCAGCTTTTTGAGCCTCCAAATTGATTGTGGTCCAAGATGTCACAGTATAATGTGTTAATCTCACATATTGTGTTTCAGGTTTGGAGGCAGATGCTGCATATGGGTGTAAAGCCGGATATACACACATATAACCTGCTCATTCGCGCCACCAGAGATTGTGGAATAGGGGATGCAGCTGAAGCTCTACAATTACTGCTTCATTCTAAAGATCTGGCACCCTTGAGTATAAGTGCAGGCAAAGAAGAGCAAGGCAGGAGAAGCAGTGCAGTCAGGAAAAGAAAGGAAGGTCCTAAAGAGCTGGGGAAGCAGCAGCTGCTGCCACGCAGTCCTTTGGCCATTAGTGCCAGTGATGGCACAGCTCCAGACGTGGCAGGCTCACAGGACATAAGTGAGACCCATCATCTTCCTTCTGTGTCCTCTCTTGGTGTTAGTAATGTACCAAACCTCTTGGATCTGTCTATAAATACAGATAGTGTGGTATCACTGGCCAATGTCAATACCCCATCTGACAGACTCGCACTAATTGGTGACTTACGGGGCATTCTTCAAAAAATGAAAGATGACAAAGTATCTCCTACAATAAAAACCTTTACGCTTTTGGCGGAAGTAGTAAAACCAGAAGTGGGATTAGAATTGACGCTACTAAGTATTATGGATGCATATGGAGTACAAGCGGATCTGACCTTTTTTAACACTTTGGTGTTGAAGAGGAGTAAAGCAATGAACCTGAAGTCTGCTTTGGTAAGAATATTATGCAACATAGCATGATTATGAAACAATACAATTATACTGACAATTGGGTCTTGTTCTTTCCCAACACTGTGATCTGTCAGAAACTAGCAAATGGTGACCATTACTGTCCAGTGCAAACAGTCCTATAGACACATAGGATCTCATCTATGAGATCTCATCCATCAAGAGAATGACAGCTGTGAATGGCACCTGTAGTTTAGAAACGACAATCCTAATATCAATATTAAGCCCACACCACAAACAGTAATGTACACAGATGACCGATTTCTGTGAATGGGGGTGGAGGGAATTGCAGCCACTATTTTGGCAGATTTTGGCATACAACAGTCTCGTGCAACTCCTGCCATACAAAAGAGCCACCCAGGACTATGGAGACTGCTGTGGCTCAATAGGTTTATGTCAGAAATTCATCTTCATACCATAAAAGAGTTTTGCCACAATGGTGACTTATCGTGACAAGTGTATAATTATGGGGGTCAGACCACTGGACCCCCTGTAATCTTAAAGAGGATGTACCACCAGGTATGGTAGATGAAGTGTCGGATCCTCGGGGTAGGGGGGGACCACAGGAGCCAGAATGAAGGCGCTTCACGGCTTCAGGTTTGATGAAGTAAAACAATGAATTTTAATGGTCTCAAACAACGCGTTTCGAGGCATAAATTGCCCCTTTGTCAAGTAGGAGAGACATGAAGTGTCTGTGATGATGTCTCTCCTACTTGACAAAGGGGCAATTTATACCTCGAAACGCGTTGTTTATGAGACCATTAAAATTCATTGTTTTACTTCATTAAACCTGAAGCCGTGAAGCGCCTTCATTCTGGCTCCTGTGGTCCCCCCCTACCCCGAGGATCCGACACTTCATCTACCATTCTCCATTCCCAAATCTCCTGGCTTGGGATATCGGCATCTACCCTTGGAGCCTGGCTGCTACGGCTACTACCTTTCTCTTCCCGTGCATGGCGCCGTTCTATGCACCGGAATCGGCCGGTGCTTAAGCACTGGAGGCGGGCCGGGCTGCCCCCAGTGAGAGGGAATTCCCTCACCTGTATGACGCGGCACCGTTCGATCCGTGGGTTCAGATTAATGAGGATCCTCTTTAAGAACAGGACTCTTAAAGTGTCACTGCCGCATAAATTTTTTTGGCAGAAGTCAATAGTACAGGCGATTTTAAGAAACTTTGTATTTGGGTTTACTAGCCAAACAATGCATTTTTATCATAAAAAGGCAGTTTGAAGCTCTCACCCCTGTCTTCATGGTTCTCTTATGAAGAGGGGAGGGGTGGAGGGAGATGAGGCACCAAAACAAGACAACAAAGAGTTAATTTACAGCTTCCTCACCAGGCTATCTCCTCCGAGGTCAGCACTGACCGCTTAATATCTGCTTTCACACAGGTCCCGCTGTGTAATCCTTTGTTGTCTTCTCTCTGCTGCCGTCTAGTCTCCCTCCTCCCCCCTCCCCTCTTCATAGAACAGACATAGTCCGACTGATGTAAAAGAGTTGAGATTTCCTGATAATAAGCAGTGAATGAGAGAGAGGAAGGGAGAAGAGGGGGGGGGGGACCTGGGAAAAGTCTTTTTGAATGCAGATAATGGCAGATTTGCCTGATAAACCCAATTACAAAGTTTCTTAAAATCGCCTGGACTATTGATTTCTGAAAAAAAAAAAAAAAAAAAATTAAATGACAGTGACACTTTAAAGTTCCTGTCTGAATGAAGTAGCATAACAGTGCCACAACTCCATTCATTGTCCATGATGCTGTACTTAGAGACAATGAAGCGATTTAGTATAAACTGGCATACAAGCAAGACAAGTCATGTGGCTTAGCAACAAGGAAATGGCTTGAAAGGTGACAAAATGTTCCAAAATTACACCAGATTGTTTTCTGCTAAGTATTGACCTAAAGCAGACAACCTGGGCGCAAGAGGGTCTAACGTCTAATATGATGCACCACATAACATAAATTTGGCGCATCTTCTAACTTCCCTGTGTAAGGATTTGACAGGATTAGTAAGACTTCCACATGGTGCCTGAAAACGTT
This sequence comes from Dendropsophus ebraccatus, assembly GCF_027789765.1. Lineage (NCBI taxonomy): Eukaryota > Metazoa > Chordata > Amphibia > Anura > Hylidae > Dendropsophus > Dendropsophus ebraccatus. The sequence continues at coordinate 72,685,299 of NC_091462.1, read as the reverse complement.
TCTAACGCATCACGGAATTGATGGCCATAACAACCAATACCTTCACTGGGAAAATGCAAGCTGGTTGGTTACTGTGGGCTGCACTGACATGTTTTGTTAGAATTGGTTCATGCAACTATTGAATCCAAAGTATTTTTCTGCATGTCATCCATATTTACCTCTTACTTATTACAGGAACTGCTGCCCACTATGGCACAGAGAGGAATTGCACCAAACCTACATACTTTTTGCAATCTTGCTAGGGCATGCCTTAAAAAAGAAGATGGTTTAAAGCTCCTGGAAGACATGATGGTATTCTAGTGTTTGACTTTTTCTAATAGCTGATAAGACTGAGAGAGAAATATTCGTGTTTTGAAGTTTTGTATGAAATGACCCTAGGGATTTTCTGCTTATCTGATGGATAATTTGTTCTCCAGGTTGCTGGATTCTGCCCCAATAACAACGTATACAGCACTTTGATAAATGTGGCCGTCAAGAGGTTAGATTATGACTACTTAACACTTATCCTGCGGGACATGAGGAACAGAAGTGTAGCTCCTAATGAAGTTGTCATCCGACAGCTGGAATTTGCAGCACAGTACCCACCAAATTTTGACAAGGCAAGTATATGAGCTGACGGTAATATAGTCACAGCCAATCCAATATAAGGTAGCACTGTGGAAGCTATAGAAATGAAGACCGGTGCTAGCCTCCAGGGCTGGACTAGTGTCATGATGAGGAATACTCAATAAATAAATAACAGTAGTTCAGTAAAATATACACCATGGGGGGGAAAGATATCAAACATGGTGCAAAGTGAAACTAGCTCAGTAGCCCCTAGTAACCAATCAGATTCCACCTTTCATTTTCCAAAGAGTCTGTGAGGATTGGTTGCTAGGGGCAACTGAGCCAGTTTCACTTTACACCATGTTTGATAAATCTCCCCCATGTCTTCATTGCCCCAAAGTGTACAAACCACATTTCTACCCTTCTAATTGATCATTTTTCAAGGCTTGAAAAAGATCATGTAGAAGGGCTGAAATGTTGCTGGTTAAACACTTTTGGCTAATAGAGTCACTGGGATTCACACTTTACTGGAGTGCTGCTGTGTACACATTGAATAGTCACAGCCAGTGATATACCTGGCTGTAGAACAAGTGTGAATAAAACACCATAGATGTAAATGTGGTTGTTTTACTGGATTCTAATATGCACAAATAAATAAGTCCAGACACAATAGCTAAGTGAAAAAACATAGTTTACTGTAGTAATAAAATGCAAAAAGTACAGTAAGATGACAAAAAAGTAAACAAGAACAAGGTATACTTACCGTGTTTCCCCGAAAATAGGACATCCCCCAAAAATAAGACCTAGTCCAATGTTTTTAAATCATAGAAATATAAGGCCTCCCCTGAAACTAAGACCCTAGCAGTAGTTATTTCTAAAGCTCTCCCACCCCATACATTAGTTTTAGCAGATACTGTTGGTCTGCTAACCCTACTGTCCCTGCACTGCAGCCCCTGCTCTAAGGACCACTACGGTAGCACATGTGAGCTGCTGTCACTGCTGAGGATTGTTGTGTGCATGTGAGACGCAACACCTGCTGTTCATGGAAAAATAAGACATCCCCTGAAAATAAGACCCAGATCATATTTAGGGGGGAAAATTTATATAATCCATTTTGAAGAATATAGCTGTCCGAATTGGATATCCAGCGCATACACAATTTGAGAGTGGCTTCTTCCGAACACGGCTGCACTTGGGCAACCATATCCACACAAACAACAACAACTTTGTGCCTAGTGCACTTGGTTTTTCTCCATGCTTTTCAAACTTTCCAGAAAAAACTTTGTGGTCACATGTAGACCCACTTCCCTATTTTTCAAGGGATATGTTTACACTGTGTAAAAAAAAAAAAAGAGAAAAGGCATCCACTTTTTCTTTTTTAAAATAATGTCTGTTATTGCTGAATTATAATTGAAGTCAATGGAATGAGGGCCGCCCAATACATTGTATTAAATAACGGATGTTAAAATAATAATCATGACAATTATTCACGGACGTTATTTTGCAAACAATGTTATTTTTCAATAAAGAACCACACCCAAAAGGGCCTAAAGTGGAATAATGTACCAGCGGCCATCACTGTAATGATGGTTGCCAAAATCGCTAAATGACAGCCGTCATTTGGTGCTTAAAACAACTGGTGTCTTCACATCCCGCTCAGCCAATCAGTGAGCTGCGGCGGGGCAGCGCACTGATTGGCTGAGCTAGATGTGCAGAGAACCCCCGAAGCAAGCCAGAGCAGGACCAGGTGAAGTATAGGCTCCGGCGGCCGGAGGGGTTAAACGGGGCGGGCTGTGGACAAACTCGCAGTGGGATGTGCATCCTGCTGCGAGTTTGTCTACTCATAGAGTTTACTGGGCAGGGATCTGCAGCAGGTCTCACTGTTGATCCGGTACGTGGGAACGTACCCTACATTTTCCTGCTATTGTATTGACACAGCCGCATGACTTCCTGATTCCAGGGCCAGCGCTTTACACTCTGTAGCTTCCATGATTCAGGGTGTGTGTGAATGTGGCCTAAGACCAGACACTTGATAAGATATATAAAGAAGCATATACAGTACCTTAGATTGAAAGTATAGAACTGCAGCCTGATAAAGGAATTCACTGTGTTAAAATCATACTGGTTTTCTCTACTATACAGTGGTTTCCCCCTTTAGACAATACCCCATCACCAAACAGGCCAATAAAACAAGTAATTAATGTAAAGCTGTCACACCTTTTTAGGCAATCTCACTCCAGCCAGGAGCACATTTTTGAAACTTACATGTTGGTTTTTTATGAAGAATGTGCGACTTTTGATAAATCAAATAAACAAAAGTGCACAACCAATGATAATTTTACCCCCCAGAGTCCTGCTTCACCTGCCCGCATAACCTGATGGATAGTTCTCCTGTATGCATGCTCATTCTACAAAATGTGTCGTTCACTTTGTGTGGACAGAGGATACTAGGTGTTTTTTTTCCTATGAATCAAATTATCTTCAAGTATATCCTAGGCAATGCTCAAATAGGATTGCGTAAATGTAGTGCAGAATGTAGAGCTATTTGATGCTGCCCTAACAACCACAAGTCATTCAAGCAGTCCCCAGTGGCTTCTCCCTGCTCCACCATCTCTGATGATAAATCTCTTCCTATTTAACTATAGGGAGAGATCCATATATCATGGCAGACAGGGTGGGGAATCCACTTGGTGTAGTCTCCTTTGACTTGTGGTTCCCTTTATGTTAGTCATGTATTAATTCTTGGTTATTGCGACTAATATTTGTTTTTTTCCACTCTAGTACCTTAAAAAGAATGTGTACTTAGAAAAGATAGATGGCTTCCGTGGCTACTACAACCGCTGGCTGGAATGGATGGGTGCTGAAGAAACTGAACACCCATGGCAGAAATATCGGACTAAAGCACAGAGTGATTCCAATGAACCCTTTTAAATCAGATATATATCACATGAAAAAAAGTGTATATACTGTATTATAGATATAACAGCTATTGTATATTCTTGATAAAAAAACATAAATATTAAAGGGATATTTAAGTAATGAAAGCACTTACTAGTATATTCTTGCTGTAAAATATGTTCTGAGCCCCCATTCTAACTCACAAGTTCTGTAGCTTTTTCCTGTGCTGTTAAAACACAGGGCCACATGACTGAGGTCTGTCTCCCCGTCCTGTTTGCATCATGTCTTCATTGATCAGTTAACTGCAATGTGCTTAAAGTGACACTGTCACCTCCTTTTTGCATTCTGACATCTCTACACAGGTGCAAAGGGTAAATTTAGCGGTTTTCATACCTTATTTTATATCATACATCTTGGTGCTTGTTCAAGTAAAAAGTCATCTTTTATCAACTGCAGATTGTGTTAAGTGGGCAGGGCCTCGCGATATTAGCGCCACTTAGCCCCGCCCACAACATAACAGTTGGCCCCGCCCCTCACCGGCCATTGGAACAGGCTGGCCAAAAGGTCTAGACTCCACCCCCTTTACGCCAGCCAACCAATGGGCATTAAGGGGCGCTAATGCTGAGGCCACGCCCACTTAATACAATCTGCAGTTGATAAAAGGACACTTTACTTGAACAAGCACCATGACGTATGATATGAAATAAATAAATTTACACCTGTGTAGAGATGTCAGAATGCACAAAGGGAGTGACAGTGTCACTTTAAACAGAGCATAACTACCACCCCTTCAGATCATAACAGGCAGCCTAGTCATGCAACAACCTACAAGAGCATCAGTATCTTGAACTGCTATGTTTGGGACCCAGAAGAGTTTGTCTCTTATAGGCAAATGAAGGGAGCTGTGGTCAAACATGTTCGGAAACTGCTATTCCAGTTGTTTTAGCTGACATTTATCAAATGTGTGTGGCTACCTTAAGGCTGCATTCCCACGTTCTGTGATCCTGACGGATCACGGACGTGGAATGCATGTACCGGAGTCCCCCCGTGCCCGGACAGCATCTGTAATTAGATGCTGGGAGCGGGGGAGACTGTATGCATAAGCGCCGCACTGTAATGAATCAGCCGCTCGGTGCTGTTACTACAGCACGGCGCTTATGAATACAGTCTCCCCCCGCTCCCAGCGTCTAATTACAAATGCTGTCCGGGCGCGGGGGGACTCCGGTACATGCATTCCACGTCCGTGATCCGTCAGGATCACGGAACGTGGGAATGCAGCCTTAGACAGATCTGTTAACTGAGGCGTGTATTTATTTTTTGTTTTACCCCATGCACATGTTAAATATGTGTCAATTATTCGGGGTGGAAAACATTAGAAATCTGTAGCTACCCCCAGATGCACATGTATAAAATGACCTTGCATACAACAACTCATGGCTAATCACTTAAATACAGCTGTTGCAAAACTACAATTAACAATCTCTGGCCAGCTTAACCCCTTAAGGACAGAGCCTGAAATGGCCTTAATGACAGAGACAAATTTTATGAATATGACCAGTGTCACTTTATTCATTAATACCTTCGGGATGCTTTTACCTATCCGGCTGATTCTGAGATTGTTTTCTCGTGACATATTGTACTTTACATTTCTGGTAAATTGGAGTCGATACTCATAACAAATCTTTATGAAAAAAACCCAAATAATGTGAAAAAATTTGAAAAAATGCATTTTTCCAACTTTGAAACTTTTTTGCGTATACAGAAAGTGGTTATACCACATAAATTATATATTAAATAGCATTAGCAACATGTCTACTTTATGTTGGCGGCATTTATTAAACTATCTTTAATTTTTTTTAGACGATAGGAAGCTTAAAACATTAGCAGCAAATTTCCAAATTTTCAGTAAAATTTCAAAATCAGATATTTTTAGGGACCTGTTCAGGTTTAGGCTGGGTTCACACTACGTATATTTGAGGCTGTATATTTGAGGCTGTATAGCAACCAAAACCAGGAGTGGATTGAAAACACAGAAAGGATCTGTTTACATAATGTTGTAATTGAGTGGATGGCCGTCATTTAATGGCAAATATTTGCTGTTATTTTAAAACAACGGCTGTTATATTGAAATAATGGCAGTTATTTACTGTTATATGGCGGCCATCCACTCAATTTCACCATTGTGTGGACAGATCCTTTCTGTGTTTTCAATCTACTCCTGGTTTTGGTTGCTATGAGGACCAAATACAGCCTCAAATATACGGGTAGAGACATGCGCCCGCATCAGTCCGCCGGCGGGTGCCAGCTGCGGAATGCACGAAGGGTACCCAGAGGTACGCTCACAGAGTTTGTAGAATTTCACATCATACCGTCATCTCTTATTGGGACGGTACTGGCGGAAAAGACGTGTCTGGGGGGCAGCGTACGCTACGCTACCCCCAGACACGTCACAGGATGATGAGGATGAATGGAGGAAAGAAGGATCCCCCCATTCATCCTTACTGGCTGTTTCGGTGTCGGAGGCAATAATAACATATTCCTCTGACACCGAAAACACCCTGGGGGTCATCTTTATATGGGGACTAGTTTATGGGGTATGTAGTGGTGTAGTGTCAAACTTTATTCAATGTAGTGTGGTGTAATGTAGTGTTTTTTACGTGTTTTTTTACAGTAAGTATAAAAAAAAAAACCTACGCCAACAAAGGAGTTGCTGATAAATGCCACACTTATGTGCAGCACTTATAAGCAGACCGTGGCAGTAGAATATAGAAAAAAACACCCTACGCCAAAAAGGAGGAGTTGCTGATTAGCAGCGCACTTTCGTGCGATGCTGATCAACACTCAGCGGCGATAGGATGCGGAAAATAGAAAAAAAAAATTTGAAAAAAAAAAACTTTCTACATTCTGAACATCCCTGTAGCTGCTGATAAGTGTATTACACATATCAGCCGCTAGAGGGCAGCAGAGCGCAAAATACGGAAAAAGCCGACGCTGGAGCCGAAAATAGCCGAGAGAAGCCGAACGTGACGTCACGGAGGAAGCCGAAGACCCGAACGAACACGAGGACGCCGCGAACCCGGAAGACGCCGATCAGGAGCCCGGGACAGGTGAGTAATGTACAAATACCTGCTCTGGACCCCTCGGCTACCTAGCTGAGGGGTCCAGGGCAGGTATTTACTATTTTGTGGGACTCTGATCGCCGTGCCACCGGCCCGATCGCCGTGAATGGCCGGCCGGTACCGGACAGCCGACGGCGATCGGGTCGGTGGCACGGTGACCACCATTACTTTTTACAGTAATGGCGGTCGGTGCCGTCCTCGGACAGCACCGACCGCCATTTTTTTCCGGGTCATCGGGTCAGCGATGACCCGGAAAGGTTCCGATCGCCGCTATTGGCTGATCTGAATTGATCAGCCTATAGCGGCGATCGTAAGCACGGGGGTTGTTAACCACCCCCCGTGCCGTGAAGCTAAGATGGCCTGCTATGATTTATAGCAGGCCATCTTCCCCGATCGCTGTGTGCGAACACGCAGCGATCGGGGAAACAGCGGGCGTAAATTTACGCCCTGAGGCGCCAAGTACCAGGGCGCAAGGACGTAAGTTTACGCCCGATGTCGTTAAGGGGTTAAAGAGGTTTTCCAGGATTTTTATGTTTTTTCAAAAATCATCTAGCATTATTGCCTAAGTCAAGAAAAACCTCCCCATATCCATTTTTCTTCTCTATCAGCGTCTCTTGAGATGAAAAAGCTCTTTTTATATCTTGTATTGTTTGTTTACAAGCTGCTCTGTCTGTTTACATATGCAGCACACCCAGTGGCCAGAGTTGGAATTGCAGTGTATAACAAGGGAATCAAATACCACATGTACTGCAGCCTCAGGCCAGGGTAACACTATGTAAAAACAACGTCCGTATTTCATAACAATGGCCGTAGTTGTTATGAAATGCGACCGTTGTTTTTACATAGTGTGAACCTGGCCTAGGCATAGGCTTTCTCACCTAACCAAAATAAAAATCATGTCAAATTGTAACATTATAATGAACTGACTAAGATATATCTTTTCTATTTTTAATTCTTTTTATTAAGAAGTAGATCAATTTTTTTGGACTATTTTCCTCCTGCTTCCACAGCTTCTGCCTATGGTGCAATGGTAAGTATCAGGATTACTGTGCTCACTGAAGGGTTCGGGTCTGGTGACAGAGTTTGATTTAATTTTTTTCCCCCCGTCTTAGAGCCCGTTAACGTAGAGTAAGAACGGCGGAATTGTCCGCCGCAGAATGCCGCCAGCCTCCGTGTCATAATGACACTCTATGGGAGGCGCGCGCTGCTCCTCTTCCCGCGCTGAAGAATGAACATGTTCATTCTTCAGCGCCGAGAAATGCAGGGCGCACCTCCCATAGAGCGTCATTATGACGCGGAGGCTGGCGGCATTCTGCGGCGGACAATTCCGCTGTTCTTACTCTGTGTTAACAGGCCCTTATTTTCCAGTGATGGCTTTTGCTAAGCATTATGGTGATTGTATTTCCTCTGCAAAGAACAAACACTGAGGTTATACAAACTCTATACCTTCTAAAACTGCCCTGGATATCTGTATACATGTATTACCTAACCAAGTCTATAAATAAATAATAAAACCAAATCTATTTGCCACAATATTATAATAATAATAATAATAATAAATGTATTATTATTATTATTACAAATAGATTTGGTTTTATTATTTATTTATAGACTTGGTTAGGTAATACATGTATACAGATATCCAGGGCAGTTTTAAAAGGTATAGAGTCAATAGGTATTGTCAGTGGAGCATTATTTTCTTTGAAAATTCATCACGTTTGTATAATACCTCAGCGCTGCTTCTTTGCAGAGAAAATACAATCACCATAATGCTTAGCACAAGCCATCACTGGAAAATAAGATGGAAAAAAAATTAATAAATCAAACTGTGACAGGATGTGAACCCTGGTCAGTGAGCATGGTAATCCGGACACTTACCATTGCTCCACAGGCAGACGCTGGAGGAGCTGGAGGAATATAGACCATACCAGTGTTCTGCCACACAGAGCTCCTCTCCACCCCTGTCCCGACCTCTCCTCTCCACAGACATAGGAGGACACCAGCAGCAGCTCTATCTATAGGAAAGATCACACTGACATCACATGAGCCCTGTGTGTGTGGAGGGGTGGCTTAGGACGGGGTGGAGATGATTTCTGTGTTGTGAGAGAGCTATTAGATCGGCAGCAGCACAGACACACAGCATCTCCCTCCCAGAGTGACTCTCACTGCTCCTGCTCTGGAAGGGATACAGCCTGCTGCAGCATTGTGTGATTCACTCTGGAGACGGGAGAGACACTGTGGATGTCTGTGCTGCCGCCCAGAACCAATCAGAAAGCATCAACACCTGAGTCCCTCCCCCTCTCCACACACAGGACTGAGCAGCTTCCAGCTATATCAGAGGACACATGCAGACATAGGAGTGACGTCACCGAACCGGAAACACAGACACAGACGGTCCGGGATGTGACAGGAAGTCAGAAGCTCAGGAGCAGGCAACTCACATGACCAGCTGGGGGATCTCCTAGAGCTTACAAGTAATGTTAGGGAAGTATATTAGAAAAGGGTTAACCTTGGTTAACCCTTTCCTAATACCAAAAATCAATTTTTCCTGGAAAACCCCTTTAAGCTTTGGCTGTCCAGGCACAATGGGAATTGTAGTTTTGTAACAGCTGGAGGGCAGAAGGTTCCCCATCCCTGCCGTAATAGAAAGATGGCCAGAAAAGGTGGCACTGCTCTGCACCTCTCTTTTTCTGTTTCTGACATAGGGCTGGGGCATAGGACCCTCCCCCCACCCCATATACCGTAAAAGGACACATGGTTCTGTTCAAAACCTCTGTAAAGTGAGCATACTGATAATGGTAATCTCATCCTGATAAAGTAGTTTCTTTTGCCAAAATCAACCATGGCTTTGGGGTTTAGGGCAATCTAGTCTCTGTGTTTGTGGGACTACAAACCCTGCAGAATTACAGTATATTCACTAGTTACAATTGTGCAGTGAACTGAATGGTTATAGTTTGAGTAGATTGCGGTATATCTTTCAGCCGTTTTATACCTCAAAGGCTTTTTTCACTTATTAAAAGGTAGTAATTTTTGTATATAATGGAGTAATGGAGTGCAAAGCAGGTTGCAAGTAGAAAAGAAATATTGAGTTACCTTTTTTGCTCCCCACAAATATACCATTACCCACAAAATTACTACCCAGACCCCCCAAAAAAGACAAAAAAAAGCATTAAATAGGCAGTCATTTAAGCATATTTTCCATAAATCAATAGTGCAAGTGAATATAAGAAACTTTGTAACATCTATCATCAGATAAAAATTCTTAATTTCCCCCCCTTCTTTTTTGCTCGGCTTTCATCAACACTTAAAATCAGCTTAGCAATAAATTTTTATTTACTGGTTCTGATCCCCATAGTGCTCATGTACACACAGGACAGCTTAAAGGGAACCAATCATGCCGAATATGCCCCTAATGATAAGGAAACGTGCTGGTTCATCACCCAGCACGCTTCCTAAACATCCCCCTGTACCCTCCGTCCCCTCCTTGATTGCACCTTAATCTTACTTTTCCGAATTCCTGCGCTGTATGGTAATAAGCTCTAAGTAGTCACGGTGGGCTGAACTAGTCAGGGTCCTGGGCAGTTTCGAGCGCTGTAATCACACCCACAGGGGCGTGATTCAAAGACCTGCACTCCGCTGACGTCACCCGGGGCTTGCTTTCCACTTCCCGGGGCCTGCGTTCCACGCCAGCTGCGATGCGGCGTCTTCAGTACGCCGTGAAAGCGCAGTATGGCAGGAGAAGACGCTGACGTACTGCGCATGTGCGGCGTGCTGAAGACGTCGCAGCGCAGCCGGCATGAAAGGTGGGCCCCGGGACGTGGAACGCAAGCCCCGGGTGACGTCAGCGGAGCGCAGGTCTTTGAATCACACCCCTCTGGCCGTGATTACAGCGCTCGAACCACCCTGGACCCTGCCTAGCTACGCCCAGGACTGACTAGTTCAGCCCACCGTGACTACTTAGAGCTAATTACCATACAGCGCGGGACTTTGCAAAAGTAAGATTACGGTGTAATGAAGGATGGGGTAGAGGGTACAGGGGGATGTTTGGGAAGAGTGCTGGGTGATGTATTAGCACAATTCATTATCATTAGGGGCATATTCGGAATGATTGGTTCCCTTTGAGCTTCATGTTAGAAAGACAGGTACGCTTTAAGGGATGTCAATCACTAAAACAAATAAATGTTCGCATACACATCTGCACCGATCTAATGACTGTGTAATCAGTTATGAAAATGGCAATCCAGAGCGCCTGGGGCCTCAAATATCCAGGTGCACTGACTGAAACATTCAGATGAAGCCACCAGTGTGTTTGTTACAACATTTTATAGGTGTCCTGACAGTGATAGATACAGTACATGTAAACCAATTGCACTACCCATCTCTCTTGGATAAAGCACACAAATGAGATGATGCCTTTAAACAGCATCTTTATTAAACACTTATAAAATGAAAGAACTGGTCACAAGACAGCCACAATAAGGAAAAACATTCTTCATCTTAAAACAAATGTGAAAAGAATACAAGGAATATTAAAGTTAATAAAAAGAATTCTTCTGTTCATCCAGAGCATCCTCTGCAACCACAGTGTGTGCATTCAATAATTCGCCCCTGAAACAAAGAAAACCGCTATTAATCCATGGCCAATGGATCCAAATGTTTGTAGTCACAGTGTTTAAATGTTTATGCCCATGGGTCTGATCACGAAAAATAACTATAAAGGACACTTTCACAGAATTATTATATAAATATGTATACTACATATTTAAAAGAGGTTTATTAGGATTTTACATTGACGGCTTAGTATTGGCCATTAGTACATTACTGGTGGCGATCCGGAGATCCTGCAGTAGGAGGTCCGTCACTGAAGTACACAGAAATGTCTATGTCTGACACTACAGTTTAACCTATTCAAGAGAAAAGCGTGTGCCACAGCTTCTTTGTTCTAATTTGGGGGGGTACTGGGGGTCAGGCCCTCAATGACCACAAATTGAAGCTCTTCCTTTTGCAGAGTGTGCCTATAATAACATCTCAACCCTATTCAAGTGGATGGGGCTAGGCAGCGATACCAAATACAGCCCATAGAGCAGATAGAGTTTTGAAGAAAAAAAAATTAACAAAATGTAAGATGTTGGAAACCTAAAAAAAAAAAAAAAAAGGGGATTGAACAAAAGGCCCTGTCAATGATAAAGTTCTATAAGAAATCTTACCACTTCAAGTTTGCCTTTGGGGACACGACAGATACAATTAGTTCCAAAGTTTGTGTCCCTGGTCTGTATACAACGCAAGCAGCATAGGTTCTCATATCCTTGTTTTTTCCACTTTGCAATAAGGTTCTTGTCAGCATATCCTTCCCTTATGCAATAGTCATACAGTTCTACAGAGAAAAAACAGTCACCATTCTCTTGAAAACAATGTAACACTTATATCAACAGAGATTATGAGAGAACGGTCACTTTATGATTACTATAAATTTACTCTGAAATGTTTTGTATGTGGTAAAAAACTGACAGCAATATTTCCAGATTCCTGATCAGATTGACTTTGTCTATATTAGAGCAGCGTCAAGCTGTCCCTGAAGGCCCAGAATTGACCATGACACCTTGGGGGTTTAATCATATTCCTGTTACTGATGGCAAGAGTGTATGTGTGGTGTATGAAACAGACTGACAGCTCTATACTTCAAAAGCACACACCCACCAAACATGCATGGCACAAAAGGATAAAAAAAAGAATAGAAAAACTCCTAGTTATATAAAAAAATTATCCTAATGCCCGGTGTACATTTACACCAAATAAAAGCAACATTTTGTGCCAAAAATGCTATGTCTTTATACATTTAGAAAGTTGTAACTCAACAGCAGTTTGATGTGGCTTATTGGTGGTGTTTGTGATAGAAAGGCTGTATGATTGCTAAATTACCACCTTCCCTCATTGTAATTTACTGAACCGTAAAACAAATATATGTGTATATGTATATCTATCTATATCTATTAAAACACACACAAGCACCAGACTATCACACTGTACATGATACTTTTAATCAGTATTTAGTGCTAAGATATTTTATACAAAGATATTACACTAAAGGAAACCTTACCTCTGCTTATAGCTTTTCTTTTATAGAAGAGGTCAAATATGTAGCGGGTTTTCTGATGATGAATACGGAAGATTGGCCACAGAGATTCCACTTTCCTCTTTCCTTCATGAGGGTCAGTTTCAGCTGGTAAATAAACAGCATAAGAAGTTATGATGCTATACATCTTACACTCTATTCTCACAGGCTTTCTGCTCTCAGACTACATAGAGGTATTAAAGGTCCACAACACCATTTTTTGCTAATTTTAGCTTTTTTTGTCATATTTTATCAGGGCTTGTAATTATTGGCTGTGCAATTATTTTGCAGATCTGAGGGCTTACACATCTAGATACATAAACACTACATAAATTATAGATCCCATGCCTGATTATGAATGTAATGTCCTCTCACCTTCTCTCATTTTCTGATCCAGTTCATCCAGTGTAGGTTCGATGAGCTCCCAACCATCAGGAGGCGGCTTCCTGCTCCGCTTTACTTTAGGCATTGTACTGACAACCTAGATTATAACAAGTGTATATTCAGCAACAAGACATGGCTCGTGTTATAGATATCTGCATGATCAAAATACATGTTTAACATTAAACCAATGGGTCATTTCCTAAAGACACACTGCACTGCCTTTACTGAGTTATATACATGTAAGATCAGCTAAGTGTGCATGTGTTCCAAGTGGAGTGAAGTGGGAAATCACTGAGTCCTGTGGCAGCCTGTGATATCTGACTGGGCACCATGAATCCCCCAGCCTGTCCTTCCAGCACTGTCCAGGGGAGACCAGGAGTCAGCACACAATGCAGATGGTTGGCTACTTTCGCTTAAATTGCCTGGTTCTGCCAACATTAATAGTAATGTGGATTACCATGGTAACAAATGGATTGAAGCCTTTAGATAATTTTCGAATAAACACTGAATTGTAAGTAAACACGTTTAGACATATCATGTACTCTAATCTCCAGAAAGCTAAAGCCGAATCTTATGAGGCGCCCAGGATGATTCCCTGGTAAAACCGTAACGCAGCTTACCTGCTATGCCAACCACAGGGAAGACAAGAACACCTCCTTCCGCTGCAAACTCTTCTACAGGAAGTTATCTCAGACCTACTTCCGGGTCAGCGCTTAGTTAGCGCGTCAGGTTTCTACTGGGGTCCTTGCATAACTTCCGGTCACTGCCAATTACGTCATAATTAGCGGCGATTTCATTTACCGTCGTATCGTTTTGCCGGTGCGGCTGAGAAGTCTTCGCCATAAACAGTGTGATGTGAAAATGAGCGCGCTCTGCGAGGGGGCCGGGGCAGGGCCGCATTGCATCAGAAGAGCTGTCAAGATCAATGCCTGTCTGAAAATACCGCAGCAGTATGGCTCCCGTTACTGTTAATGAAAACTTATTATTCTGTTATTTTATTTTGCTTTATTAAATTGATGAACTGTCTAGACTGCTATGTGTCTGGTGACTATAGGGCAGAAACAGTAATAGGCCCACAGCAGGCAGTGCCGGGGCTGCCCTCCGGCTCAGGACCCTTCAGACGCGTGCCCATCAAGTTGTGGGAGAGGAAGAGCTACGAGAAGACCGGAGATAACATGCCGAAAGGAGGTGAGGCGGCGCCGGTGGCTGCATGCGGCTCGGTAGCCGTGCGGGGGGCTGGTGTAGGGGACGGGCGGCCGCTGTGTGCGGAGGAAGCCGGCTGTGAGCGGACAAAGATGGGAGTGATCTGTGTGCTGACATCACGGCGGCAGCTGCAAGGCGCCAGATTCACAGGACTGTGGATGAGCGGACCGGGAGCGCAGAGGCGGCTGCGGGAGGGGTGAGCACCGTGCTCAGGGATGTGTCCTGTGTGCGCCCGGAGCTTCACTCACTGTACGGCTGTGGTGCTGCGATCAGCATCCTCAGCCACTGATGGAGCTGACACAGACAAAGCTGTAATGGGAGGATTGCCGGCTGTCTCTGTGTCACTGACCACAATCCGCTCCTCATACTGACATGTGTAAGTGACAGGCTGTGCTGGAGATGCCCTCAGTGTCAGTGATTGCAGGTCTCCACACTATTTCAGTCACACTTGAGATCACTTGTTGTTCCTCCTGTTCAGACGTCTGATCACAGGGAAGGGGATGAGGAGTGAGTCCTGGCTGGTGGTGCGGATTCTGCTTTCATGCTTTCTCTGACAGGGATCGAGAACTTCTACCCAATATAATCATATTAATCACTGTGTATGCGGCAAATTTGCAGCGAGAAATCCGCTGCGGATTAGTCGTGTGTGTTTGTACTTAAAATGAACCAAATGTTGTCCTGTGTCTGTCTGTGCTCATGTACCTCAGCATCCTGTTTTGACAGGACACCTATGGATACATGCAACGTGTTGGCAAACCATGGTGTGAACACAGTGTAATGTGTGCGGTAGAATCTGGCATGATGGGTGTCATATAGTCCGGCATAGTGCATGTGGTACAGTCTGGTATGATGGGTGTCATATAGTCCGGCATAGTGCATGTGGTACAGTCTGGTATGATGGGTGTCATATAGTCCGGCATAGTGCATGTGGTACAGTCTGGTATGATGGGTGTCATATAGTCCGGCATAGTGCATGTGGTACAGTCTGGTATGATGGGTGTCATACAGTCCGGCATAGTGCATGTGGTACAGTCTGGGATGATGGGTGTCATACAGTCCGGCATAGTGCATGTGGTACAGTCTGGGATGAGGGGTGTCATACAGTCCGGCATAGTGCATGTGGTACAGTCTGGTATGAGGGGTGTCATACAGTCTGGCATAGTGCATGTGGTACAGTCTGGTATGATGGGTGTCATACAGTCCGGCATAGTGCATGTGGTACAGTCTGGGATGATGGGTGTCATACAGTCTGGCATAGTGCATGTGGTACAGTCTGGTATGATGGGTGTCATACAGTCCGGCATAGTGCATGTGGTACAGTCTGGGATGAGGGGTGTCATACAGTCCGGCATAGTGCATGTGGTACAGTCTGGTATGATGGGTGTCATACAGTCCGGCATAGTGCATGTGGTACAGTCTGGTATGATGGGTGTCATACAGTCCGGCATAGTGCATGTGGTACAGTCTGGGATGAGGGGTGTCATACAGTCCGGCATAGTGCATGTGGTACAGTCTGGTATGATGGGTGTCATACAGTCCGGCATAGTGCATGTGGTACAGTCTGGGATGATGGGTGTCATACAGTCCGGCATAGTGCATGTGGTACAGTCTGGGATGATGGGTGTCATACAGTCCGGCATAGTGCATGTGGTACAGTCTGGGATGATGGGTGTCACAGTCCGGCATAGTGCATGTGGTACAGTCTGGGATGATGGGTGTCATACAGTCCGGCATAGTGCATGTGGTACAGTCTGGGATGAGGGGTGTCATACAGTCCGGCATAGTGCATGTGGTACAGTCTGGGATGATGGGTGTCATACAGTCCGGCATAGTGCATGTGGTACAGTCTGGGATGAGGGGTGTCATACAGTCCGGCATAGTGCATGTGGTACAGTCTGGTATGATGGGTGTCATACAGTCCGGCATAGTGCATGTGGTACAGTCTGGGATGATGGGTGTCATACAGTCCGGCATAGTGCATGGGGTACAGTCTGGTATGATGGGTGTCATACAGTCCGGCATAGTGCATGTGGTACAGTCTGGTATGATGGGTGTCATACAGTCCGGCATAGTGCATGTGGTACAGTCTGGTATGATGGGTGTCATACAGTCCGGCATAGTGCATGTGGTACAGTCTGGGATGATGGGTGTCACAGTCTGGCATAGTGCATGTGGTACAGTCTGGGATGAGGTGTGTCATACAGTCCGGCATAGTGCATGTGGCACAGTCTGGGATGATGGGTGTCATACAGTCCGGCATAGTGCATGTGGTACAGTCTGGCATTTTGTATGCTGTACAGTAAGGCTGGGTTCTCACCTACATTAGTTGCCTCTATCACAGGTTCTGATGAACCCCATTAAAGTCAAAGGGACTGTTGGGTGCCATTGCTTTTCTGTGTAAGGTGGATCTGCAGGATTATGTTCCTGTTCTGCTGCAGTGACAACAAGAACAATGCTGGGATAAAGCCAGACATAGAAGGCTCAGTGTGTCTAGTGTCCGGCGCCTGGTGATGTGGGCCTCATGGAGACATCTGGTCACCACATGTCCTATCTATACAGTAGCCATGTGATCTTCGGCCATTTAGGAGGGAGATGAGCAGTCACTCTGCACACCTATTCCACATTACTTGCATATTTAGATATTGGTCTATTATGCCTTTCTGGTACCCCTAATGTTGACTTCTTCTTAAATACCTATTGTGTTGGTGTAGTTTTTTTGTGTGCTTATTATGTTTTGAATATAGTATAAATGGGAAAGGTGTCTGGGCATGCTATATGACCTTTTTATAGTTAATTCCACAGGAAGGAGGAGGCTGAGCTATGAGCACCATCTATTGTCTTATCTATCTAGAGATGTCCCATCACTTTACAGCAGCCTCCTCCTTATCACAAACACAACAAGAAGTCTCAGCTTAAAACTGTTTTACATGGGCTGATTATCAGAGTTGAGCTTCAGAACCCTCATTCAGATGATAATTACCCTGTGTAAAAGTGGCAGCGATCAGCTGGTGAGTGGAAAAGCTGATTGGATGTTTTGTGTGGCAGTCAAGCCAACCCCTGATTTCACTGATTGGCGCTCATTTATGTCCTTGCACAGTGTTATAGCGTGTCCTGTAAAAGGACCCTTTGGCTTAGTGGTAATAATGAAAACTGCAAGATTTCAGTATTTTATAATGTAGATAGTAAAAATCTTAAAAAAACAAACAAATTCACCAAAAAAGCTTACATTTCTTTAACATAAAACCTTGCTATAAGCACTATCTGGTTTTGTGATGACGCGTTGCTGTATGTTAGTGATGATACAGTGGGATGTTATCAGTGCTGTCATGGCTGTGTTTGAGCAGGTGTCGGCTTCTGCAGAATGTGCAGCAGCCGCTCCCAGACTCTCCCCCTGGTGACAACGGTACAAGTGCATTCCGCTGTGTCCTACCGCATGGGTTACATGACTAGGTGGCTTTTTTTGTTTCTTACTAAAGACTTTTCTCCCCTGTGGTGTTCATCTTATTCACATGGGACCTCAGTCATGTTTTTTTTTTTTTTTTTTTTTTATATCACAGTATTCCATGCATAGCGTCACCTGTAGACACTGTGTAATGGACAGTGACCAGTCCCAGTTTCCTATTTACCTGCACATAGTTGTTATTTCAGAATTTATCAGGATGTAAGCAATATAAGGACCACTGTCAGATTTATGTTATCCGCAGATCTAATGTCTGTGGGGCCGCTATGTGCTCTTCTGTATGCTCGGAACAGTCCTTTGTAGTAGCGACAAAATGTCTTACGGACTAGACCAAATTTATCACGCTGCCTGAAACCCACAGCAGCCAATCACAGCGCGGCTGTCATGTCACCAGAGCTCTTTAAAACTGGAGCTGTGATTGGTTGCTGTAGTGTCTGACAGCATGATAAATCTGGGCCATTGTTTACAAGCACATTATCTCTTTATACCTGGAAGCCACGAAACAAGGAATTGCATAAGGTTCATTGTCTTTGTTCAGTCTTTATGATTGTGTCATCATTGTAATTCCCTCGTTCCTCAACCTTGTAGTCCCCAGTGCTACATAGAGTCGGTACTGATGAGCCCCCAGTGTGTAATACGACCAGGCTGGCAGAGACTAGTACCTCTGACGTTAAGGTATTAAGAGTGACACAAAGGAGTGTACAGTCCCCGGGTGGAGTCTTGTCTACTGGGTGATGCAACTAGAAGGAATAAATAGAGCCAATCTCTCCATACATTGTTCTTGAAAATGGCTACCTTGACATATTTGTTTTGCAAATTAGTTAATTCTATTCATTATTAAAAGTATACAAATGTAAGGCAGTATGGTATTTGTTTACCTCATAGAAAGTTGCAGTGATCCTAGAAGTGGACATTATCATGTTGTAGACTTGAGGCAAGAAGTCTGAAACTGGCTCTGCATTAAAGGACTATTTCAGTTTCAGTATCCTACATTTTTTTGCATCATTCTCCAGGCACAGTCCCCTAAATTCCCTATTCCTTTCTGGTTCCCCTCTCATCATGACTTGATCAGTCTTTTCATTGCGTCCTGCCTACTTAGGTGATAATAGACAGACAGGTGGGACAGCACTGTGGCCGTTGATTGCCTGAGTGGGAAGGTCCTGCTGAGAAGTCTTCTCTCAGTATGAACAAGCCGTGACCAGCCATGCTGTCCTGAGCATAATATTAAAAATACCCCACTTAAGACCCCTGCAAAGTCTAATATAGTGGTGAGGATGGCAAAAGCAAACAAAACCACCCACCAGTCCCTGCCCATTTGCTCTTTTGTGAAAAGCTGCTCTGAAAAGTCGATGTGGGTAATAGGTAGCCATTCCTGGGTTAGATATAGCGGTAGCAGCACACTTGTTCATGGGCTGTCTGATGTTGCAGCTCAGCCACATTGATAGTTGCCATGCTAGACAGTGCTTATGGACAAGGTAGTGCTGTATGTGGGGGGAAACATGCCGACCTAACCAGAATCTCCTCCAAAAGAAAAAAGCAGCCATCTTTCTGCAGATGGGTATCTGCTCCTTTCGGAGGTGACTTTGATAGTTCCTTAGGTTATGTCCCACTATGGAATATGAGCTGGAATTTGAAGCGGAGTCCGTGCAGCACGTGTTCCGTAGTGGGACTATGCTCTTATAGAGGAGAGCTCATCTGAGAAATGTTCTTACAGATATTTGTCCGCAGTTTTCCTTTACTTGTACTATTAACACAGGCATGAAGTCATGTATTGTAATCTTTTCTTATGCAGGGAGAAAAGGTGGTCACAAAGGTCGGGTGAGGCAGTACACGAGTCCAGAGGAGATTGATGCTCAGATTAAAGCAGAACATGAAAAGGCATTGGTATGTGTGCACAATGGCATATAAATCTGTATGACACATGCAAGAAAAGCCCATGTATTGTTACCTTAACATTGTTCCATAGCCTGCTCTGGGCTCATATTGTACTGTGCATATACATATTGGAACCACTCCAAACCAGAACAATCCTACCCCCAAACAGGGCAATCAACTCAGAAAAATACATGAATATGCAGTATTCATCTGTATTAGCAGGAGCATCCGCAAGAAACATGGCACTATGGGGAAAAAAGCACCTAGTGTTGGGTGAACAGTGAGAGAATCGAAAGAAGTATCAAAAAATCTTTATGTAGGATGTGTCAAATACCAAGCAATTCTATTTATGAACCTGTTAGAGAATCCTAATAGCCAGCTCACTCCTGATTGGTTCCCCTCACTGGTGAATAGGCCTAGCAAAAAATAAACTGGGTCCATAGGGATAGTAATATCATAGACACCTGCAATTAAAGCCAATAAACCTGTCCAGAACCCACCCAAGGCCATACAGTCTCACACCAAGAGAAGCATATGAGGTTTTATTTCTGCTCTGTCATTTAATGTGATCTTTTAAAGCCGAAACAAAACCATACACTTAAATGCCCCTTAGGCTCACCACAGAAGCTCTTCTGTCAGTCATTTTTGACTTCATTGACGCTTCCTCTTTATCACCCAAAATGTCCTAGAAAAGTCTTGTTGTGCTGTGGGTAAAGATAGGAATGTGAAACCATTTCCATCACCATTGTGAACATAATAATAATTCAATGTAACAACAATATTGATGTCTTTGCTGATCCATGTAGGAAGCAGAACTCGAGGAAGGAGGTGTGGGAGCTGCTGAAGACCCCACGAAGGAAAAGAAAGATCAGAGTTCAGATGAGAGCGATGAGGACGACGACGACTATCAGGTAGATCGGCTACAAGAAACTGATTTCTGGGCCACATATTGGATCTACATGTTTTTTTTTACAGATTCCTGTGTTTTGGATGTATAGCTAATTTTGTAGATGTACTGTAAAGACCCTATTACACAAAGCGATTATCGTCTGTATTGGGACGATAATCGCTTCTTGTAATAGAAGTGGGCGCCCCCCCCCAACATACACACACACATTTACCCGCTCGCTGTCGACGTGTGTAATGGCAGCGGGGAACGAGGAGCAAGTGATCGCTGACCTGACTGGTCGGCGCTGACTTGCTCCTCCGAATTTGCCTGTGTAATAGGGCCTTTAGGTTTGTGTTTGTAGCCTGTCTGTTGCTAAAATCTTCCATTACACCATGGTGCATCATCAGTAGAGATGTATGTGCCATCAACTTCTGCATTGTGGGTCTGTAATCTAATTATTTCATCTTTCAGCAAAAGCGTAAAGGAGTAGAAGGCTTAATTGACATAGAGAATCCCAATCGTGCTGCACAGACATCTAAAAAGGTCACTCAGGTTGATCTTGACGGTCCTAGGGAGCTATCTCGAAGAGAAAGGTAAATTATGAGTCCTATGCATGCTTATTGTGAGTGTTCTAATGATTTACTGCCTAAATCATACTGCCTGAATTCCTAACGTGTTAAAGTTGTGCACATGGCCCCTGTCTGTGGACTGTCAAGGGGACAGTTACTGCTTCCCTGTAAACCTAATATCACAAATGCCGCCCACCACCAGGTGTTAAACAGGTCGGGTTTACAACAGATTTTAAATAAAGGGGTTATCTACCTAGGAGATAATGAATGAAATTCTCCCAAACAAGTCAAGTCCTGCCCCCCCCCCTTATAGATGGTCCCCTCTGTGTATCCCCAATAGTTTATGGGCCCCCCTCTGTATAGTCCCCCTTTCAGGTGGCCCTCTTATAGATGCCCCCCTCTGTGTAGTGTCCCTTACAGACTGCCCATCTCTGTGTATTCAGTTTTATAGATGGGCCCCCATCGTGTAGTGTCCCTTACAGACTGCCCATCTCTGTGTATTCCGTCTTATAGACGCCCCCCTCTGTGTAGTCCCCCTTACAGATGCTCCCTGTGTTGTTTCCCTTATAGATTGCCCCCTTATGTTGCCTTCCCTTATAGATGGCCCCCTTATATTGCCTCCTATTATAGGTGGCACCTTTATGTTGCCCTCCCCTGTGTTTTACCCTTTATAGATGGCTGTCTCCTGTAGGTGACCCCCTGTGTTGTCCCCTTATACATGCCTCCCTTATGTTGCCCCCACTGTGTTGTCTCCTTATACATGCCCCCCTTATGTCCCCCTCCCTTGTAAATGGCCCCCGTGCTGTCCCCTTATATATGCCTCCCTTGTCAAGCAGATAAAAACAAAGAAAAAAAACACAACTCACCTAACACATTGCTCCCTTCTCATCTCTTCTGCGGTGTTGGATGGGCCCCCGGCCGATGCTCCACTTCCTGGGAGTGTCCCCGGGATTCTCCGGCAACACACGCTTAGTGAGCGCTGGGGCTTTTTCGTCCGGCACAGGGAGCGATGCGCTCACTGACCCGGAAGTTACAGCCCCGGCGCGCACAGCTCCCTGGTGCGTGTGCTGCTGAGGAATCCCGGGGACACTCCCAGGAAGCGGCGCATCAGCTGGGGGCCCAGCCGGGGGAGCGGATCGGCGGCAGGGGAGGCAAGGAGGGCGGCCACGGGCCCCCCTTTGTGGCAGGCTGGGTCACAGCGGCTGCCGCCATTCCTGAGTTGCAAGTTTTTCTAAAAGCTGGTCTATATCTAAGATGGCGCTGGCTGGGAAACTACATTTCCCATCATGCAGTGCTTCTCCTTGCTTGGTCTCTTTGCGTATGGTTCCCTTGGCTTTCTTTCCTGTCCACTGCTGTCATTATTATTGCGCAGTAAACAATTATTTTTTTTCTTTTTCACAGATTTTGTATCACATTACCCCAATATGTATTCCATACCAGCTGGCAATGTAGCAGAGCTGGAGCATGTGTGTGTGTGTGTGTGTGTGTGTGGGGGGGGGGGGTTGGGGTCTGTAGCGGGCACTGTTTACAGGGGACACTCTTGACACAGTGATAACCGGCTCTCGAGCACGGTCATCTCGAGCGGGCATCTTCTGACATGGTGGGGGTGTTATATTATGTGCAGGAGGTAGTCAGCCCCGGAGGGGGGAGGAGTTGTGCACGCAGTGGTAAGCCCAGTCACCACTGAGTACCATTGAGTGGGAGGGAGCTGGTGTGCTGTAATCTTTATTGGTCCCTGATGGGGGTTGTCTGCTTGTGATGGGCAGGAGGAGGCTGGGGTGAGTGGGGGGGAAAGTGGAGCGGGCATTTGCCCATGGAGGGGAGGCACTGTTCATGTGGGAGGAGGAGTGGTGTGGAGCTGACAGGTGGTGCCACCTCCTGACACAGATGAGGGGGGAACGCACGGTTGGCGAGTAGGAGGGAGCTGGAGCCCAGAGACAATGCAGATGAGGTCTCCTGGTGGCCGAGTTACAAAGTCAATAGACCGCTAACGCGGCCCCCAGAGAGAGGAGATCACGTTTTCTGTGTCTACAAAGGCAGGGGAAAAAAGGGAGCAGTGTGTTGTTGGAGTGGACCCTGAGCAGAAGATTTCAGATGTCCAGAGGGAGTAAGTAAAAGAAAAAACTGTGAAATAGCCAGGATAGGTTATACATGTATGGTATATTAGAGGGAGGGTGGTATTGGGAAGGGGGATTGTTTAGAATCTTGTTTTTGTAACCTGAATAACCCCTTTAAGTATCTAACCTAGCAAACTTGAACACCAAATCCACCCTAATCTGCAGCAAATTTTATACCGATTTTGCAAATTGGTAACATTTAGCCGGTAATTAAGTTGATGTGCCCCCTCTAGTGGTTGCATTGCAACAAGACATGTGACTGCCAGAGCCTTTTTTTTTTCTTTTCACTATAATAGGTAAAAAAGGTTTTACGTTTCCTGTTTAAAGTGCATCTATATCCACTGTTCTGTGGTTACAGCAAAGAACAGAGCTTTAATCTGCTCTTGTTAAACAAAGGCATATATGTAGCACATGCTATTTTATAGTAGTGTGGATCTGACTTTTTACTCTGTGAGAATGGATGCAGCAATGTTGGAAGGCTGTTTCCCCTTGCAAGGTGGTGCTTCTGGCCACTGGGTTGTACAGGAACTGTGTGGACCCATTAAAATTAATGGAGCTATCCAGCAGTTTTTGCACAGCCAAGTGGTCAAGATGTAGCTGTACACCATAGCTGCATCACCTCCATTCTCATGATCATAGTAGCCGTGGAAGTCTGACCCGAGCAGATCATAAAATCATGACAAATATCCTTTTATTAGTGATAATGGATATACTGTTTTCCTAATTATAGGAACTTCTTTTACTTGCTTACTGAATAAATAACGCTCCGCTGACCGAGGATCTAACTCCTGCCCGGTCCTCACAGACAGAGTAGGATATAATGCCCCTACTGGCTGTCTGTTATTCTGATATCAGTTTAACTAAATGAATAAACATACAGCATCAGATCTGCTGCAAATCCTTCCCCAAAGGGGAAGAGGATCCTGCATGGGATAAGGGAGGGAAAAGAAAAAAAAAGTTTTATTTAAAACTCAAAATCAAATATTGGCAGCACAAGTCTGCTGGTGGGGATTATGCCAATAAATATTTTAGTTTAAGAAAATGGACAAACCTTGTATTTGTGTGGGTTTTAAATAATCTCAAGTATCGTTTTGGTATCAAGAATTGTTATAATAAACTTGGTATCTGTGTCAAAAGATGTTGGTATTGACTACTTCCAACAGAGACCCCTGCTATGCCCTATAAGAATCCCCCGCATCAGGATCTTACTTTGCTGCTGTTTTACAGACTGACCAATTCTGCAAAGATTTTATATGTACAATACGAACACATTAATTCCATTTATTCTACTTCTCTTGGTATGTCATTAGGTAAAATAGCCATCATCTTATTCTATACAGTTCATACTTTGGTTGGTGGGAGGAGAACTTACTGGTCCATTTAGGGTGGGAAGCAAGGTTTGTGTGGCTTATAAAGTAGGACTGTGGCTTCTGGTCTGATATGTGGGATGGCTGTTATACAGGCTTCAGAAAGTTAATCTGGTTTAGCGGACATGTTCACACTTGCCTACAGTTAGTCAGTCCAGTATTACGTCTATTCTTGGAGCCATTGGAATGTAATTCCTGTCATATGGACACCAGCCCAAACAACAACAATGCCGTGTACCCGGGGTCAGCTCTATAAAGACTTTATTTGCACATTTTATTTTTCGTACTAGTATTTGTAGTATAAAAGCAAAAACAGAGTGAACTTACACATTCTGTGCAGATGTTTATTACATTTGGGGGGGGGGGGGAAACAACGCTCCTAGCCCATGTAAAAGGCCCTTAACTTTGCAAGCAACAATGCTAACCACTGAGTAAGGCTTATTCCCGTGTTTTGTAAAACAAGCAACATACGGACAGGTAAGTGCTGTAGTGGACTCCCGTTATCATATTGATACATGATGCTAGACTGGGATCTTTGCTGCACTGTAATAAAGCAGCCGGGTGGCTGTTGTTGATACCTGATGCCGGTCGGAGATAGAGTCCACTACAGCACTTGCCTGTCCATAGTTCTGTGTTTTCCTGACCGTGGGAATAAGCCCTTACACTGCTGACCGCAGTATAGTAGTTGAAAGAAGTCATAATAGTGTAGAGTCTGTAGTTGTTGCTTGTTCCACCTGTGGGTCACATAAATGATGCATCTAAATTGGTAGACATATTCATGCAGTCCCTAAAATAAGTTATGACTTGTGTAGCTAATTTCTATTACTAGGGTTGAAGATACAGTCATACTTTGTGCTATTCCTGTCCCATTAGAGCAGCATTTCTCAAACGTTTTCTACTGGAGTTTCACTTATCAGAGCAAAGTGATTGCTGGGCCTCGCCAGACAGGCCAAGAGGCTGCAGTGCCTCACCATCTGTGGTGGAAGTGTATGCCACCATAAAACCTGGTGCTCAGGCTACTCTTCATTTGTCTCCTAGACTCTGTATAACATTAAATAGGTAAAATGGGTCAATAATGTGCATAAACCAGAGATTGCTGCAGCCAGGGAAAGGACTGTGCAGCTTATAGTCACTTTTGTGAAAAGTCCTTCCCCAGCTGTGTCTCAACAACAGCTAGGGGGCGCCCCACAGTTTGAGAAGCACTGCCTTGTAGTCTGTCCAATGTTGCACTAAGAATAATACAATTTCTGCTTTCTATTTGGAACAGGGAGGAAATAGAAAAGCAAAAGGCAAAAGAACGCTACATGAAGATGCATTTAGCAGGGAAAACAGACCAAGCAAAGGCTGACCTGGCCCGCTTAGCAATCATCAGAAAACAGAGAGAAGAGGCAGCAAAGAAAAAGGAGGAAGAAAAAAAAAGTGAGTATCCAATAGGTTACCTGATTTGTTTTATTTTGGTATACATTTTTTTTTCCCTCCTTTCACCACCAGTTTACAACATAGTTGCCCCATGTTAAAGCTCCTATCACCTGAACGGGTCCTGTATTGCCCTGTGTATAAGGTTACATTTTAAGGTATTGTTGGTACTGCTTTGTGTAAGAGTGCCCTTAAAAACTCTGTAATCAGCTTTTTTTGCTTCATTGTTGGGACCATCTGCATTCTGAGAACAGTAGAGAGAAAATGCATTGCTAAAGCATGTGTCTTTTAGATTGATCTTTACAAGTAACCGCTAGCGAAACATGATTGAGGCTATGTTCACCAGGGCTGTGGAGTCGGAGCTAGTTTTGGCTGGAGTTGGGAAAAAATTTACCGACTCCAGCTTTAAAAAAAATCTTTAAAAAATGTAGAATTGAATTTTGTTTTGATTGAATTTTGTTTTGAATTGAGTTTTGCTCATGAGTATATATTATGAGCCACATTCTAATAGGACACTGGCCCCATCACATAAGGGTGGTCATGGAAAAGTTGTCGGTCACTATTTGGCAGTTTTTTTCTGAGCTGGAAGAGTCCATTGTGTGGGGGGGGGAGATCAGTGCTGTTCCTGGATGCTGGATGACTGTATATGAGCAGCAGTGTAATATGAAGATATCCTGTGTAATATAGAGGTGGAGGAGAAGACATAAGTAGTGTAGCAGTAACTTCTGTCCTCTGTGCGGTGTTTTCTCTCTGGGAGAAGATTGTCTGTTTTTGTTCAGTGTTCTATGGCTGCAGCTGTGTGGGTGTGTGTATGCTATGGCTGCAGCAGTGTGTGTGTGTGTGCGTGTGCGCGCGCGCTCTTGCATGCCCCCACAGTGACCATCTATATCACTGTGTGACCACTCTATTTCACTATGTGTGACCCCCTGTATATCACTATGGCTGACCTCTATATCATAGGGATCTGCATTGTTAGCAGTGTTTCTGTGTGTATGGTGAATATTTAGTTACAGTGGGGAAAAAAAGTATTTAGTCAGTCACCAATAGTGCAAGTTCTCCCACTTAAAAAGATGAGAGGCGCCTGTAATTTACATCATAGGTAGACCTCAACTATGAGAGACAAAATGAGAAAACAAATCCCGAAAATCACATTGTCTGATTTTGTAAGAATTTATTTGCAAATTATGGTGGAAAATAAGTATTTGGTCACCTACAAACAATCAAGATTTCTGGCTCTCACAGACCTGTAACTTCTTCTTTAAGAGTCTCCTCTTTCCTCCACTCATTACCTGTAGTAATGACACCTGTTTAAACTTATCAGTATAGAAAGACACCTGTGCACACCCTCAAACAGTCAGACTCCAAACTCCACTATGGTGAAGACCAAAGAGCTGTCAAAGGACACCAGAAAAAAAATTGTAGCCCTGCACCAGGCTGGGAAGACTGAATCTGCAATAGGCAACCAGCTTGGAGTGAAGAAATCAACTGTGGGAGCAATAATTAGAAAATGGAAGACATACAAGACCACTGATAATCAACCTCGATCTGGGGCTGCACGCAAAATCTCACCCCGTGGGGTCAAAATGATCACAAGAACGATGAGCAAAAATCCCAGAACCATGCAGGGGGACCTAGTGAATAAACTGCAGACAGCTGGGACCAATGTAACAAAGCCTACCATCAGTAATACACTACGCCGCCAGGGACTCAGATCCTGCAGTGCCTGACGTGTCCCACTGCTTAAGCCAGTACATGTCCGGGCCCGTCTGAAGTTTGCTAGAGAGCATTTGGATGATCCAGAAGAGTATTGGGAGAATGTTCTATGGTCTGATGAAACCAAAGTGGAACTGTTTGGTAAAAACACAACTTGTCGTGATTGGAGGAAAAAGAATACTGAGTTGCATCCATCAAACACCATACCTACTGTAAAGCATGGGGGTGGAAACATCATGCTTTGGGGCTGTTTCTCTGCAAAGGGGCCAGGACGACTGATCCGGGTACATGAAAGAATGAATATGAAAATGTATCGTGAGATTTTGAGTGCAAACCTCCTTCCATCAGCAAGGGCATTGAAGATGAAACATGGCTGGGTCTTTAAACATGAAAATGATCCAAAGCACACCGCCTGGGCAACGAAGGAGTGGCTTCGTAAGAAGCATTTCAAGGTCCTGGAGTGGCCTAGCCAGTCTCCAGATCTTAACCCTATAGAAAACCTTTGGAGAGAGTTGAAAGTCCGTGTTGCCAAGCGACAGCCCCAAAACATCACTGCTCTAGAGGAGATCTGCATGGAGGAATGGGCCAATATACCAACAACAGTGTGTGCCAACCTTGTGAAAACTTACAGAAAACGTTTGACCTTTGTCATTGCCAACAAAGGATATATAACAAAGTATTGAGATGAAATTTTGTTACTGACTAAATACTTATTTTCCACCATAATTTGCAAATAAATTCTTACAAAATCAGACAATGTGATCTTCTGGATTTGTTTTCTCATTTTGTCTCCCATAGTTGAGGTCTACATATGGTGTCAATTACAGGCCTCTCTCATCTTTTTAAGTGGTGGAACTTGCACTATTGGTGACTGACTAAATACTTTTTTCCCACTGTAAAAACAGACTGTCAGCAGGAAAAGATCACCTGCTCCATCTAGTCTAGTTATGAGTAGTTCAGGACATGGAGGCTGTAGACTGGCTGCATCCACTGCACACACAGGAGAGTCTGCTTTATATACAATATTCCTTTATTCCCTCAGAAGTCGCCCCAGGATCATGTAGGACATTAAGGAGAACTGCTGAGCCAGTGTGATACATAACTCCCCTGGTATATGGCTGGCCATTTATGAAGGAGCAGGAGTTGGAGTCGGTCCTGATAAAATTCAGGAGTCTGAGTCGGAGCTGCGGCTTACCGCCTCCACAGTCCTGATGTTCACACTTGTTGCAGTTTTAGGGCCCTTGTACACTATGGAAATCGCATGGATAAGCTCTGGCGGATTCCTTGAATGCTCCTGCCTGAACATCTGGCCGTCCTATAGGCTCCATTCTATGGTCCGGTGGATTCTGCTGTTTGTCCAAAGAATTAACATGTTGGTTGAATCTGCCTATGGGGCGGTCAGATCTTTAAGCAGGAGCGCAGGGAGGTGAGCACATGGAAACCGCCGGAGCTTATCCGCGCGGTTTCCATAGTGTGCAAGGGCCCATATTGCAGTACTGCAGCATTTTCACTGAAACTACACAGTACCACAACAGTACTGCAATGTAGCTGCAGTGTGAGAACACAGCCTTCGCTACAGCCTTGATTTATTGTGAACAATCGGACAAGCCTGATGATGCCAATCACACTGCAGGGCCGAGACAGACAATTTAGGTATTTACTATGTATACAAAGAAATACAACAAAAATGCAGATGCAGATTTGTTTTCATTTTGGGTTTTTTTTTGTTTACGCCATTAGTTCTATAGTAAAACTTAGATGTTATATATGTTCCTCAAGCCGGTACGGTTAAATCGATATGTAATTTAGGCAAGTTATTTTATCTGACAGCTTTAAATAAATTAAAACCTTTAAAAAAAGCTTTTATCCTTTGGTGTATGGGGCTATGTGAGGTGTCCTTTTTTGCACCATGATCTGTACATTCTATCGGTACCTTACTTGCGTATATGCGACTTTTTGATCCCTTTTCATTACAATTTTTCTGCGCAATTTAGCGGGTTTTTGCACTTACGCCCTTTACCGCGCGAGATCCGGAATGTAATAGTTTGGGCGATTACACACGTGGTGATACCAAACATGTATGTATGTATGTTTTTGTTTTTTCCCATTTTATAAATAAAATGAAACACAGGGGTGATTTGAACTTTTATTAGGGGAGGGGATTTTTTATTTTTTTTTATTAATAAACACTTTTTTTTTTTTTTTTTTTTTTTTTTTTTTAAACAGTATACATTAACTTTGAGTCCCCCTGGGGAACTTTTCAGTTTTACTGCAGAGATCTCCCATAGAGATTACTGCAGTATACTTAATACAGCAATGATCGATCAGATCATCGCTGTATTACTCTGGTCTGCAGCAGACCAGATACATTGATTGCAGAGCCGGGATCAGTGTAAGTGCGACGTTGAGCCCTGGCTCGGTAAGGGGAAGGGATCTCCCCTTCATGAGCACATCGTGGGGGGGAGATCCCCCCCACTAGACACCAGGGAAAGTGGGGCATATTACAATTAAATGCAGTGGTCAGTTTTGACAGCTGCTTTTAAATGTATAATTAGTGGGTGTGGCGATCGAACCGCTCCTGCTAATAGCTGTGGTCCTGTGCTACACATGGCACCCGGGATCATGGCAGTTCAGAGCGGGGTAGCTGCGTGACCCCTCTGAACCCTCCCCTCTGGCATCAGGATGTAAATGTACTGACTGATGCAGGAATGGGATAAAGGATTGGTGCTGGGTGTAGTTTGCTATTCAGGTATTTGACTAAAGTGGCATTGTACTGCTTTTTAATTTAATACTATTTAGTTTTTCTGTTGGCTTTAATATATCATTTTGTTTTGCAGTAAAAGATGGCACGGGAGCAGCAGCCAAAGGAATGCAATCAATGTCTCTTAATAAATAACTGCTACCACACAGAGACCATGTTCAGAGGATCCTAGGGCCAGTGCAGCTGTATGGTCTGTAGACTACTTGTCTAGACAGTACTCTGGTCCCTTGTGTGTCCATATGCTATCCCTGATCAAGTTGTGACAGCGTTTACATGCTGAGGATACTGCAAAGAAAGACTGGACATGCACTGAGCACATATTTATTTAATGCTGAGTGTTTGTGGAGCTTGGGGTCATGAAGAGGGGAATAAAGTTTGAAAACAACTAATTTTAGTTTGAATTTCAATGTCCTGTTTTTTTTGTTATTTTGATTTCCCACACACAAAACTGATCACTTGATGCACATGGGATATGAGATAAAATGCTGATCGGAGGGGGATGAATTACTAGGCCCACCAGAGAACAAGATGAAATTGTGCTGAGGAATAATGTGCACAGCACTCAGAAAAGTTTGGTGGTCACATAGAGAGAGAATGGAGCGCTGGTCAAGCATGTACAATGCTTACCATTCCATTGACAACTTTGTCCCTGTTATCGGGATTGAAGGTAGTCCAGTGGTCAGAGCTTTATCCTATAAATCGAGGGTCATCTGTTTGGATGGGAATATAAAGAGTTCTTAAAAAGCTTACGAAGGAGAATCACAAGTTGCAACTGACAAATATAACAATTTCTCACTAGTTCCAACTAGTTAGAAAGGTGATTGATTGTATTCGTTGAAAAGTTAAAGCGTACCTGTCATTTCAGGGTCATTTTTTTTAAAACATTAAATATCAACAGTACAAGTGATTTTCAGAAACTCTGTAATAGGTTTTATAAAACCAAAAGAGTTTCCTTCTGGACTGAAAAAGCAATCTCCCAGCCTCCCCCCTCACTTCAGAAGCAGCAGGATTTCTGTGTCCATTATGTGGCTATGGAGAGGGGAGGGGCTGTTAGGAGTGACTGAGCACGGAGCAGTCCTGCACAGCACAACACCCTGCAATCTTCTCTCAGTAAGTTCATAGATAAGCACTGACCTTTCTGACCCCAGAATCCTGCGGTTTAGGTGCACCGAGAGTCTACAAACAGCTGACCTTCATGTCACCTCTTCCTGCGCCCTCATCTCCCTCGGCCCCTCCCCCCTCCATAAGGATAGAATGGAGAGAGCAGAGCCCGTCTTCACTGGCTTCTCTGTAATGAAGACGTGTTTGCCTGATAATGCACAGATAAGAAGTCAGGGGGGAAGGCTGGGAGATTGCTTCTTGAGTACAGAAAGAGGCTTTTTTGGCTGGTAAAACCTATTACAGAGTTTCTTAAAATCGCTTATACTGATTTCTGCAAAAAAAAAAAAAAAAAAGACAGTTACGCTTTAAGCACTTCTCTCCCCATCCTTGACAGATTAAATAGACATTTTATAGAGTTATTTTTTTGCAGTAAGGCAAGAGATAAAGAAGTGCTTAAATGGTACCTGGTGCATATGAAATCCATTCAGCTGCTGGAAGTTTGTCAAGCCGGTGCTGTGCATAGCCCCCATGCTGATCCAATTGGGCTGAACTTACGGCAGTGAATTGGTTTCACACGGGTCTGTATTCTTCAAGAAAAGTATGCTTTAAAGGCAAAGTTCGATTAAAATTTTTTATTAAACTATTGTATTGCTCCCCCAAAAGTTATACAAATCACCAATATACACTAATTATGGAAAATGCTTATAAAGTGCTTTTTTTTCCTGCACTTACTACTGCATCAAGGCTTCACTTCCTGGATAAAATGGTGAAGTCACAATCCGACTCCCAGAGCTGTGTGGGCTGTGGCTGCTGGAGAGGATGATGGCAGAGGGATGCTCAGTGTCCCCCCAGTGCCCTGTGTCCCCCTGCCATCATCCTCTCCAGCAGCCACAGCCCGCACAGCTCTGGAAGTTGGGTCGTGACATCACCATTTTATCCAGGAAGTGAAGCCTTGATGCAGTAGTAAGTGCAGGGAAAAAAGCACTTTATAAGCATTTCCCATAATAAGTGTATATTGGTGATTTGTATAACTTTTTTTTTTGGCGGGGGAAATATAATACAGTACTTTAAATAAAAATTTCCGCTGGACTTCTTCTTTAGGGTGCTTTCACACCTACAGGATCTGCAGCTCATTTTCTGCAGCAGATTTCAGTTAATAACTGAACACAGCATCAAATCTGATGCTGTGTTCAGTTATTTAACTGAAATCTGCTGCAGAAAATCAGCTGCAGATCCTGTAGGTGTGAACGCACCATTAAGGTGCTTTAAAGTTGATGAAAGTGGATGACTTCAACCAAAGTAGTCATTCATTGGCTGAGATTTAACAACAAATAATGCTTTAGCCAACTGATAAAAGAATTATCTGGAAAGGGAGGCCATGTTGGAAATTTTTAGTGATCGCACAAAAGACTGCTTATGTAAACAGCCTGTCCACCTGTCTCTGAACTCTGTAATGCCAGGAGGGTAACTCACTAAGCAACTTGACCTCCTAGCATTACAGTGCGGGGACAGGTGGCCAGCTGTTTACATAAGCTGTCTCTGAAGGGAAGCGGGAGAATGGGGGAGACTGAGAGAACAGCTCGCACACAGTTTTCTGTGTCTTCAGCGGAAAGCGGCAGCTCAGAACTAGGGGAAGGAGACTGGTAAGGTAAATGACATTTATGAAATGAATTGTTACTCTCCAGGAGGAGGCATGATGTAGGGTGCGTTCACACGTACAGGATCTGCAGCAGATTTGATGGCCCAGATTGGAAGCTGCAGATTTTCTTTGATTTGATCCTGTACGTGTGAACGCACCCTCAACATGTATTTTACCTAATCTGATAACCCCTTTAAAGTCTGTCTCTCTGACTAGGAGTCTTAAAAATAAATAAATAAAAGCACTAGCCACCAGCTAGCCAGCACCCTGCTCTTTACTGACGAGGGGCAGTAACACTTAAACAGCTGTCTTAGATGTTGAAAAATTACCACAACTTTTAAAAGATGTTACATCAAGACATCTGTACATCAGGTGGGGGGGGGGATACATTATTAAAGAAGTCTGACAATTTTAAGTACTTACAGCTGGCGGGGGGAAACATGATAAACAAGCACTGCTTACCTCTCCCCATACCCGTGAAGTGCTGCGCCACTGGCTTCGGGGCCCTTGCTGTAAGACATTTTCCCCCGAGTTTTGATGACGTCACGGTATGGGGAGAAATGCCAAACCGGCTGATGGATTTGCATGCTCAGCCAATTAGTAACTGCAGCAGCATCCCATCCCAGTCATTTGACTGGCTGAGTGGGCTGTCCATCAACTGGGTTGTGACGTCGCCTGAGAAGATTATCCCGGAGAGGCACAGGGGAGAGGTTAGTAGAGATGGTTATTATGTTCCCTTCCTGCAGTTTAAAAAATTTTTTTACTTCTCCTTGAAAGTAGTTGTCCAGGCTTAGATGAACCTGTCCGCTTTCTTCTGGAAACAAGCCCTAAGGCCCCGTTCCCACTGAGCAAAGCTAGCGGAATTCCGCGACGGAATTGTCCGCCGCGGAATGCCGTTAGCCTCCCGCTCATAATGGGACTCTATGGGAGGCGCGCGCTGCTGCTCTATACGCGCTGAAGAATGAACATGTTCATTCTTCAGCGCGGACAGGGCAGGAGCGCGCGCCTCCCATAGAGTCCCATTATGAGCGGGAGGCTAACGGCATTCCGCGGTGGACAATTCCGTCGCGGAATTCCGCTAGCTTTGCTCAGTGGGAACGGGGCCTAAGTTTGGGTGTAGTTTTGTGGCGAAGTTCCTTTGGGAATGGATCTGAACTGTAATATCTCACACAACCTAAGTTTTTACAAAAAAGTAGCTGGGCTTTTTCTAATCCTAAAAAACCCTTTAACATAAGCCAAAGCAATGACGTTAAAGTTTGTTACAACTGGAAAGGCAACAGCTTATTTAGGAGCAGAGAGACCTCAGGGCAATGTGGTGTGAGTTGTGAAGTGCTTGATGTAATGGGTCCTATAGGTGTTTGATTGAGTCCTTGTGATAATTACCTTTCAGTATTAATACCTTTTAAACCTAAAGTTATGGTCCAGAAAAATGTTAGCTCACAGGGGTGTTAAGATTCCTTCTTATAGTGTCTGTGTACATTAATTGTGGATTATAGTTAAGTTTCTCCAATGTAAACCCCTGTAAGCACCATATCATGTGTAACACATTGGTGGACGTACATAAATAGTGTCAGTATGATTATCATTTAATGCAAGATTCTTGGTGATGGTTTGTACAAGAGAGTGGGTAAATGTGAGAAGTCTGTATGGCCGGAAGTTTGGGTTTCCATGGAGACAGAACATGCAGAGTTGGTCATGTGCATTACGCCCATTCTGATCCAATAGGGGTTGCATGCTTTACCATCTTGGTGTGTTCTGTGACAGGTACACTTTAAAGGGGTGCTGTGTTTTTTTTTTTTAAGCTTTTCCTGCACAAAAAATAACTTGCCTAACTACCCTGGGGGTCTCCCTGTGACATTATCGGTTGGCCCCTTGAAGGCTTTGGCTGCTACTACTGAGATACTCATTTGTGCAGCGACAGCCTGCTCAGCCAATCACTGACTAGTACAGTAAATAGATTACTGATCTCAGGGAGACCAGCTCAAGAAAACACTATCAGCTGCCGGTTAAAGTGTTCAATACTGTGAAATCCTAGGTCCTCATTGCTCCCTGGGAAATGCAAATATGCAAAAAAGAGCCAATGGAGCCATATTTAAGAGTCTCAAAACAAGGGAATAACCAGATAACCCTTCGGGAAGGGCCCAGCCAGGGGGTGGCTCCTGTAGGGAGACCACCAGCAATAAAGCAATGCACCTAGGATTTTACTGTATCGGGTGCTTTAACCAGCAGATGACAGTGTTATCGTTTGGCTGGTCTCCCTGGGATCGGTGATCTGTTTCCCGTATGGCCTACTAGGCATTGCTCCCATCTAGCCAGAGTCCTGCTCCACACTGATGAGGGGCAACACTCTAAAACAGCTGCATGTGGATGGTTACCTGGCCTTGATTTTTTCCTTATCATTACATTGGCTTTTAGGGCCACTAAATATGGTGGTTTCCCTACAGGACCCACCCCTTGGCCTGGCCCTTCCCGGAGGGATATCTGGCTATTGTCATGAGACTCTTAAATGAGGCTTCATGGGCTCTTTTTGGCATACTAGAATTACTGACTGTGGCATTGTCCTGCTCAGCCAATTACTGACTGTGGCATTGTCCTGCTCAGCCATTCACTGACTGTAACATCCTGATTCAGACAGAAACACACTGGTCCACATTTATTAGGCAAAAATTGGCTTCCAAATTAAAGGGGTTATTCAGCGTTAGACAAATATGGCCACTTTCTTCCAGAAACAGCATCACTCATCTCCAGTTTGGATGGGGTTTTGCAACTCAGTTTCATTGAGGTAAATTGAGCTTAAAGGGGTTATCCAGTGCTACAAAAACATGGCCACTTTCTTTCAGAGACAACACGACTCTTCAGGTGCGGTTAAACTTCATTCACTTCAAAGGAACTGAGCAGCAAAACCCCTTTAATTGCATACCACAACTGAACAGGAAACGAGTGGTGCTGTCTCTGGAAGAAAGTGGCCATATTTTTCTAATGATGGATAACCCTTAAAAATTCACATTCAAATATGTGCCATATTCACGGCCTTTGTGAGCGCAGTAAAAAAGTTAAGTTTAGAAAATTAAGGCTGTGTTCCCATATAGAGCTGATCGCATGTGGCTGGAACTACGCCCCCATGTGTTCAATCAACTGCTGCGCCATGCTGCCGAAAGATCCAATTTCAATGTGGAGTGTGGCCTAATTGTTGCCAAGTTGTAAGTAAGGCACGTCTTTAGTGGAAAAAATGTGCAGCTGTTCTTAGCAGCCGTAAAAAGAAATTTCAAATGAAGCAGACAAAGCGAATGTACCACCAGGTACATAGCTTTTCATATTTACAGGCCAGCGCGGGGATGCTGGTGGCACAGTCTTTGTTCTGAACTGCCGTCCGATTCCTGCGTCCAATGCTAGTCTATTTCATGGGCATGAAGCACTATGGACGCTTCTGCAAATCCCCCCCCCCCCCCCCCCCCTGTGATGATCTCCCTTCCCCTGTGTGACCTGGCGGATGTTGGGGGGTGACAATGGGCATGTTAATGATCAAATCATGCCAAGTTTTCTATGTTTAAATCACTGTTATACCTATGGCCAAACTGTGGTCCATGCTCCCTCTGTGCTGATATTTGAACTTTTTTTTTTTTTTTTTAAGATTCAGTCCTTTTGTGCTCACACAAGGAAAGACACCTGTTAGAAACATACAAAATTGGTAAGACCACTTGGTCAATCCATCTACTCTGCCTCTTTAGTATATTATTTCTTATCTTAGGATAAATATATATGTATCACAGGCGTCTTTTAAATTCTGTTATTGTAGATTTACCAACCACCTCTGCTGGAAGTTTGTTCCAAGTATCTACTACTCTTTCAGTAAAGTAATATTTTCTCACGTTGCTTCTGATCTTTCCCCCAACTTACCTCTCACTGTGTCCTCTTGAGTTCAGTTTTTACTAAAAAAACTTCCCTCCTGAACCTTATTTAATCCTTTAACATACTTAAAGGTTTTAATCAAGGTTTCTTTCCTCCACACTATAGAAACATTGAAGATTGTCATCATGCAGGTTGTATTTTAACTGAGGCTATCTGTATTATCAACCATGGATGCCTTGCAGGAGACAATGCTCTTTGTTATGCAACAATTCAGTCTGTCTAATGTCAATGTGTGGTTTCGGGAGTTTTAGTGCTATAGTCAGGAGAGCTGACCATACAATGTGAGCACCCCTATGTGAAGAGTGACACCTAGTGGCCTTATGTATTACACTGATTTAAATATAGAAAAAAAGAGTATACAGTGGTACCTCGGTTCTCGAACTTAATTGGCTCCGGAAGGCAGTTTGAAAACCGAGCAGTGTCTTCCCATAGGAAATAATGTAAATGTGATTAATTGGTTCCAGCAGCCACCAATAATTACCTACAATACTCATTTATTACACTGATAAGTGCTCAGTATAATCACTACAGTACAGAACAGCACTATACTGTACAGGACATTAAACATAAATGTTCATCAGAACCAGCAATTATAGTACAGTAGTCACCAACTCCTCACCCATCCTTTACTGTATAGAGTCCCCCCATCCAAGCACTGTAATCTATGGGAGATGGTGGTGCACTGCCTGTACTACTACTGCACTGTATATGCACTCCAGCAGTCTTATACAGCACTGTACGTGAAGCCTCACCCCTGCTTAACTCGCCAGGTACCACCCACCATCCATGCTCGCAAAAACGCTCGAAAACTGAGCAAAGTTCGAATTCCAACCACTACTTCTGGGTAAATTTTCATTCAAATTCCAAAGCGTTCGAAAACCGAGGTATTACTGTATTTGTGATCACAAATATATGTTGAATACACGGCAGTGCCTCATAACTCACCTATGGAGATGAAGGAGGAACTGATTAACTGTTGGCTGAATGATCTCCTTGTAACTTGAGGTAGCTTGGTTAGATACTGTATAGTCTGACTGCAGCCATCCTTCTTGTATATGTCACAAACCTTTTCTGAGACACCATCACAGCCCAGTCAGCCAATCACTGGCCGTGGAGCTGTACCATCTCAGTGGGTGGGCTGTCACTGCTGAGAATGTGGTGGCGGCTGTGGTCAACACGGGACCTGGAGGCACTACAGGAGGACACAGTGGGAGCATGGAAAGTAAAGAATAAGATGTTCACAGTATTGTTTTATATAAGTGCAGCACAATATCAAAGGTTGAAGTGCCAGAGTAACCCTTTAAGTTATGTAATAAAAAAACAACAACTTTTAACATGATGTCAAACATTTTGATTAGCCATGGGCCCACTATTCAGATCGCCACATTTATTAGAATAAGCAAGAAGACATATATGGCTGTGAGCTTTACTTCCCAACTCCTATGTCCATGGAGGATGGTTCCTGGAGGTGCAAAATAATTAAAGTCCTAAATCATTGGTGTCAAACGCGTCTTCCTCCAGCTGTTATATAACTATAATTCCCATTAGGCCTGGACAGCCTGTAGCTGTCGCAGAATGATAGGAGTTGTAGTTTTGCAGCCTGGAGGGCGGCAGTTTGACACCTAAATGATACAACAAGTTGGAGCCATTAAAGCAACTGTCAGTAAGAAGTAATGGCAGTATTAAGCTATTATTTAAACAGCACATCTATATCCATACGGAAATGTACATGAATACCTGCCTGGGCACTTAGACAATCCTTGTCATTTTAAAAGTTTTGGCAAAAGTCAGATTTGCTAAAAGCATTCTCTAACCTAACCTATCATTAAGCTACTTTTACTAAGAGAAGGTGTCTATTTCAAGCTCAATTATAGATTGCTAGCTCAACCCAAATATAGATGTGGTTATGGGCACCGTATGAAATTCCAGACACTAAAACAATTGAAAACAGGGACAAAAAGGACGATTTATTTATTACATAACAGTACCAATCCAATTTATAACATCTCCTGTGGCCTTGGGACAAGTGGGGAGAAAAAAGCGGAATATGACATGTCCTATGGTAATAAGCCTGAACCTTAAAACCAACCAAAATCTAAGGAGTCTAATGTGTGATGGTGTTTATTTTGCTCCAATATATTGTGTGTGATTTATAGAAATAAATCAGATTAAAAAAAAAGTCACATCTATAAAATATTTGCCTGGCAAATACTGGTTCATAAATAGAACTTAGACCAAAAATGGGCAGAAAAGTCAATTATTCACCTAAAAATAGTTGCAAAGCCCTTGATAAATTTCTCACATAAAGTCTCACATTGATTACAGTGATCCAATTACAGCTCGGCTCCCAGCAGTTGCCTATCACTGTCCATGAGTGGGAACACACCGCAAAAATGGACGCATAGTTTCGTCCACGGTCCTGTAGGGGTTGTAATGTGGTGTAATTGAACCACCTTTTTAACATGCTTGCGTTAAAACACATTTTTCTTGAAAGTAAGTAAGGTGAAATAATTACGTTTTCATAAAACACATTTTGCAAACTTCTATTTATTCCCCTAACATGGTATAATTTATCAATCTGCACCATTTTGTTAACATAGTTCTGGTGTTTCCTAAGGTTCAAACTGACGAATATAAGGTTATGCAGATGGGAATGAAAATGAGGGCGATTCTTTACTGTAAGAGCAGTGAGACCATGGAACTCTCTGCCAGAGGTAGTGGTCATGGAGAACTCACTACCGTATTGTAAATAAAACAACGATTCATTGTGATTGTCAGCTTTGGTGTCAATTTTCAAAAAAAATTCTTCTGGATTAACAAATTTTACAAACATGAAGGAGATTTATGAATGTGTCTTATATGAGAAATAAAAGCTGAGCTGTGATTGGTTGCTGTGGTCAGCAAAGAGAATCTTACTATAAGACAGCACTACAAAACTCTGCTCTGTTACATTATATAACTATGGTAATGGTCCGCTGCCTAGGGCTGTACATAGTATTTTCTCCATTGTCTAATAAGCACAAAGTTGGAGACCATTGGGTCCATTGTATATGAAATTGTATATGAAAGAAAGATGCGCTGTAATGTGATTATAAAACCCATGTCCAAGTTTACTTCTTTCTCTTATGTATGGAACAGTCTAGTCCTGTGAATAATTGTCATACACAATAAGTATCCAGAAATATTTTGCACCCACTTCATTTTTTCCCCCCTAAACTTTAACTACATTTCTGGACTTTGTGATACTAAAACCTCCAGAAAAAAAGAGACAACAGGAAACAAGAAAGAAGTGATCTATTTAAAGCTGTACCAGAGGAAGGATATAAATGAGACGGGATATGCTTTCAACTAGAGCCATGAATGAAATATGTTTCTTGATGAAAGAAGCTTTCTACATTTACTGAGATTCTGCGGCTCCACATTTTATAATGACTCTTGTGTTCACTTTTAGATTCAAGTGAAAATGTAGGAGGTTATAGAAATGACATCCCCCACAGAAACATTATTGGTTTGGTTAGAAGGAGACAATGCTTTCAATAACATAATATTTTAATCATCATATTCTGCATAACAATATTGTTTTTTGTGTACTAGAATCTAATTCTGTTTTCATCTTCCTTGGGCATGAACAATTCTTAGAAGCTTTTCCTATTGCCACTAAATATACGTGCACAAGAGGAAAACATGATTTGCACATAAATAGCTTCCAGATCCACATGCCAGGGGAGGTGTGTTTAGCCAAATAAATTGCTTTGTCTTTCCAAACAGATACCAAAATAGCTGCTGGCCAAGCTGTAAATCAGCGAGAGGTATTGTGTGGTTTACTTCTGGGAAACAAGCTGGGGTGGGACAGGTGCTGGCATGCATAGTAGGCTAGCTGCATGGTAGAAAAGTCAGGTCAGTCAGTCAGCAGATGAATCATGACCGATTGTTCAGAGTCAGGATCTGGAAGATGAGTCGTGGAAGGTGGCGCAGGTTAAGCATGATCCACGTCAAGTATGGGAGTATCAGTGTAGTGTACAGGAGTTGGGTGTTTCCCTAAGGTTGGGCAGAGAATGGACCATATCTTATACTGACATAGATTTATTGATATATTGGTTATATGTTATTGTATTAGAGAGAGGAGCCATGCTGGAGATGGGTCATCTTTATTATTCATCTACACACCACACTCAGGGAGTAATTATGGCAATACCAATCAGGGGCGGATTAACTTTACCATAGGCCCCGGGCTGTTCACCAAGCCTGGGCCCCCCCACCCCACTGTAACTATGGAAACACTAGCCTGGCGTTCATAGTACAGGATAGATAATGTCATGATGTCCTGATTTGTGCAAAATTGCCATACAAAACTGTGATTTTTTGCAAATCATGGCAGAAGTGTAGCCAGGAGACAGTACACCATTGAAAGTATAAGTCTTTTTGGGTGGTCATGGGCCCCCCAAGAGCTCAGGGCCCCGGGCTGCGGCCCAAAAGCCCCTATTATAATCCACTACTGATACCAATGGCCTCCTTAGGGTAGAAACACACACATCAGAACTGCAGTGCATTTCACGCTGCAAATTTGCTGCGAAATCCGCCGCGGATCTCTTTTCTGTTGTTTTCAATAAGAATACATACTCGCAACGGGATTGAAATCCCGCTGCGGGTATGTAAGTGACAGCTCCCTTAACCCCCCCCCCCCCCCCACCGGCCGGAGCATACATTACCGGGTTCACGCTCCGGCTTGCTTTGGGGGTTCCTGGCTGGATGTCCCACTGAGCCAATCAGTGCACTGCCCCATTACAGCCCCTGATTGGCTGAGCGGGACACCCAGACGCCGGGAGCCACCCCCCAAAGCAAGCCGGAGCGTGGAGCAGGTAATGTATGCTCAGGACGGCGGGGGCTGTCACTTACATACTCGCATCAAATCTGCTGTGGATCCTGTACATGTAAACACACCCTTAGTGTTACTCCTACACTAGCTAGGAGAAAGGGCGGAGCTATTCTAATGAGCCCCCCTCAAGAGGCATTTGGCACAGGAATTCCCTAGTTAGTCGAGCACAGCTGTAGCAGGAGTAACATCCTCTGCGGGGACTACAGCCTGTGAGGAGATTTACTGGAGTCTGTATAACCACTAATGGACTAATAGTGCGAGATATGGAAGTTGTTGAGCCAAGGAGCTTATTTTACTAATGAACTTACCAAGAGAGAGCAAGCCTGATTTACTTACTCATCAAGGTAGTCACACTGAGGGCCAACTTCTCAACATACCCTTAGTCATTTCTTGGATCCGAAATGTTGTGGCTTATGGCTAAGCCCAGATACCCTTAAGGGTGTCTTCACTCACACCGGATCCGCAGTGGATTTGCAGGAAATCCGCTGCGGATCCAGTGTCAGTGCATCCTTATGAGAATACATACTTGCAGCGGGATTGACATCCTACCACGAGTATGTAAGTTCACCCCCCAGCGGCCAAAGCATACATCACCTCCTCCCCGCTCCCGGGGTTCTTGGCAGGACGTCCCACTCAGCCAATCAGTGCGCTGCACCCTGGACGAGCAGACACCGGAGCGGTGAGGAGGTGATGTATGCTCCAGCTGCTAGGGGGTTAACCTACATACTCGCAGCGGGATGTCAATTG
This sequence comes from Dendropsophus ebraccatus, assembly GCF_027789765.1. Lineage (NCBI taxonomy): Eukaryota > Metazoa > Chordata > Amphibia > Anura > Hylidae > Dendropsophus > Dendropsophus ebraccatus. The sequence continues at coordinate 72,642,598 of NC_091462.1, read as the reverse complement.
TATTCTCATAGGAATGCATTGACACTGTGGATTTCACTGCGAATTCTCAGGCACAGGTGTGCAAGCAAAGCAGCTTTAGAGTACATTCACACATACCGGATCCGCAACGGATTTGACGCTGCGAGTTAGCAGTGAGATCCCCTGCGGATCCAGTACTGGGGCGACCCGGCCCCTTTAACCCTGCGCCGCCGGCCAAAAGCCTGCCCGCCCGCAGCCCCGCCCCCCCCCATCTGCCCGCACGCACCGCTGGCCGCCCCGTGCATACATTACCAGCTCTGTGCCGCAGCTTGATTCCCGGTTCCCCTCACTCCTCTTCAGCCAATCAGTGCACGGCAGCCCTGATTGGCTGAAGAGGATCAAGGGAAGCCGGGAGCCTGAATCAAGCCACGGCACCGAGCTGGTAATGTATACTCGGGGTGGCCGGCGGTGTGTGGGGGCGGACGGGGGGCTGCAGGCTGCGGGCGGGCAAGCTTTTGGCCGGCGGCGCGGGGGCTAAAGGGGACGGGTCCCATGCACGCAGCGGATCTGCTGCGTGTACGGGACCCATTCAAATTCACAGTACTGGATCCGCAGCGGATCCGGTAGGTGTGAACGAACCCTAAAAGAGATATTATCACCTCCCTCACACTTTCTTAATTTTATCGTTGGACAGTGTAACCTAGACCGGGCTTCCCTGCAGTTGGGCCCCATTTCCCTGCTGTTAAGGGGGTCCAACTGCCATGAGGCCCCACCTAGGTGACACTGTCTACTGATCAAATATAGCAGAAAGAAGACACATAGAAGTGTTATACAGGTATATAATAGAATAGGTATAGAATTTGCACCGTCTAAGCTTGTGGATGGTGCGGAGAACTGCACATAGAGTAAGGGGTGACAGTATCACTTTTAAAGGGGTATTCCCATCTCATTCTCTACAAAGCCACAGTTACAAAAACACACACAAAAGAAAAACGTATGCAAGGTTGAACCTGAACCGAAATGACAACTCATGAAAAGAAGAGAGGAAACAAGAGAAGAGGCTGAAATGTGTTGGGTATGGCTGGGGTTCCTTCCAATCCTAAGACCTCTCTTCTGTCTTGTATACATGATGCCTAGTGTTTTTGGACCTATGTTCTTTGTGCCCTATACTTTGCTTTGAGCAGGTCCACATATCTGTTACCTATACAGACCTCACCTATTGCTGTATTTATAGGCTGCCTTTACTTCTAGCGTAGTTTCTCTGTGCTATGTGGTGTGAATAAGGCCAATAGACATGATATTTGTTTGTGCTCGGTAGCCCTCCAAATTTGGTAAGACATTTTTTATCCACCACTTCAATTGGAAGTGGTTCGGAGGTTTCCCACTGTTTGTGTGATTTTTTTTTCTGTTGTCACAAGGCTCTGCTGCAATTTATGCTATTTATGTCATTTTTGTGGATTGTATTACAATACACAAACTAAAGAACACTTGTGGGCACTCTGCAACTGGGTCAATACAGCTTACAGTCCAACAAGCAGATGGATAACAGCAATGGCACTCACCAACTTTTTTTTAGGTCAGGAAACAGACAGAACATAGTGCAATCCAATAAAATCTGTGGATTGTATGTCTTTATGTATTTTTTATCAACATTGATTAAAGTTGTCTATTGTCTTATGTACAACTTAAAGGGGAACTCCGGATAAGAAAAACTTGTTTTCTATTAAAAGTACATTAAAAGTTAAATATATGTGTCTATATAATGTATTACCGTATCTGTACGGTTCCGCAACACTGGTAGCTCATAGAAATCCAGGAAGTGAAAAAAAATAGCCCCTGTGCATATCTCCTGCTCCTTCTGCTATCCTCCCTTAGGAGACAAATCTTCCATGCCTCTGTCCCACATTGTGTGTGTTTGCTGAGATCAGGCTGATGATGCAGACAGGGGGCAGGGCGTGTCCCAGGAGGCTTGGCTGGATACCCCCAATCCCCTGAGTGATTCACCATCTCTGACCAACCAGAAGCAGGTGTTGCACTGATTTCTCTAATTGTGCAGCAGTGTGCAGTAAAATTAGGGCTGTGTTCACAAATGTTGGAGTGTTATTGCAGTACTGCAGCGTATTCACAAAAATGATGCAGTAACACAAGTAAATAATGCTAAACGGCAGAGAGGATCAGAGCCTTATTGTGGGGCTCAACTTCAAAGATAAAAGATGCTTGATCATAATATGTGCGTGGAAATAAAAAGAAAAAAAAATCAAAAAGTTATTTGCTTTATTCCAATATCAGCGTTACAGGCAGAGAATACAGGGTGCTGTGTGGTGTTACAGGTAGAGAATACAGGGTGCTGTGTGGTGTTACAGGTAGAGAATACAGTGCTGTGTGGTGTTACAGGTAGAGAATATAGTGTGCTGTGTGGTGTTACAGGTAGAGAATACAGTGCTGTGTGGTGTTACAGGTAGAGAATACAGCGTGCTGTGTGGTGTTACAGGTAGAGAATACAGCGTGCTGTGTGGTGTTACAGGTAGAGAATACCGTGTACTGTGTGGTGTTACAGGTAGAGAATACAGGGTGCTGTGTGGTGTTACAGGTAGAGAATACAGGGTGCTGTGTGGTGTTACAGGTAGAGAATACAGTGCTGTGTGGTGTTACAGGTAGAGAATATAGTGTGCTGTGTGGTGTTACAGGTAGAGAATACAGTGCTGTGTGGTGTTACAGATAGAGAATACAGTGTGCTGTGTGGTGTTACAGGTAGAGAATACAGTGCTGTGTGGTGTTACAGGTAGAGAATATAGTGTGCTGTGTGGTGTTACAGGTAAAGAATACAGGGTGCTGTGTGGTGTTACAGGTAGAGAATACAGGGTGCTGTGTGGTGTTACAGGTAGAGAATACAGGGTGCTGTGTGGTGTTACAGGTAGAGAATATAGTGTGCTGTGTGGTGTTACAGGTTGAGAATACAGCTCTGTGTGGTGTTACAGGTAGAGAATACAGTGCTGTGTGGTGTTACAGGTAGAGAATACAGCGTGCTGTGTGGTGTTACAGGTAGAGAATACAGCGTGCTGTTTGGCGTTACAGGTAGAGAATACAGCGTGCTGTGGGGTGTTACAGGTAGAGAATACAGCGTGTTGTGTGGTGTTACAGGTAGAGAATACAGCCTGCTGTGTGGTGTTACAGCTAGGGAATACAGCGTGCTGTCTAGTGTTACAGGTAGAGAATACAGAGTGCTGTGTGGGTGGGACCACAATGAAATAATAAATTACTGCAAATAATTCAGTAACACAATGAAACTGCAATGTGTGAACACAGCCTAGATGTTCTGCAACAGCTTTGGGCAGGGAATAGGCAGGGTGGGGGACTGTGATGAACAGCTGAGGGAAAGCATTGCATTCTGGAACCTGTAGTACTGTGTACAACTGATAAAACCAGGAAGTGCAAACACACAAAACAGAACAACCCCCCCCCCCCCAAAAGGATGGATTTTTGGCAGTTTCAAAAATGAAATAGATAGGTAAGTAATGCTTTATGCTTCTGCAGAAGTTTCATTTTTTTAACCTCTACCTGGAGTTCCCCTTTAATATATATACATATTTATATATACACACAGTATATATATATATATATATATATATATATATATACATACAGTTAGGGCCAGAAATATTTGGACAGTGGCACAATTTTCACGAGTTGGGCTCTGCATGCCACCACATTGGATTTGAAATGAAACCTCTACAACAGAATTCAAGTGCAGATTGTAACATTTAATTTGAAGGGTTGAACAAAAATATCTGATAGAAAATTTAGAATTTGTACACATCTCTTTACAAACACTCCACATTTTAGGAGCTCAAAAGTATTTGGACAAATAAACATAACCCAAACAAAATATTTTTTTTTTCAATATTTTGTTGCGAATCCTTTGGAGGCAATCACTGCATTAAGTCTGGAACCCACGGACATCACCAAACACTGGGTTTCCTCCTTCTTAATGCTTTGCCAGGCCTTTACAGCCGCAGCCTTCAGGTCTTGCTTGTTTGTGGGTCTTTCCGTCTTAAGTCTGGATTTGAGCAAGTGAAATGCACGCTCAATTGGGTTAAGATCTGGTGATTGACTTGGCCATTGCAGAATGTTCCACTTTTTTGCACTCATGAACTCCTGGGTAGCTTTGGCTGTATGCTTGGGGTCATTGTCCATCTGTACTATGAAGCACCGTCCGATCAACTTTGCAGCATTTGGCTGAATCTGGGCCTAAAGTATATCCCGATACACGTCAGAATTCATCCGGCTACTCTTGTCTGCTGTTATGTCATCAATAAACACAAGTGACCCAGTGCCAGTGAAAGCCAGGCATGCCCATGCCATCACGTTGCCTCCACCATGTTTTACAGAGGATGTGGTGTGCCATCATTCCCATCATTCTGGTACAGGTTGATCTTTGTCTCATCTGTCCATAGAATACTTTTCCAGAACTGAGCTGGCTTCTTGAGGTGTTTTTCGGTAAATTTAACTCTGGCCTGTCTATTTTTGGAATTGATGAATGGTTTGCATCCAGATGTGAACCCTTTGTATTTACTTTCATGGAGTCTTCTCTTTACTGTTGACTTAGAGACAGATACACCTACTTCCCTGAGAGTCTTCTGGACTTCAGTTGATGTTGTGAATGGGTTCTTCTTCACCAAAGAAAATATGCGGCGATCATCCACCACTGTTGTCTTCCGTGGACGCCCAGGCCTTTTTGAGTTCCCAAGCTCACCAGTCAGTTCCTTTTTTTCTCAGAATGTACCCGACTGATGATTTTGCTCCTCCAAGCATGTCTGCTATCTCTCTGATGGATTTTTTCTTTTTTTTCAGCCTCAGGATGTTCTGCTTCACCTCAATTGAGAGTTCCTTTGACCGCATGTTGTCTGGTCACAGCAACAGCTTCCAAATGCAAAACCACACACCTGGAATCAACCCCAGACCTTTTAACTACTTCATTGATTACAGGATAACGAGGGAGATGCCTTCAGAGTTAATTGCAGTCCTTAGAGTCCATTGTCCAATTACTTTTGGTCTCTTGAAAAAGAGGAGGCTATGCATTACAGAGCTATGATTCCTAAACCCTTTCTCCAATTTGGATGTGGAAACTCTCATATTGCAGCTGGGATAGTGCACTTTCAGCCCATATTATATAAATAATTGTATTTCTGAACATGTTTTTATAAACAGCTAAAATAACAAAACTTGTGTCACTGTCCAAATATTTCTGGCCCTAACTGTATATATATATATATATATATATATATAGTGGTGCCTTGGAACAGATGAAACAAAGAAAATATGCTGAATATGTCTTACTGTACAGTATAGCAATCAGCATGTGGAGTATAATGTATAGTAAGTGCATAAACCTGAAAAACAGCAGCAGTTTGTAGATAGAGGCTGGAACTGCAGATCTCCATAATGCAGTAGCTTAGTACAACAGGCTAGAATAGAGAAGTACGGCCGCTGTCAGAGGTCTGTTTGTTCAGCATGGACCAATCAGGACTGAGAGAGACTGCAGGGAGCATGAAGGAATGTGCAGGACATACTGTATGTAGGCACATAAATCTGGGGAGAAAGGGGTTACAGCTTTGAAGAGATTACCTCCAAAGTTCTGTCCCCTGATGTAAGCCCCAGCCTGAAGTGGATCTGCTACGATTTGGAAGGTGAGGGAGACTTCCTGGGTCAGAGTACAGGGCTGTGGTAGTCAGAATACACTATGCAGACCATGACCCTCCTCCACTCCCGCTCCCACCCAGTACAGGGAGCTCTTAAACGGGTTATCCAGCGCTACAAAAACATGGCCACTTTTCCCCCTACTGTTGTCTCCAGTTCAGGTGCAGTTTGCAATTAAGCTCCATTTACTTCAATGGAACGGAGTTTCAAAACCCCACCCAAACTGGAGACAACAGTAGGGGGAAAAGTGGCCATGTTTTTGTAACGCTGGATAACCCCTTTAAACCAAAGCAATGCTCTTAAACCAAGTTACCATTTTGAAAAACTTTGAGCTCTTCTTGCAAAACGCTCTCAATCCAAGTTACTCTTAAACCAAGGTACCACTGTATATGCAAAAGATTGTTACCACATTTAATTTTAAATATTTTTTATATATGTGTGTGTGATCTAGCTAATGATAACAATGTTATGTTATAAATGCCACATGCTATATCACAGTTCTTTTCTTATTATCCCTATTTTTATCCTTTGAAATAAAGAGCTTCATCCCTGGACCTTAGGGATTTGGAGGAATGTAACTTTGTTCCCCTCTGTCTTACTTGTTCTTCTCCATGCCTCCATCTCAATCCCTGTGAAAAATTTCTCCCTCTACCCAAGAACCCCCTAAAAGATCTTTCCTCATTTTACTCTCTCCTCATTACTAATGAAGTACCCCACTGGGAAATCTGTCACACCATGAAGTTCCTCATAGCCTCTTAGGGCCCTATTCCACCTGACGATTATCGTTTGCATAATCGTTAACGATTAACTATCTCAAACGACCGCTATTGCGAAAGACCTGAAAACGTTCACTCTTTTCCATGGAACAATAATCGTTACTTATGATCGAAATTGTGATTGTTTTTTCTTCGCTATTGCGTTTGTATCCATTGCGAACGACCGAACAATGTTTTATTCAATGCGAACGATTTGCGAACGTTTTGCGAACGAGCAACGATAAAAATAGGTCCAGGTCTTATAAAGCGATCAACGATTTTTTCGTTCGGTCGTTAATCGTTAACTGCATTTCAACCGAACGATTATGGTTTAGATTTGAACGATTTAACGATAATCTGAACGATAATCGTCCGGTGGAATAGGGCCCTTAAGCCCCTATTCCACGGGTCGTTAAGAGGAGCAAACGAGTGCGGGAGGGGCGCGGGAGGGGCGGCGGGGAGCTGTGGGGGGGGCTGCCCGGGTGATCGCTGATCGTCCGGGCAGCCCATAGGATACAGCAGCGTCTGCTGCCGATGCTCCTATTTAACGGAGTGACGGCAGCAGATTGTTGCTGTATCACTCGCTTATTTTTCAACATGTTGAAAAACAAGCGACTGGAACGATCAGCCGACATGAACGATGTCGGCTGATCATTGCACTCTATTCCACGGGACGATTATCGTCCGTAGCGTCCGATATCGTCCGAATACGTCGTCCGGACGATAATCGTTCCGTGGAATAGGGCCTTTAGCCTCCCATGGTCTCTCTAAATGCACCAGAATTCAGGAAAACTGTTTCAGAAATATGTCTAGGAGGTAAACAACAACATATCGGTATCCCACATCTCTGGTTTAATACAAAAATAGTATGTGTACCACATATGAGAATACACTGCATCTATTACATGCAACTGCATTTTCTTCCAGATATTTGTTGATATTTCACATATCCTTATCCATTTTAGTGTACCGTACTGTAATGTCTACCATGGATTTTTGCCATATATTACTTTATACTGAAGGAATTATTATGCCATGACCTGATGTTATGCATGGAACCAAAAATAGAACTTTTTTGTACCAGATGTTGTGATAAAATATTTTAAATACATTTCAGATTGCTGCATGTTACTATAACGCTCATGCAAGTCAAATAATATAGGGCTTACAACATACCAGATGTTCAACACATACTCAAATGTGATTTCTTATTAACCAGTCACCACTCACCTTAACCACTGTGCCCGCAGGCAATGGCTTTATACTGTTCTACAGCCAAATATATTGCATAAACTGTGGGGAATGTATGTATATCACATAAGATGGGAACGATTACTAATGCTGTACCACTTATAATTAATATTTACATAGTTATGTCTGCCAATTTTCCACTATTCAATATTGTTTTAAGATTAGGACTTGACTGTGCTCTTTTCCCAGTGTCCTTTGCTACACCTAAAATACAAACTAAGAAAATGTAATGAGCTCCTTATCCACAACTGTCCTGCAGCTGTCATTTAAGCTTTGCAACGTAACTCTCCTCCTGGAAGAAAAGAGCTCGCTCTCTGGGGAAAGTAAATTCTTCACCCCTTAAAGGTATTGCCCACCTTTACCAAGATATTTAGAAACCATTAGGGAGATTTATTAAACTGGTGTAAAGTAGAATTGGCTCAGTTGCCCCTAACAACCAATCAGATTCCACCTTTCATTTTCTAAAGACTATGAGGGAGATTTATCAAACATGGTGTAAAGTGAAACTGGCTTAGTTGCCCCTAGCAACCAATCAGATTCCACCTTTCATTTTTCAAAGAGTCTGTGAGGAATGAAAGATGGAATCTGATTGGTTGCTAGGGGCAACTGAGTCAGTTTCACTTTACGCCATGTTTGATAAATCTCCCCCACTGTGAGGAAAGAAAGGTGGCCCGCATTCCAATTACCCATAGCTGACAATGTAAAATGCGTCCGGAGCCGCACTTTACATTGTCTGCTCTGTCATCTTACACTCCGGCCGGGATTTTATAGTAATCAAAGTGATCAGCAATTTTATTAAATAACGGCTGTGGTTGCAAAACTGCCACTACGGCCGTTCTTTAATGAAATATGTGTAGTTAGCCTAAAGAGGTATTTAAGTAAAAACTCACTTTTCACCTATCCACAGGATGTCCGTATTGGGCCCCACCGGCTCTGTTATGAATAGAACCACGGGTACGTCGCATTCTATGGAGCCGACGGAAAGAGGCGAGTACAACACTCCTGCAGTGTACTCCAGTGTTCATTTTTGCTGGAATACCCCTTTAATGGCTTATCCACCTATACATGGCTGCCTATAGGGGAGTACATGATGATACATGTCACTGTGTCTGGTCAAAAGCCGTACACTGAACTCCAGACATAATTGGAGGCAAAGGAGGAGGCACAGGAGCAAGTATGACATCATGTGCTTCTCCTGGATGCATACAGGCATGGGAGTAACTAGGATTCATGGGACCCCATCAATCCTGAACCCCCCCCCCCCAATACACATACTCACCTGGTCCTGCACAATGCCCTAGCGATCCTTCGCTCCCCCAGCTCCCTAGAGTACCAGTAAAATCAGGGTGCTGGGAGAACAAATGCTGGTGGACTGCGCTGGGCCAGGTGAGTATGTGTATGGGTGAGGGGAAGTGTCGAACTGGCCCACCAGAGGACTAGAGGATCCTCTGGTGGGCCCCCAGCTTTAGAACCTGCAGTTACATTGAATGACATGTTGTTTCTTACTGGTTCTTCATTGGTGGGCCCCTAGGATCATTTCCTCTGGTAGGCCCCAGATACCCCAGTCCGACAATGGTGAGGGGGGGCTTGTTGTGGCTGGTGGTGCAATGATGCCTCCACCCACAAGAGACACTAGAAGGGCAGGAAGACAACTGCTTCTTGCTCTGTCAGTCAGAGCGCTGCAGCATTTATCTGTGTGAGTATTCATCACAAATGCTTACAGTTAAAGGCCCAGGGGCCTGTAGGTCCCCTTAGTGTAGGGCTCTGTAGAAGTGGCATAGACTGTCTTTATGGTAGCTACACCACTGTATACCAGGATGGGGGACTGGTGGGGGAGTGGGAATGTGTCCTGTATAAGCAAGTCATAGGGTATACTATACATAGTTATGCTCAGCCAATCGCGGCTGAGCAACTGATGAAACGGCAGAGGGGGGTCGGCATGAGGGACGGCTGGAGTGGTCCGGCCGGTCTGCCTCCCGAAGATGACATTGTAGACCCAAGATGGCGGCCAGGGTTGACAGCAATAAAGTAAGTATACTGCACCACACTTCCAGGGTGGGGGGAACACGGGGAAGGGGGCCATTCACTTAAATAACACACATTACAAAGTTGTATAACTTTATAATATGTGTCATTTAGTGAATAAATGTTAAACGCCGCACTACCCCTTTAAAGGTGGCCAACCCATTTAAAGAGGCTTAAAACATGACTTGAGAACATCAGCTTGGCCATAATTTTCCTCTGGTGAAAAAGTAGAGATGGATCCATCTGTAGACAGTTGTTTCTCAGTTATTGCCCCACATCGGTACAGAGCAGGAGTGCCGGCTGGCTGGGAGAAGAGCACTACCAAAGAGAAATATTAAAGTGTAACTGTCATTTAATTTTTTTTTTTTTTTTAGAATTTAATAGTAAAAGAGATTTTAAGAAACACTATAATAGATTTTATTAAACAAAAGAAATACCCCTTCTCCCTGGCGTATGCCAGACACATCCCCCACTCTGCGGATGGATTGGTGGGGGGCATGAAAAGGGGGAGGAGGCATCTGCTTTCTAGCATAAATCATGGCAAAAATCTAGGAGTGCGTGCGCCTCTCAGGGTGCGTTTACACAGACAGATTTATCGGAAAGATTTTTGAATCCAAAGCCAGGTATGGATTTAAAAAGAAGAAAAATCTCAATCTTTCCTTTATAACCTGCACCTTTAGTGAATCCGGTGGGGCAAATGGGGGCGGTGCTTTATTTAGGACTGGTGCACTAGTACGCTGGTCTTCATAAATGTCCCCCATAGTATCAGGAATGGTCAGTACACATAACATACCTGGCTAGGTCTCCAGAATGCCTCCATTATGTATACCACCAAGCTTTCCAGAGCAAATATGGGCAGGAATCCCCAATTATGCAGTGAAAGGTGGTATTCTTTCTACATAACTATGCATGTTTGCCATTCAGTAGTCTAGGAAAGTTGGGTGATCTCCCCAGTACCGCTGTTATAGATGTTTCCATATATCTCAATGCTCAATATCTCAGCTTTGTGAAAGTGACTGTTTTATTGTCATTTTGATAGTTTTGTGCAGTTCTTCCACATTTCTTACCTGCCATACAAACTCACCTACTAACACCAGGCAGTTTTCACACCGATGCATTCTACATACTGCTAATAAAGCAGCAGAACATGGATATATCTTTCCGTTCTAGGTTTTCTCCCACTCCTGCTTGTGCTTATAAGTAATGATACAAAGTAGTGTTCCTCATGTTCCTTACCTGCAGTACCTATCGCACAGCTGAGATTGCAGGCTGGTTTTCACTAGAGAAAAGCTGAGGGCGTCCAGCAGGTGGCGCTGTGTACGCACTGGCTGCTTGGGACAGGGGCGGAGTGCTGTAGCCTTCTAGGTGGTTGTAGAGGCTGGGATAGATGTAGCACCTCTCCCAATACTGGCCTCTCTCTGTGCGGCTGCTGCTGCTGCTGCAGGATAGTAGCCCAGTGAGAGGAAGTGCGGCTTCTCCCATTCATTCACACGCTCCCTGGGCAGAGGAGCTGCGGGATACTGACTCTGTTGGGATTGGCTGGACACAATCTCTGCTTTCTCCTTGTGGATTATAATCGCAGGGAGGTGAAGCAATTGGTTAGAGGACAAGACTCGGACCCATCACTGCTAAGGTACTGCACCTAGTGAATGACATTGGGCACTTGTGTAACTACTACTGGGCTGTGCATAGGGCTGGCTGATGGAGAGGAGCTGGCCGGCTCTATTGTACACTCCACGTGTCTCACGGCTGCCATGGCCATTTAAATCTGTCTGCCAGACTTGGAGTGGACAAAAGACCCTCACAGACAAGCTGTGTGCTGGACATTAACCCTCCACACCCCAGGGTGCTCACTATTATTACTACTACTACTATTGTACATGATGAGTGAGATGTGTCCTCACTTCTCTAAGATTCTGAGCCTTTGTTTCCAGACTGGGATAAATTGTGAGATCCAGTGTCTGCCACTTCCTCTAGCCAGAACAAATGACCAACACCCCCAGCATCACCCTAGACTGTTCTGGTCCTTTTAAATGAACATTGACTCCATAGACGCCCCAATACAAAGTTACTTTTTAGTTAGTAATGATCTAATGCGCCCAATCCACTTTTTATCCAGTCTTATGATAGCCGTCACTATGTGAATGATCCAGGATTTTACCCAGTGTTGGCTCACGCCCTTTTAATAGAAATTTCATGTACTGTATTCCATACAAATATTCTTAAAGTGTGTGCCACACAATGGTATACAAACATGCCAGTTTCTGAAAGTACTAACACATAAGCTATAGACTTCTTGTGGCGTAGATGGTCTCTATATGGTTATAGTATTGTTATGGTAGGAAATCTGGACATATGTGGGGTTTGGTAACTAACACTACATACTTTAATACATACGCTATAGACTTCTTGTGGCGTAGATGGTCTCTATATGGTTATATAGTATTGTTATGGTAAGAAATCTGGACATATGTGGGGTTTGGTAACTAACACTACATGGTGCATGCTCATAACTAGGGCAATTCTTAATATGTATTGTTTGGCGTCCTTCCACAAGACTGTAATAATGTCTCCAGTCATACTGTTATAAGGTAGATGCAGAATATTGCGAGGACATCTAGAAGCATTCCACAGTCCGCCTGGCAGGGCTGCTGCTGCAGGATACCTTATACCTTCACACCTCCATGGGGTGATTTCCTCTCTGTGTAGTCTCAGGAACGCCAAGGCTTGCTATGGATGTTCTGGCCAAAAAATGTTGGTTACATACACAAACTGCCCCATATGGCAAACTGATTCCATTACGAAAATCTTAATCCTGAATTTCAAGGAATGTCTGGAAAACCACTGAGCTAAGCCTGAGACTGCAGCCTGTGAATCACCAGTTGCTCCCAGAGAGAGAAGAACCTCCATGTCCCAACAAATCTGAGAGAAGTACAGTGTGCACCTACTTAGGGGGAAACTCTCATCTATTCAACTTTTTTTTTTTTTTTATTTCAAACCAGTCGGACATAACTTTTTGTACCAGTTTGCACAATCATTACTTACACAACATCTATAGATCTACATCACACATGGCATCAAAACGTACAACACTGGATTTTTTTGTATTGATACACTAATTCCAGGTATATACTGGGTTAACATTACAAACAGTTACACCAAACACATTAAAACATGTACATGTAATCATAATAGATAGCGTGAGGTCAGGTTTTTTTTTTCTTTTTAACCTTTTACTGCCCCTTGAAACAGTGTGGAAGATTTCTAGTATCAGTCCTTTAGCCATTGTGGAGATATAGGAAATACCACTACCCATTCCAATAGTTCTAAATGACTTGAAAGGGCAAAAAAAATAAAGAAAAGGGATTGAGCGTTTGGGTCAAACTAAACTACAGAGGTAATGGTAATTTAATATATGCATCTCCTCCAGTTGTTGTGTATTTTAAATCTTGCTTTATATAGTGAGACAGAGTTGGGTCCAGTTGTGTTTGAAGGTTACTGATAACACTAACTATTCCTTATCTCCTCTGTATTTCTACATTGGGAACTAGGTGCCGGTATTGGCCTTCAGTTCTCTATAGTCTAGTTGGTTTTGTTTGCTGCTTCATGTTGCAGGACGTTTTCTATGTCCGATACAATGCTGCAGATTATGGAGCTGTGACTAAACAAAGCAGAATGCAATCTTCATCTTCCAGTGCCTTGCACAGTTGGATTAAGGGAGGACACTGCCAGAAGGGCTTGGCATTCATTGTATTCTGTACCTCTGGCAGAGGAGGGGCCACAGCAGACCCTTTGCTGGAGGGGAACGTTTTTGGAAACATCTGACATTGCTCTGTTTTTTTGTTTTGTTCCCAACCAAGTAGGGATATAGAATAAAGCTTTTATTTAATCACCTTAGATTTATGGGTTTACATCATGAGACCACTGCAGCATATATTAAGAGGTTATCCAGGATTAGTAAAAGCACACTACTTTCTTGCTAAAATGGCTCCACCCTTGTCCTCAGGTTGTGTGTGGTATTGCGATTAAAATAGATTCACTTTCAAGGGGTACTCCAGCGGGGGGGCTATTTTGGGTTCTGGCCAGGGAGGAGGTGGCTGAGAGAAAAGACGTCCACTCACCTCCCCGGATCCAGGGGCGGGTCGCATATTGTGGCGCTCCAGTCCCCGGATCCTGGCCGCTTCTTAGTGTCTGACGCGGGCTCGAGACGTGACGTCTCAAGTCCGCTCAGTCAGTCAGTGACAGAGGCGGGATCCGTTTCAAGTCTGCTCAGATCCCGCCTCTGTCACTGACTGGCTGAGTGGACTTGAGACGTCACGTCTCGAGCCCACGTCAGACACCAGGAAGTGGCTGGGAACCGGGGACCGGAGCGCCGCGATACGGGACCTGCCGCTGGTACCGGGGAGGTGAGTGGAAGTCTTTTCTCTCAGCCACCTCCTCCCTGGTCAGATCCCAAAATTGCCCCCCCCTTCCCGCTGGAGTACCCCTTTAATTGACCTGACTTAAAAACACACCCAAACTGAGGACAGGAGAGGTGCTGTTTCTGGAAGAAAGAGGCTATGGGGGAGATTTAGCAAATGTGGTGTAAAGTGAAACTGGCTCAGTTGCCCCTAACAACCAATCAGATTCCACTTTTCATTCCTCACAGACTCTTTGGAAAATGAAAGGTGGAATCTGATAGGTTACTAGGGGCAACTGAGTTAGTTTCACTTTACACCATGTTTGATCTCCCCCTATGTCTTTCTAATGCTTGTTATCTAGTTTTTAAAAACAAATGGCCTATCCTCCAAATAAGTCATCAATATAAGATTCTTGGAAGTCCAATTCCCAGGACTCCCACAAGAGCCACATCATCTTCACTGCTTTGTTCCTGCACTCACTTTACTTTTAATAGTAGTGGTATAAGTAACTTATAAGCCCCTTCAAATAGATGCTGATGTGGGGCCATGAGTCAAAGTAAAGCTTTCAATTGCACAAAATCTGCAGCATCTCTACTGCATGGGGCTGTACTGTAAAGCTGAAGCTTCTCTTTAATAAGCCTTCAATATGTAGCTGTAGATGATCAGGACTGATGTCAGCTCCTGATGTAATCCGTGAATATTCATTCACTGACAGCAGGCAGAGATGTTTAAAATAGTGAGGAACTGAAACACAAAGTAGTGATTGCAGTCTCAAGTCTATTGTTCTATAAGGCATCAATGAGGGCTAGAATCTCTCCACAGAACAATCGCCCAGTAGTGTGACTATTGTATGTATAATGTAGACTTGTATAAGGAGTGGCACTAAGGAATTGAAAATTAGCAACAGGAAACTGTAAATTCATCATGTAACTCATGACAGTAAAGCAGCCTCTGGTGACTTCACACCCACGACTAAGTGTGACACACACTGTACTCACCTGGTGGCACACTTTAGTGTTATTACTAGAAAGTAATAGGGTTATAATGTCATGAGATTTTAAGAACATTACTGTGCTATATCATTATATTCATTTACTTCTTGATGTATAATCAAAACGTGTCATGTCTGTTGCTACCTGCAAACTAACCATGGGAGCTGCTGCTGGGGTGTTATCAAGGGATTTTCTGACCCAGGCTGGTCTCAGACAAGACCTCTCTGTGAAAATCAACATAAAAAATGGCCAATTTGGCACATGGCCTTTTTTTTGGGGGGGGGGGGGGGGGGGGGGGGGGGGTGTTTTGAAATGCAACACCCACAGGGTTGGCGTTTTTCCATCACCAACTTTCTCAAAGTGAATGTACCACAAGGTGGAATTAGAATCAATGGAGCAGCGTCAGAGGGCCTGCCCCCAGTGCTCTGGGACGGTGCTCCCAAAAAAAGGACTTTGCCGATCTTTAGGTATAATACCCAAAGCGATTTACTAGATGGTACGTTCACTTTAAGGGTGCGTTCACACATACAGGATCCGCTGCAGATCTGCAGTAGATGTATTGCTGTCATTTAGATGAAGTCTGCTGCGGATCCGCACCATTAAATCCGCTGTGATACAATGTGTGTGAAGCTACCCTAAGAGGGTAAAATGCCAGATAAAAAGGTCATGTCTATATTCTTATTGGCTGTCCCCCCCCCTATTTCTTTACACATGAATTACATGATAAAAAAAGTCACATGACTGAAAAAAAGATAGAAACGCCTATAGTAGATTACACTGAGAGAATACCATAAAAAAAACTCACAAAAACTGCTGGCAGATTTTTGGGTGTTATTTTAAGCCCAAAAATGATTTGCAAGTGTTGTGACTGAGGAAAGCATTAGAATAGAGTTTAACTTGTAATTACCTGTAATTTCAAAAGAATTTTAAAACATACCTGATTTCCTTACATTACCACTAAGAATGGTGACAAGGTGAATTTCTAGCCGTTACCACGGTCAGTGAACTTCTGAGCGTCTCCTCTGTGATGCACAGCCATTTTTCAATTTCAAAATGCAGCAGTACTTACACAGACTTCCTTTTCCTTACTTTTTCTGGCCAATCACAACACAGTACCTACTCCTTTCTGCTGTACCATAAAATGTGCCCTGGACTGAACAGGCTGATGGATTAACAGAAAAGTACCCTAGATGACTTGGATGGGGGTCAGGCTGATTGATACACTGGCTTTAAAAAGTGCTATGTGAGGGGGTTCTATCACAAAAGCAGCCCTGGCCTAAGCAATGAACTGTTGCTGATGATAATAAAATCTGCCTCTACCTTTAGCTTGTCATGAAGAGGCAGCCCCGTGGACATAGTAGAAACTTTACGGGTAGTTAGAAAAAGAAGGGAAGACTTGATTTTCCTGTCAAACATGGCATGGACTTTGTGGAGGAGGCAGTCAGGCTCATCTTACATTCACATAGTCCAGGCCTTTTCCGGCACACTGTGCTTTACCCCACATCCTGTGTTCCCTTATGGTGTTTTGCTAGAGGCAAAATCCCCCCCTTAGGGTGCGTTCACACTATAAAACATGTCAATTCTTTGAGTGGAGGCGCGCGAGGCTTCCTATTGACACACCGAGGCAGGTGGGATAGGAAGTCCACCTGTTTTGCTCAGTGTGAACATACTCTAAAAGGCAGTGGACAGAAGTGAGACACCTAGTGTTCAAGGCTTTACAACTTTTCTCTAGGGAAAGGAGTCATTTTTGGCAAATATAGTGATTTACAAATATGTTAGGAATAACAGGGTATAAAATGGAGGGACGTTGTTGAAACAACAGTAAGCATTTCAATTCAGCTGTTCTTGTGGCACCAGTTTTAGTTGCAGCACATGACGGTGACAGCTCAGTGCTGCCTGAAGAGGTGATGCTACTATGGATGACAAGTCTCATCCTCCTGCTGTAATGGGAACTATACTGATCAATATGGGTGTAGCAACTAAAACCCCAGACAGCTGTTGTCAGAGGGGAACAAAGTGGCCACAAATTCCTCTGCTACATGGAAAATGTGGTACTCTACTTACAGCAGCCCTTTGCTCCCCTAATAGTAGTACTCTTAGGGGACCCTTACCTAGGACATCTCTGTGACCTATTGCAACTTAAAGTGATGTGACAACCCTTTTGAAGTTAAAGAACTGTGACTTTCTGTATGAAAGTCATTGCGAACCAAGGACGGCTTTGTTGGTCGCAACACCTTGCATGGAACATAGCAATAATTGGAAAAAACTAGTAATTAGCTTGTAGAAAAGTTTTTTAACATGTTGATATATAGTTGGAATACTTGTTATAACCTTTGCTTGTAAAGTTGGTGAAACATGCAGAGAGATCTCTATTCTCATTATGAACCTTTATTGTTTTCCCATAATGCACTAATCACTCATAGCATTACAACCTCCTGCCTAATATTTTTAAGGCTATTATTTTGTATTATTTACTAATTAGAGCCAAGTACTAAAATATGGGGGCAACTATCTTGCCTTAGCTGTTTTTAGGAACATTTGAAGGGGTTATCCAGAGTTTTAAAAGGTTTTATATATATTGCTGCACTCTAGGTAAACATAACAAACCTGTTATGCTTACCTCTTTGCGCTCCCCCGGTGTCCGATGTGGCCTTTCCGCTGGCCTGCAGAACTCATCTCTGGAGTAACAGCCCACTCAGCCAATCATTTGCTGTGGCACTGTCCAGTGATTGGCTGAGCTGCTGTCACTCTCGTAACACTTAAGAGGTAATCCAGTGATAGAAAAACATGGCCACTTTCTTCCAGAGACAACACAACTTTTTAAGTTCAGGTATGGTTTGCAGTTAAAGTGACTCTGTACCAACAATCGGCCTCTCCAAATCACTTGTACCTTCGGATAGCTGCTTTTAATCCAAGATCTGTCCTGGGGTCCGTTTGGCAGGTGATACAGTTATTGTCCTAAAAAACAACTTTTAAACTTGCAGCCCTGTGTCAAATTGGCGTGGCCTAGAGTACCCTTGCCCTAGGCTTTCACCGCCTCTCCGTCCCTCCTCCTTGCCCTCCTCATCCCTAGGAATGCCCCTGGCAGAACTTCTCCTATTCCCTCCTTGTCTGAACACTGCACAGGTGCCTTAATGATCCAAAACATGTGCGGTGTTCCAACAGGTGATGAATAGGAGAAAAACAGCTTGGAGCATTCCTAATGGTGAAGAGGTCGGGGAGAAGGGACGGTGAGGCGGTGCAAGCCTAATGCACACTAGGCCACACCAATTTGACACAGGGCTGCAAGTTTAAAAGGTTTTTTAAAGCAGCTATCTGAAGGCACAAGTGGTTTGGGGAGGGCAGATTGTGGGTACAGAGTCGCTTTAAGCTCCATTCACTTCAATGGAACTGAAAACCTGCACCCAAACTGGAGACAAGGGTGGTGCTGTCTCTGGAAGAAAGTGGCCATGTTTTTCTAATGCTGGATAACCCCTTTAATGGAGCCCTATGGACAGCTGTCTCAATGACATGAATGTAAAGGGTTACTCGGCACAGTCTGTGACCTTTCAAGATATGTATGGGGGAGGCTGAGCTGTGAACTTTTATCTATTGTTTTCTCTATCAATTCTCACTGTTATTCTGAACAGATCATTTTACAGCATCCTTGTCCTTATCACAGACAGAACAGTTTTGGCTGTTTCAGTGGTGACAATGGAAGCTGCAAGATTTCAGGATTAATAAAAAAAAAAAACAGATAGTAACATAGAAAAAAAATCACCAAAAATTCTTAAACATATATTTAAAGGGGTAGTCCACCCAAGAGCTAAAATAAAATGCTCACAAACCTAGCTGGTCTTACACACCAAGTCCCCCCAAGTATTTTGAGTCATCTGTCGTCTTTCTAGATGCCACTGTTCCTGAGTTAAACCTGACCTATATTCAAGATGGTGCTGGCCGGAAAAATACATTTCCCTGCATGCATTGCACCTCTGAGCCAACTGCCAAGTATCCTTCTTATATTTTACTGTTTGCCCATTGCTGGCTCAGTCTGCTTCTGCTTTAGGCCATGTTCACACAACGTAAGTAAATTATTAATCACGGCCGCTGTTGCTGATTTGCAACACAGCCATGATTAATACTTTACTTACATTGTGCTGCATCCAGGCTGAAGTGTATACACTCCAGCCGGGAGTGCTAGCGGCCCCGCAAAAAACTGACATACCAGTTTTCTGCAGCCGCTATTTATTAAATAGCTGCCGCAGAAAACCTGTCAGGAAACCAGCAGGGATGTGCATACTGATGTGCCCGCATCCGAATTCAGTAGAAGTGAAGATCATCCGGCCAATACTGCAGTACTGGCCGGGATGATCTTCTCTGTCACCGGCCGTTCGTCACAGAATGGCCGATGTTATACATTGTGTGAACATAGCCTTACGCTGTAAACAAAATTTATCTATCTATCTATCTATCTATCTATCTATCTATCTATCTATCCAACCAACCACCATCTACATAGATAGATAAGAGAAACTGTGTTTCCTTTCCCCTATACTGCTCAGGTGGCTGTCACTGTTCTGTTGTTTCCCCACCCCTTGGCCAGTTGTTCACTGATTGGTGTGATTGTTACAGCTTGCCTGGCAACAGAAGAGACCGAGATCATGTGAGTTTGGGAGGGGGAGGACAGTGGAGCTAAGACAGAGTTGACCAGGAAGTGAAGATTTTCTGAAGCTTCAGAAAGAGGGAGCCCATAGGAGATAGCGGCGGTCTGCTGCTGCTTCTCCTCTTTCATGGAGCGACGGCAGCAGATCATTGCTATTCTAGTAGTAAGAACGATCAGCCGACGTTGTGCATGTCGGCTGATTGTTGTCTTTTATTATGCTGGGTTTACACGGGACGATAATTGGCCCGATCGCACGATTAACGATGTCGGAGTTACGATTTTTTTAAATCTAACGATCAGCGTTTAGACGGTACGATATATCGTACGGAAAATAGTTTTGCGATCGTTTTAAGATCGCCCGCTCGCAGCCCGGCCCCCCGCTCATCCGCAGCCCCCCTGCGCCGGCTCGATCGCCTCCCCGATCGCCACCCCCGCCGCTCCGATGGGCCCCCCCCCGCCGCCGCTCTGATCGCCGTGCATTGATTGGCTGAAGAGGGGATCCGGGAATTTCAGACGGCTCCTCTTCTGCCAATAAGTGCTGCTGTGCATTGATTGGCTGAAGAGGAGAGCCAGGAATTTCAAATGGCTCCTCTTTAGCCAATCAATGCACTGAAGAGGGGAGCCGGGAATTTCGAACACCCGTTACGCCGAGCAGGTAAGGTATGCTCGTGGCCGGAGCGGCGGCGGGGGTGGCGATCGAGCCGGCGCAGGGGGCTGCGGAAAAGCGGGGGGCTGGGCTGTGGATGAGCGGGGTTCCGGGCCGAGGGGCGGGGGTCCGGGCTGCGGGCGGACGGACTTTACATGGAACGATCTGCAAATTTTTTGCAAACGACGATTTAAGAACAAGTTAAAAGATCAAAATGAACGATTTCTCGCTCGTCGTTCGATCGTTCGCTGCGTTCACATGTACAATTATCGTTCGAATTCGATCGTTATCGTGCAAATTTGCACGATAATCGTTCCGTATAAACCCAGCATTACATGAAGCGATTATTGACCAAATAAGCCCAATAATTGATTTGTGCAATAGGGCTTTAAGGGTGCCTTTTACACAGAGAGGTTTATCTGTCAGATCTTTAAAGGGGTTGTCCGGCGATAAAAAATTATTCACAGAATAACACACATTACAAAGTTATACAACTTTGTAATGTATGTTATGTCTGTGAATGGCCCCCTTCCCCGTGTTTCCCCCCACCCACGCTAGACCCGGAAGTGTGGTGCATTATACTCACCGCATGTCGTGTCGTCCACGGTCTCCGATCGTCAGCAGTGACGTCTTCTTCGTGAGTCCGGCGGATCTTCCCGAGTGCCGGCAACCCTCTGCAGCGTCATCCGAAGCTCAGCCGCGATTGGCTGAGCATAACTGTGCTCAGCCAATCGCGGCTGAGCGGCTGATGACGCGGCCACGTCATCAGCTGCTCAGCCGCGATTGGCTGAGCACAGTTATGCTCAGCCAATCGCGGCTGAGCTTCGGATGACGCTGCAGAGGGCGGCCGGCACTCGGGAAGATCCGCCGGACTCACGAAGAAGACGTCACTGCTGACGATCGGAGACCGTGGTCGGCACGCGACAGGTAATGTATAGCGCACCACACTTCCGGGTACACGGGTGGGGGTGGTGGGACACGGGGAAGGGGGCCATTCACAGACATAACATACATTACAAAGTTGTATAACTTTGTAATGTGTGTTATTCTGTGAATAATTTTTTATCGCCGGACAACCCCTTTAAAGCCCAAACCAGGAACAGACTATAAGCAGAGAACAGATCATAAAGGAAAGACTGAGATTTCTCCTATTCTCAAATCCATTCCTGGCTTTGGCTTTAAAAATCTGTCATATAAATCTCTCTTTCTAAAGGCACCCTTAGACTGGATGTGCTGCAGACAAACGGCCCAATTCATGTCATAGAAAACTATCACAAACAAGCTTAGATTATGGGTGGCAGGGCCGGACTGGGACTAAAAATCAGCCCTGGCATTTCCGAGCACACAGGCCCACTCGCCGTGCGGTGATAAGTTATGAGACGATGTTGTGAGCGCAGCACGGCTACATGTTGTATCATCACGACCATGACTGGAATTACAGATAATAACACAGTAAATGGGGTCAGAAGCTTCTGTCTTTGTACTGTGTAGCTGAGCTGCAGTTACAGGTTGTCACCACTACACAGTGTACAGAGACAGACTGCTTCTGCCCTCGGTCACTGTGCTCAGTTTAACACCACCAACACACACTGACTAATACCACCACACACTGACTAATACCACCGCACACTGACTGATACCACCGCACACTGACTGATACCACCGCACACTGGCTAATACCACCGCACATTGACTAATACCATCACATACTGACTAACACCACCGCTGCTACTAAATAACTTCCACTGTACATATATCACTATCACCTCATACAGTCTCTTCTCCCCCTCCCTTATAGATGGCCCCCTCTCTCTTCTCCCCCTCCCTTATAGATGGCCCCCCTCACTTCTCCCCCCTCCTTTATAGATGGCCCCCTCTCTCTTCTCCCCCCCCCTCCTTTATAGATGTCCCCCTCTCTCTTCTCCCCCCTCCTTTATAGATGTCCCCCTCTCTCTTCTCCCCCCTCCTTTATAGATGTCCCCCCTCTCTCTTCTCCCCCCTCCTTTATAGATGTCCCCCCTCTCTCTTCTCCCCCCTCCTTTATAGATGTCCCCCCTCCTTTATAGATGTCCCCCCCTCTCTCTTCTCCCCCCTCCTTTATAGATGTGCCCCCTCTCTCTTCTCCCCCCTCCTTTATAGATGTCCCCCCTCTCTCTTCTCCCCCCTCCTTTATAGATGGCCCCCTCTCTCTTCTCCCCCCTCCTTTATAGATGTACCCCCTCTCTCTTCTCCCCCCTCCTTTATAGATGTACCACCTCTCTCTTCTCCCCCCTCCTTTATAGATGTCCCCCCTCTCTCTTCTCCCCCCCCCTCCTTTATAGATGTGCCCCCTCTCTCTTCTCCCCCCTCCTTTATAGATGGCCCCCTCTCTCTTCTCCCCCCTCCTTTATAGATGTACCCCCTCTCTCTTCTCCCCCCTCCTTTATAGATGTACCCCCTCTCTCTTCTCCCCCCTCCTTTATAGATGTCCCCCCTCTCTCTTCTCCCCCCCCCCTCCTTTATAGATGTGCCCCCTCTCTCTTCTCGTCCCTCCTTTATAGATGGCCCCCTCTCTCTTCTCCCCCCTCCTTTATAGATGGCCCCAGGTCACTGCAGCCCGCTCCTGTTACCTCCTATCACCGCAGCTCGCTCCTGTGGCCTCCTGTCACCGCAGCCCGCCTCTGCCCGTTCCGGTCACCGCAGCCCGCCTCTGCCCGTTCCGGTCACCGCAGCCCGCCTCTGCCCGCTCCGGTCACCGCTGCCCGCTCGGTCCGCCTCCTGTCACCGGATCACAGCCTCTGCCCGCTCCGGTCACTGCAGCCCGCTCGGCCCGCCCATGACGTGCGCTAATCCAATCAACGTGGAGCAGCGTGGGGCCGCTGCGGTGCACGTAACGCGCGTTCCACGGTCGGCCGCAGCGCTGCTCCACGTTGATTGGATTAGCGGAGCACGTCAGGGGCGGGCCGAGCGGGCTGCAGTGACCGGAGCGGGCAGAGGCTGTGATCCGGTGACAGGTGGCGGACAGAGCGGGCTGCAGTGACCGGAGCGGGCAGAAGCGGACCGGAAAGAGAAACGGGCCGCGGCGGTGATTTTTTTTTTTTTTATGCAGCCCGGGCGGCCCACAGACTGGTAATCTGGCCAGCCCAGCGGGCATTTGCCCGGCTTGCCAGATTACCAGTCCGGGCCTGATGGGTGGAGTACACCTTTTAAAACAAAAACTTGATGTAAATAATAGGTTATTTTCTGATGACATATGACATATGATGTATTATGCAAATTACAGCTGCATCTTCTGCTTTAATTTATTCCAATGTCTGGTGTAAGTAAATATGGTGTTTGGTGCAGTAAATCTATCAGGCTATGGAAGGCTAAATCCTGTCAACTTTTTTTTTTTTTTTTTTTTTTTTTTTTTTAGAAACTGACATAAGTGCTGATGGGTTTCTAACTTTTTTACAAAGCGTGACATGCATGTGACTACATTTGCAACATAATTTGCCATGCAACTTGGAGCATTTCTGTGGAGTGCTACTGTCACTCAATGGTTAAAATGTGAAAATCTTGGAGGCATGTGGTTGCCACGTGGATCTGTATGGCAGTGCACTCTCTAAATGAGTTCTAATTTAATATATTGAGCAGTATTTTTAGTGTGGTATCCGTATTGTCCGCTGTAGGACTGTTTTTATTTGTATAGTCTTTGCCACTTCAGGAATACTATGCTACAGCATTGTTTGTATTCATATTGAGGTATATGTTGTGAATAATATAGCTCTTTGTGGACATTTTATGTACCGATTTATGACTTACCGACTTTATCTACTAACATGCATTATTCAGGATTAAATCTACTTGAATGATCGTGTGCTATTGACTTGCACTTTGCATGTGAGTGAATTTATGTAGGTATATGAATATGATATGTATATCTGACCATGGGGCTTCCTCTGTTTAAGGGCCCTATTACACGGAGTGATAACCTGCTGATTTGCCCGATTGTTGCTCCCTATAATAAAGACAGCAATCAGACAATGACAATGATCATGTCTTCTGGTCCTGACCTAAAATTGTCTGCCAACTGCACTTCGCTATGTCTTCTCCATGCTTCCTGATGTCCTGCTAACTTCGGCCCGCTCCTCACAGTGTCTGAAGTGACAGGCTGCTCAGCCAATCACTGGCTGCGCCGCTGTCCTGGTGAATGGCTGAGCTGAGCTACGAGATCAATCTCGTAGCGCTAAAAGAAAAAGGCGTTTTCATCCCCTGCATTTTTTTTTTTTTTTTTTAATCATGTTATTTCAGTTTTTCTTAAATTAATAACGGGGGAACAAATGCCAGGAAAAAAAAAACACCAATATGCATTTTGTTCTGGGCCGTTTATTCAGCTGTCATTATAGAAAACAGTGGGCCTGGCACTATTCACATGGTATCTGCTAAAGAACACATTCTAAAATGTCAAGTGTTCCAGCCTGTGGATGAGATTTACATGTGTTTCTCCTTGTTACCATGGACTTGTAGATTTATGGTCTATCTGAGCATCTGTGGTGCCATTAAGGTGGTTTTCAGAGTCTGCTTTGGTGAAGAAAAGACTATTACAGCACAAGTTATTTCTCTCAGCTGGTTGAGGTTGGTCAATTTCTATATAATCTGCTTGTGGTTGGATGTAGAGTATTGAAATTGGATCCTGGGTGGCTCTAATATACTGTGCGATTTATGTTCCTGCAGGGGGGCTAGGGGGTGCTCGTGTAAAAACATCCAGTACAGTCGCAGAAGAAAAGCTTTGTTCCCACAGTCTGGCAGAGCTCATGTAATATATTTGTACATTCCAGAAATGTCCTTTCCAGATGATAAGTGATGTATGGTGGTTGTAGTAAGATGTCTACATTGTGACTACTTAGACACTGTAAATCCCATCCCCATTTGGAGCACTTGGGCAAATGCCGGATGCACACTTACTAAAAATAATGCTAAATTGCTAAAACAAAAACTAAACAAAAAAAACCCCATAAACTTCTGTTGAAGAATAGTTTTGTCAGTGGCCACCCCTGTGTTACGGGCATTTTGTACTCCATGGTATATTGTAGCTAACAGCTGCATTGCATCAAATCAGTCCTAAGGTCAGGAGGTTGTACATACACAGCCCTCTATACAGTAACTCATTCACTTCACCATCCACTAATGTTAGAGAGTTTACATTTAGCAGTACGAAAAATTAACTCCCTGAAAGCTGACAACGTCCAATCCTATGTTTAGTAGCTTTCTATTATGATATGATGTCCTTTATTAGCAAAATATAGAGAAGAGGAATGTTAATCTCTTCATTTAACGAGAACTGGTTTTATGTGAATTCCACAGAAGCACCTACTATTGTGGATGGAATTTCTATGTAGATTTCCAAAATCCATACACTGTGGGAACTGACTTACAGTGCAGACTTTATATCCGTAATATATCATTTGTTGCATAGGATTCGCTGTGGATTTATTCTAGATTTTTCCCGTTTCCCACCACGGGTGGTTGGGATGTTGTATATGTTGTAGATAATTTTATTGATTTCAACATCACGTGTAGAGTGTTCCCTCAAGTAACAATATTAATTTATTCCAAGACGACCATTGTACGTTGAAAATATTGTATCTTGAGACTAGGGATGAGTGAACCGGGCCTAGGCTGCTGGAGAAGATGATGGCAGAGGGATGCTCAGTGTCCCCCCAGTGCCCTGTGTCCCTCAGTGTCCCCCTGCCATCATCCTCTCTAGCAGCCACGGCCCGCAAAGCTCGGGAAGTCGGGTTGTGACATCACCATTTTATCCAGGATGTGAAGCCTTGATGCAGTAGTAACTGCAGGGAAAAAGCACTTTAAAAGCATTTCCCGTAATATGTGTATATTGGTGATTTGTATAACTTTTGGGAAGCAATACAATACTGTAGTAAAAATTTTCGCCAGACTTCTCCTTTAAGGATTTAACTACTAAGTACATGAAAAATAGTGCGAAGGATGGAGGTAAGAAACTTTCCTTAATCCTCAGTGCCCCATGAGCCTTATGGTCCTTTTACACGGGACGATTAATCGTTCGTTTTTGCACGATAACGGTCAAATTCGAACGATAATCGTACGTGTAAACGCAGCGAACGATCAAACTACGAGCAAAAAATCGTTCATTTTGATCTTTCAACATGTTCTCAAATCATCGTTGATCGTTCGTAAAAAATTCGCAGATCGTTCCGTGTATACATTCTTTCAGCGATTTCACCTATGTGTGAGATAGGCTTAAACGATCGCAAAACGATCGCATAGCGAATTTTCCGTACGATGTATCGTTCCGTCTAAACGCTGATCGTTATAAAAAAAATCGTTCATTCAAAATCATTAATCGTGCGATCGGGCGAATTATCGCACCGTGTAGGGCCCTATTCCACCAGACAATTATCGTTTGCATAATCGTTAACTATCTTAAACGACCGCTATTGCGAAAGACCTGAAAACGTTCACTCATTTCCATGAAACGATAATCGTTACTTATGATTGTAATTGCGATCGCTTTTTCTTAGCTATTTATTCGCTATTGCGTTCGTATCTATTGCGAACGACGGAACAATGTCTTATTCAATGCGAACGATTTGCGGTCGTTTTGCGAACGAGCAACGATAAAAATAGGTCTAGGTCTTATAAAGCGATCAACGATTTCTCGTTCGGTCGTTAATCGTTAACTGCATTTCCACCGAACGATTATGGTTTAGATTTGAACGATTTAACGATAATCTGAACGATAATCGTCCGGTGGAATAGGGCCCTTAGGAACAAATCAGCATCTTGTTGATGATTTTTGCATTCATGGCCATACTTCCTATTAAACAGTTCTTGAGAACTTTCAGAATTGTTTAGGTAGTCCGGTACCAGGAAAGGAGACGACTTGGCTAGTAATATATACAATGATATCCAAACCTGTATAATTAGAGCAATAAAACGTGACAACTTTTATATAACACGGCAGATGGTGAATACAGTTAGGACTGGAGTTCTGGGCATGGCCAAAGTTCACGTAATGCAGTTTGTCTGCAGTTTCTTTCTTTCAATCCATGTCTGGGAAAAATGGAATTTAATGGATTACATCATGTTGAATGTAAGTGGTGCAAATGCATACATAGAACAAAGAATCAAGGTCTTTCAACTTTAGTAGACTTTCCAAACCTTTCACAAAAAGTCAGTTTTCCAAAGGTTAATGCATAGTGATAAGCCATCTTACATCTGCGGCCAATAATCTGTAGACTTCAGCAATTAACATCAGGGAGTCGGGGTAGAAGTAACCTACACAGAAGCTTTTTACCAAAAAGTGGAATCTGTTAAAGCAGTAATAGTCTCTAAGTCTGGTGTACATCATTCAACAAGTCTATCATGATGACATCCAGACAAATCATCTATAGGAGATTAATTTAGTTGTTTATAGAAGCAGTTTAATTGATATAGATTTCTGCATATGTGACCTAATGCTTATACTAATCTAGCATAAAAATGGAGCGTATGTATAGAGAATCCAAAATGAAAATTAGAAAAATGGGGAGCTCAGTTAAAGAGAATCTCTATTGGGTTTTTGAAAGAGTCCAGATGTCAAATCACCCTTTCATACGCCACAGATTTTTTTTTTTTTACTTTTTTGACTCCTGCTTTCCCTGTTATTGCTAGAATCTGTTACGCCAATAAAGGTGTATAGGGTCAATGGGGCAGACACCATCTTAATCAAATAGGAAAATGCTCAGTTCCATGTTTTTTTAATAGAAATCTAACCAGTGGCTACCACCTTTTTTGGCACTGCATAGATTACACTGATGCCCATAGACTAGTAGGCTATATGCACTTTGCATTCCTATGCCCACAGGGTCCCATTCTCTATCTCCAATATAAATATCTATTTTATATTGATAGCTTCACAAACGGACCCATTTGCCGCTCCACAGCGGCAACATTGTCACCTGTTTTTGCATGGTTTCAAGAGACCTGATTTATTAACGCTCGCTACATGCCATGTTTTTGTACACATATGCACGTCTGGAATTTCCTCTCCGCTCCATCTCATCATTTCTCACAATCTTTAGCAACATCTTGCATTGCAATGTAAGGCATTTAAAGCATTGGTATGTGCTTTGTTCTAGCATTCTCTGTAAAAAAGTAAACCTTTAGAGAAAACCATAACCCAGATTTTAGCCTTAGTGGTTGAGGTTTGGAAATAAGATATATTGGAAGTAGAAGATAAGCTATGAGAACTAGAGACAGGTCTTGAATTTATCAAAAGTGAAATTAAGAGGCGCACACCTAATAAATCCAGCACATCTGTGCGGCCTCAGATGTATGCCGGCTCTGAGCTGGAGTAGACTGTAACTACAGTCTTTATGCCTGTTCTATGCCCCCCCTCCATGTAACGCTGCACCTTCTTTTTGCCCAGTTGGCTTTTTCCTTATTCTATGGGGAAACGAGTTGCTGTGGGTCAGCTAAGGTGGGATGCTTTTTTATTTATTTATTTTTCTTATTTAAATGTATGGCATATCATAGGATAACCGTTTTGACTCGGCTTGTTGTTGGTCAGTGCTAGAATCACAGACTATTTGACTTACTGTCCATGCCAAATAACCATAGGGCTTTTTCATGTGTAATCAAATATATTAAAACTGGCATTTTACATGCCACTCTGGAGTTTAAAGCAACTCTGTACCCACAATCTGTCCCCCTTTCCCCCCAAACCACTTGTACCTTCGGATAGCTGCTTTTAATCCAAGATCTGTCCCGGGGTCCGTTCGGCAGGTAATGCAGTTATTGCCCTAAAAAACGACTTTTAAACTTGCAGCCCTGTGTCAAACTGCCGTGGCCTACAGTATCTGTGCCCTATCCTTGCACCACCCCTCCATCCCTCCTCCCCACCCTCTTCATCATTAGGAATGCCACTGGCAGGATTTTTCCTATTCCTCTGCAGTGGACACTGCACAGGTGCCTTAACGATCCAGCCCATGCACAGTGTTCACACAGCTGATGAATAGGAGAATACCTGCCTGGGGCCTTCCTAATGATGAAGAGGGCTGGGAGGAAGGACAGAGAGGTTGTGCCAGCCTAATGCACAGACACTCTAGGCCACGCCAGTTTGACACAGGGCTGCAAGTTTAAATGTTGTTTTTTAGGACAATAACTGCATAAATAAATATACCAGAGTTTGGAACAGCTGCCAGATGTGGGCTGTAAAGGAAATGGCAAGCTTCCATTAATGTGTTTACCTTATGGTTTAGTAGAATGTAACTATTGGATTTAGTGACGCATTTCTAAATTCATTGATTGAGGAAGTTGTGTGTAACTGATGGACTAGTCAGTGTTTATACCAACCATTGTCCTAAACATGCTTGCAGTCATTAAGTACAGGGAGAGGGGTACTGCAAAACAGTCTGACTTTCAACCATTGATGATTAAATTTTTTTCCCATTTGGCCTTAAATCTGCTAACTTATGTTTTTTTCTAAAATTATTATTTAGGCTATGCTCACACAATGTTTTTGTGAGAAATTAGGTATTAAATAATAACTGTTCCTCTATTGACCAACAGAGGGAGTGGATATGACAATTAGAGGACAGGTATTCTAAAAATTTGACCTAGCTCTTCTCCCTGCTGTTGACCTCCCACCTCCCCTTAGAGATATGTGCTAAAGAAGGGGGGGGGGGGGGGGCGCGTAGTAGTTATATATGTGTGTGTTTTTGTTGTTTTACTACCCTTACGCACATTGCAGTACCCTTTTTGTTGGTTTTTGTATGGTGACGAAGTCCTGCAGCTTGAACCTGTTTGATATTGCCAAGTGCAGAATTGCAGAACGCTAAGCAGGCATTTTCTGTATGCTTGGCATGTCAATGGAAGTATTGAATAGGACTGTGGCAGAGACTAGGTGCTCAGGAAACTGTCTGGGAGAGTGCTAGTAAGTATGTAGTGTTCTGTCACAGGTGTGGGATGATAGGTGCCTTTCCGCATCCATCACAACTTGGTTTCTCAATCTCCCTGGTTTGTAAGCACAACTAAAGGGAAAGAGGGTTAAGGGTACAAACCCACTTGACGTATTTGCTGCGTGAATCAGTCTTAAAAATAAGCAGGCAAAACGCAGGTTGGCTTTATACGATTGTTCTGCGTTAAAATACGCAATTGCGTATTTTTGAAGCGTGAAGCTTGTTGTTAGCAAAGCATCAGTTGTTAACAACCTGTGCGAAAAATGCATGTAGCTTCACGCTTCAAAAATACGCAATTGCGTATTTTAACGCAGAACAATCGTATAAAGCCAACCTGCGTTTTGCCTGCTTATTTTTAAGACTGATTCACGCAGCAAATACGTCAAGTGGGTTTGTACCCTAACTGTTGTTTTTTCTGTTCACTGTTTAACCAATCACTGGTGCAGGTACCTCACACACTCTCCACCTATTACACTTCTCCCTTTTCCATTTTCCAGTATTTTCCCCACGAATAGGAGGTTAGACCTGGTCACCCATATATAGTGTATAGCAGTGTATATCAAGGCCTGGCCAGGGACCAGAGCCCTTGTCAGGAACCACAGCTACATATTCTTTGAGAGACTTTCCAGTAACAAAGGTGCACTGCTAAACCCAAAGGTGCGGTAACTTTCACCTGGGTTAACCTACGCCTGGGATCCTTCTTACAAAGTCTGGACAACCTACCAAGTCAAGGGATTGATCCTCTGTGGAAAAAAGGGCCTAAACCAAAGTATCCCACCACTACCGGCTTTACCTTCTCAGGTAATCTTGAGATTAGCTTCGCCCAATAGTTCAAGCCTGTGACTCGTGCTACCGAATCCAACAGTCTCTGGGCTGGTTTGGTAAAAGGCGGTCTTCTATTCAGTTCTTTTCTTCTAACCCTGAAAATGAGGATTCCTTCAACAACACTAAAGTGACCCTGTACACTATGTCAGAGCACTGTACTAATTAGGCAAGGTCCCCCAAGACAGCCCCTGAACCTATCCAAAGTCAAGCTACTCTTCTTCTATCCTTATCTTCTGAAGTTTCATATGTCTAACACCCTTCATCTGGCTGATTCCAACACCCTATACAGATCAGTTGATGGGGAAAAAAAAGTGTAGAAAAAGAAAGTATTGAAATGATTTCAGTTACTTATTTCAGTTGTTCATAGCTCCCATAGCAGATTTCAGATGGAAGGCCCACATGTAGCTTACCCACACGGCTATATATTAAATCAGCAGCAAAACTTTGCTTCCAGATTCTTTACTTTATAAATTCTTAGGCAATACAAAGAACAGTATGTCACCACAGTGCACATCAGAAACAGTCCATATATCAATTCAAGCAGCATTGGACACGATTTCTTACCATCACCCAGGGAGACTTTATAAAGTAAGGAATCTGGAAGCAAAGTTTTACTGCACAGTTCCTATTCCTAATCCCTGCGGTCCCTTACTAGTCATTGCATGTCGCTACTTCTGAGATGAGCCTTCTTAGCATGACCTGTCTGCTTAGCCAGTCACTGACTGTGTTGGTCCTGCAGAAAAATTCCTCTTAGTAGCAGTAACAAGTGATGCTCAGTGGGGGACCGGAAGTCACTGGAATAACAGTTGCGGGGAATGGTGTTGGGGAATATCAATGGAATTTGAAAATAAGATCATGGAATCTGTAGCATTTAAATAAATATACAAAATAAATAAACAAAAAGCCCCCACATAGCCACGTTGAAAGAGAAAAAATGCAGACATGAAATGCACAAAAAACCTCTCTGCACCAGCAAGGCCCAATTAGAGTTCAAAGGTGGAGAAATTTACATAAAAGTTGAGTGACTCTGCAAATACATTTCTAAACTACCCTCTGAGCTTTAACCATGTGACTTATCTGAACGCTCACAATTCCCTGCTCCCGGGTAGCTGGAGGTCCGCAGAATACTTGTCAACATGAACGGTGAGAAAAATTCATATAATGGGGGGAAAAAAGATAAGAAAAATAATGTATTTGCATAATTACACTGTAAAAATCGTCAAAAAAGAAGTTTTGCTATAAGTGTAGAGGCAGTGTACATGTCATCCTTGGCGTGTCCACACCATGCCTAAGCCTGATGAAGCCATGGTATGACTCAGTGGGTTATTATAGAAAACCTTATATATAACTGTTAATATAGGCTAATAATCAATGTAATGGGAATGAGTGGTGTATTTGTCAGGGTTAAACATAGTTGTACACCTAATGAAAAGTACGATTACTCTGACAGAATGCAATATATTCTTGTATGACCTTATACTCTCTGTAAAGTAAAGATGCTGAGTGAAATCATTATAATATGGCCACACATTATAATGATGATAAAATGCATTGAACGAATTTATTAATCTTGTAATTGGAAAAGCAAGCCCACCTTTACCCTTTGATCGGAGTGTCATTGGCTTGTGTGTGTGTGTGTTTCTTTTTTTCCCTCTTGCTCACTGTAGGTGACTGACCTGGAGGGCAGTTCTACTGAATAACTAAAACTGGGTTCTGACTAAACTATTTTGTGCCTACTCGCACACAACTGTAGAATGCAGTCTGGTATCGGACTAATTCTGTTCTATGACCCATGTGGCCTTTGCATTTTCCCTGAACTTGGACCACCATAGAAATTACTTCAAAGGAGTTCTAGAGCTTAAAAAATTACGATATGTATGAATGTGTAATGTGTAACCAGATCTTTCAATTCAAATGTGAATTAAACTTTTTGCTTGGCATCGGCCAAGTTTTGACCAAGTCCTATCATTGATGTGTTAAAAATTTTAGTTGTAAGACAGTAATGTTTCTAGCCTAGAATTCTTTTGTTGGTTGTTCTATGTTTACTTTGGCCACTTGCATGTCGGCCACTTGCATGTCTCTTGGTGTCCACTGTGCCATGACGTGAAAAAGTAAAGTATATAATTAAAAAAAAAATTTTTTGTCTCCTTTAGGGCACCATGGCCAAAATGGAGGGTAAAACCTCGCTCCTGGACAACATGATAGGCGTGGGGGATATGGTTCTTTTAGAACCACTCGATGAAGAATCTTTTATCAACAACCTTAAAAAACGTTTTGATCACAGTGAAATTTATGTAAGTATATATAGATTTTTTTTATAATTCTAATGCAGGATTGGGCTTGAGTCAAAACTGAGGTTTTCATGTTATCAGGTGAGACATATGACCTATTAGAAAATGACATAAGGTTTCTTTCCATGATAAGTCACTATATGCAATTTAACATTAAATTAACATTTACTCCTTTGTTTGAAAAGAGGAAGTCAGATAGTGTTCTCATTTGCAAAGCAAAACCTGCTAATATTAAAGTGTACAAATCTAAATCAACAGTAGATGTAAAATAAGGCACAGCCTACTAATATTAAAGAGGTTGTCCAGGACAAATTCACTTTTCCCCTATCCACAGGAATAAATAGAGCCACGGGGTGCATGCTGCACCCACGGCTCTATTCATAAAGGAGACGGTGGGGCCCTATACTTTTCCCGATACCGTGGATAGGGAAAAGTGCTTTTTTTTTTTGTTTTTTTTTTCCAGGACACCTCCTTTAAAATGTACAAATCTAAATCAACAGTAGATGTGAAATAAAGAAAAAAAAAAAAAATAATAAAAAAAAATATATATATATATATAATCTCATGCTGTAAAATAAAGCTATACTTACCAGAAATCCAGGTCCAGTCTCCCAAAGGCAGATATTTAGTCTTGTGCTGGTTGGAAAAGAGACTAGACACATGAAGTCCAGGCCAGTACAGAGAGTCACGGCTCAATGTGTCCATCAGTTACGTGACTGCTCTTTGCTCACTTCTCTGTGAGCGCGCAGATGACCTGGGAAACACGGTACTTGCTGTGTTTAGAAAAGAGTCAGAATGCAGGAATTGTGTTTTCGGTGAAAACAAAACAAACAAACAAAAAAATAATGAATGTAAATTGCAAACTTTCTTAATATCACATCTACTGTTGAAAGTTATAACGCTTTAACGTTTTAGGTGACTTAGTAACCATCTATAGTAGAGAACCTTCGGTAACAGTTACCTTTTACTAGATGGAGTACACATATATTGTATTTTCTACAAACAGGTATAGAGGTTGTGGGCCCATATTTGCCGGATTTGAGAAAATCTGGTGTGGGACATGGACTGGGATTTTCATTCTCTCTGGAGGTGCCAGGAAGAGCTGAGTGCTATACTTTGCTCTCTCCAGGGTCTCCATGGAGGATGAATAGAGCTGTGGGTTGACCCACGGCTCTATTCAAAACTAAGGGCACAGAGGTCGTACTCACTGCGATCTTACTTGTCCCGTACAGATAGTGGACAAGTATGTTTTATTCAGAAAACCCCTTTAAGGGTCTGTTCACACGTACCGACTCACAGCTAAAATCTCGCTGCGAGTTTTGCAGCAAGATCAGCTACAAGTCAATGTCCTGGCAGGTCCCAGTACTATATACTTGCAGCAGTCTGAAAGACCGCTGCCAGTATGTAATGCAGCCTCCCCCTTAACTATTTCTGCTCCCGCTCCGCTGTTTGTATATACATTACCTCTCCTTTCTGCACGGGATCCCGGCATCCTGCTCTCCCGCCCAGCCAATCAGTGTGTTGCCCAGCCGCAGCCACTGATTGGCTGGGCAGGAGAGAAGGATGCCGGGACCCATGCAGAAAGGCGAGGTAATGTATATACAGACAGTGGAGCTGGAGAAGAAGGGGGTTAAGGGGGTGGCTGCATAACATACTCGCAGCAGTCTTTCAGACCACTGCAAGTATGTAGTACTGGGACCTGCCAGGACCTTGACTCGTAGCTGATCTCGCAGCGAAATTTCAACTGCGAGTCGGTACGTGTGAATGTACCCTAAGACTTGGAATTGTACGGGCACCTTTTGCCTACCCTCCTAAGAGCAGTAGAGGATTTATCTTGTTGTTATTTTCTACCTTTTGCCTCTACAAATGAAGGCGAGGGTTTTATATTGCACTTTGGTGACAGTCTCGGAAGTACTTAGATTTGTAAATCGGTGTAATGAACTTAGGAAGTATGCCAGGAACAATATTATAACTGGTGGGAGAGTAGATGCCAGAGCATAATAAGCCAAGGAATTTAACTCTGTTCTGGTTTCTTAATTAAAAGTGAACATGCTGCTTTTAATATGTAAACGTAAAAATGGTAACCATATGTGAACCTTCATCATTTCCATACAGGCACCAGGTTACCATGCAGCAGCTCCCATTATAATGGTAAAAAACATGCAAAACTGGTTGTTAGAGGTGCATCATATCCTGAACAGAAGATGGAATGCTACTATTTTAAATGAAAATGCATATCCACTGTACCCGATTGGGTTTTGCGCTGGTGTCTGTCAGTTTGCAGGATTCTAATGGGACAGAAAATACCACATGCAGCGTGTTGTGCATGTTTTTGTTATTTTAATCAAATCCTGTAAGTTAAAGACTGATTTTTTTTTTTCTAAGAGCCTTAAAATATGACTTTGGATTTAATAGCTGAGCAGCAATCTCTCCTAAAACGGAATGTACCTATTTTAGCATTTTCCTCAAGATGAAACTTTACCTTTTTTTTTATATTGCTGGGACTCCATTCTTTGTCCTCTGTGTTATAACAAACATAGTTGTGACAAGCTGTCATTGTTTGGATCAGGCAATCCTAGTAACAGGCTGATCTTGCTTCAAGCTATGTTCACATCTGGGGCAGTAGGTGTGTTATATTTATAATCAAACCACTGGAAGCCAATAGACCTGTCTATAAGCCTACCTGTTGGGCATCACTGGTTTCCATTATGTGGTGGATTCACCTGGAATGATCAATCCTGAACAGGCAGAGCAGCAAAATAAATGCAGTGAGAAGGAATAAAGTAAAAAGTGACTCTCCATTATTAATACGTCAATGCATCTTCATAATTCAGAGCTTTTTGTTATTGTACAGTGCTCCAAATAACTTGCGCTGACATATGTAATAAAAAACATGCTGGCCTCCGGCAGCCAACACTAGGTGTAGCACCGGAACTTACTACATACTGTCTAGTGTTCTATGTATAACTCTATGTATAACATTATGCAGCTAGTGGTTAAGCTCCCTGTACTGGTAGCCAGCATATGACTATTGGTCAGAACTCAAATTCACCCCCAATATACAATAAGAGTTCTTATGACTTAAGATATATTAAGAAAGAGTGACTGCTCAGAACCAAGCCCTAATGTAGCAGAGCCAAAAATAATTCCAACATTTAAAGTAAATGGTACGTAATGACTGAAATTGGAAAATGTAGCAGACAGCATTTTTTTTTTTTTTTTTTTTTTTAGTGCCTTGTATATTGAGCTTTATGATTCTGTATCTGTAATAACCTAATGTATATTTTTTTACTTACAGACCTACATAGGCAGCGTGGTTATATCTGTAAACCCCTACAGGACACTGCCCATTTACACACCAGAAAAAGTGGAAGAATATAGGAATCGTAATTTTTATGAATTAAGTCCACATATGTAAGTATTGTTTATGTTTATCATATATATTGCATTAACTTCGTGGTCCCATGATTAGAGATGAGCGTTTGTTCGAACCTGAACATGCTGCATTTGATTACCTGTGGCTGAAGAAGTTACATGGAATCCTAAGGCTGTCTGGAAAACATGGATACAGCCATAGGCTGTATCTATGTTTTCCAGGACTACCTAGGGTTGCATCCAATTTCTGACCACATGCTCCAGTTTAGACGAACCAGATCATGCTCGGGATTTGCTCATTTCTATTAGTGATGTCTTTAGCTGGAAGCACACACGGCTGTCTGCTGATCTCCTCTTATTCCCCATAAACATATACTTGGACTGGCTAAGCATATTGCTTGTTATACAGAGAGTGATAAGCTGCTACCAGATGTAATTCGTTGATCTTGTGTGTATGGCCAGCTGTGGGCTGTGATATGACTGCCGCACGTGAATTCAGAGTAACAGAAATCATTTTATTACAGTGCTGTAAACCAGAGCTGTGGAGCTGTGTAAGTTATTATTTCAACTCCTCTATTTTTACACACTGATCCCTTTTGTAGGCTTATGTCATTAAGGATAACATCAGGCCTCTTTGATATAAGATATAGAATAAAATTAATTAATATTTCTACCAACTACAATGCCATCCAAAACTGACTCTGACTTTTCAGGGCTCCTGTAAACCGTTCCAAGCATTTAATAATGGTTTTACTCAATACAAATGTGCAAAAGGATCATTTACATATTAAATAGTTAGGCCTAATTCTCACGCTCTGTGATTCACAGATGCTATGGAGTGTGAAGCTGTGCGGTCCAATAACATGTATCATTATGATGCCGGGAGCACTGAAGATCTGTACTGACACAGCTGTGTGGGTGTATGAGTATAGTGCCACAAAGATTTAAATACTAATGATAAACGATGGCGGGATGTCCGTTCTGTCGCACAGCTTTATGCTGCCTAGCGTTGGTGAATCACGGAGTGTGAAAATAAGGCCTAACATTCAAGTTGTTCTCCCCTTATCCTCTATTTATTCTATTATCAGTTGGATAGAATAGGAGAAAACATTTGTTCACAGTAACAAAGCATCATAAATATGGCATTATGGCTAAACCTGTCTAATTCTTAGACAGTACAAACACTTTGTGATCCCCCCCCTCCCCCCCTTTGTGTGAACTGATCTGAAAGTATACAACCTCTGCTGTCAGTCAATACTGTGGAGACCATTTTCAGGGTTACTGGGGAGGGGTGTCTGTAATATATTATTTTTACATAGATATAGCTTTTCATATAAAGGTTTGACAACAGTAAGTGTAAGAGTTTATCCTTGGCATAGCATATATACACCACACAAATAGGTTTTGAAATGTGCTATGGCATTTATAGTAGTTGAATCTTTAACCAGTTGCATTGCAGTTCAGCTATAGTATGTGAATGGAATATAGTAGGCAGCTTGTGGACAGTCAGTTCTTAAATGTCCAACAAAAGGAAAGTATGGGAGTGCACTCCCGTAGGTGTTGGCATCCCCGCTAGCCGCAAGCCATGTTGATGGTTTTTATTTGCTGAATGAAGAAAGTTGAAGATTTTGTCAGGGTGAGTGCACTCCCATACTTTCTTTGTTGGATATTTATGTGTGGACTCGTGTCTGTGGGAAGAAGCACCACAAAATCCTTTATTACCCACACCTATGAGGCCTCCCATTTTTCGTCTACTTTTATACGCCCAGTTGTGCTGGTTACTGTGACTTTACATTACAGTTCTTAAATGTTATGCAAGGAAAATGGATAAGGATCTTGTTGTAAGGATAAGAGTGACTCTAAGAAGGGTTAAATTATGATTGCTACGACGGGGTCAGAGCATCTTTAAAATGTCAGGACTTGTGTAAATGTGTCCGTATGCAGTATGCATGCAAAAAGTGGTCCAAATAATTGACAGCGATCAGCCGAGGACAGGAAAACATCTAAAACTCAGCTGATCAGGTCTTTAGAGCCTGCTTTAAAATGTATAGCTATCGGTCGCACATCTTCCTGTGTAAACAGGGTTATGTGTGGCAGATAACTATAAAGGGAAACATATCTGTGCTATCAGTTTCCAGATCACAAGCAGTGTATACTTACCATCAGCGCTGCTTGTGGTATGGCATCTGGCTCTCTCTTCCAGCTCCACCCGCTGCTGTATCTTCACGCCCCAGCCGGAGGAGGTGGGGCCTTAAGATACAGCTGGAGGACTGGAGAGCTTGATGTCAGATCACACAGCAGAGCAGAAGGTAAGTATACACTGCTTGTGATCTGGAAACTGACAGCATGGATATAAACATATCTGTGCTGTTAGTTAACAGGGCTGCACAAATTATACAAGCATCATTTGTGTAGCCTGGCTGCTCAATTTTTTATGCTGGATACCCCTTTAAAAATCGTTAAGTCTAAAAGGACCTATAGAAAACATATGTTTGTTACCCTGGGTTTTTGCCATGCTAGGGAGCACCCCCTGAGCTCTTAAGCCTCATTTAAATATTAGGGAAAGGGCTTATATCCCTGGAAAAGGCTATGAAAATAATAAAGTATGCCCAGAATCCAGATGAGAAACCCTTTTTAATAATTTCTTTATTTCACCCCTGTTTAGCTGGTGGATAAGCTGCTTATGTCTTGCTGCCAGATGGACCATAGACCATATCGACAGATCAGAGATGTTTTGGTGGTGTGATGGGGGGACGGGACCTAAATAATATTAGGTTTTAATCTTATGGCTGATTTATGATGGACTAGCATGTATATATATATGTGTGTGTATATGTATGTATGTATGTGTGTGTGTGTGTATGTATGTGTGTATATATATATATATATATATATATATATATATATATATATATATATATATATATATATATATATATATATATATCTAATACACAGACTACCCAACAAGAAACTAATGCTTGCATTTACAATTTAGCCATTGCTCTGTCATCACC
The DNA here is from genome assembly GCF_027789765.1 of Dendropsophus ebraccatus. Taxonomy (NCBI): domain Eukaryota; kingdom Metazoa; phylum Chordata; class Amphibia; order Anura; family Hylidae; genus Dendropsophus; species Dendropsophus ebraccatus. The sequence goes on along the minus strand of NC_091462.1, from coordinate 72,602,783 downwards.
CGCAGCCCTGCTCATCTTATGGATAACATATTATCTATCTAATGATGAAAACAGCCAAAGTAGTTGGTAACTAAACCGATCATTTCAGGACATCACTTATATTCCCTTTGCATTGTCTTAATGACTGTATTTATCCAAATCCCAAAGAATGTCCGTGTTTAATAGTCGGCTTAGCTTATGCTGTAGTCCTGTCACTTTTGGAATGTAAGCACTTGACATTCAGTTATTGCAGCATCTGAGCGGAGCATTGGCCTTTCAGACAGTGGCACCGAGCCACACACACTGGATTGTGTAACTGCTGACAGAATGTGACATGCTGCTCCCAAATTATACCAATTCAGCATATTCACTTTCTTTTTTGGTGGTTTGTTACAGTGCTCCGTGCACCAAAAAATAGCATGTGAGAGCTGGGACACAAGGAGGCATTGTCATTGTGGAATACAAGTCTTTGTCTACTTTCAAGCTACAAGATTCTGCATGTAATACAAGAAATATGTTCTATTCCCTTTGTATAACAATCCTGTTTTGGAGCATTAGAACTCTAGTTAGGCAGTTGGACATCCAGGATGCACATATGCTTTTATCACAAAGTACCACAAGTTTATGTGTACATAGACTACACAGCTGTATACTGAGTATGCTTGGGGATGCTCCATAAATGAGGTTATAGGCTGCATTTTGCATTGTTTCTTGTGTAGAACTATCTTCAGGAACTCCGGCTGGATTTGTGTGTACCTACTGCAGGACGAAAAATCAGAAAATTGTCAATGTATAAAGAAAGACCTAGGGAGAGAAACAAAAATATGTGCAAATAGTAAAATAGTTTGTCATACTGTACATTTTTCTTTTTGGTTACAAAATATATATGGCAGGTGTTACTGCAGACAAAGCCGGCCCGTGCCTATGATGTCACTAGACAATGCATTTGTCAGTGAGGAACATAAAAGGTTTTTCAGAGAAAATAATGAGGTAATTTGTTCTGCAGACTTCATTAATACAGAGTAGGCCCTAATGTTCTCTCCCGGGTAAAAAACGGTTCCAAGTCAGTAATCTGCTCATTTGCTTTAAAGCCACCAGCTGCATCCCGGTTGCCTCCAGCTAATTTGAGTTCAATAGCTCCCTAATTTGCAATTCTTAAAATGCAAAAGCTAAATGCTCAGCATGTGTCAGTGTGTATATGTTCATGTTCATGTGTATGTGTGTGTGTATTTTTTTTCTTCATGTTTTGCTATATTGTGGCCTAGTGCCAAAATAAAAAAATGTTAAAAGCTTCCCCCATAATTCTGCACTCAATACCCCTTAATGACCAAAGGGAAACAGAATGTTAGGAATTAGAGATGAGCGAATTGACAGTATTAGCGAAGCACTTCACTACGCTTGGCCATCAACTTGTCAGCCGGCTGGATGCAGTCCTGGGAAAGTGTACTGGGGCTGCATCCAGCTTTTCCATGCACTTGGGGCAGAGCAGAGTTCTAAGGCAGTCAGCTGACAAGTCCTCAGCCAAGTGTAGCAAAGCGATTTACTTTACTAATACAGAACTGTAAATTCGCTCATCTCTATTAGAAATCTTTGCTCATTTACTGAAAAAAGAACATTTTAATTTTTCATAGACATAAGCATTCAGACCCTTCACTCAACAGTTAGTTGAAGCCCCTTTGGCAGAGATTACAGCCTCCAGTGGTCTTGGGTATGACGTCACCTTGATTTAGGGATTTTCTGCATTTTTCTCAGCTGATCCTTTATAGCTCTGTCAGGTTGGATGGGAACAGTCATTTTGAGGTCCCTCTAGAGGTGTTCAGTTGGGTTTAGTCATAGTTATGGCCTGGCCACTCAAAGACATTTACAGAGTTGTCCCTAATGGCCCTATTACACGGCCCGATGACTTTCTGTAAGCTTACTGAGCCCAAATACTGTCATATTTGGGCAGCAAGGGCTGCATGGACATTGTTAGTAATGTGCAAAAAATCATTGGAGTCATGTACATTGAATGGAAACCCACATTATGATTTGAAGTGGTTCTTTCATATATACATAGTAAAAAAAACCCTTTCAATGTAAATGTTAAATGGAGCCTGTGACGGATGCTTCATAGTGGCATCTGTCACCCATAGAGTAATATGGGATCTATTTAATGATTCTGCTTCTAAGTATCAGTCAGCCATAGGCTACAATGGCATTTGCATCATAACTCATACTTTTTTTTTTCTTTGCTGGACTGGATGATTGCCATAGTCTACTATGCTGTTACATAACCTATACAATCCAGATGAAGGCCTAAAGGACTCCATCTAGCAATAGAACCCTATTGGCATACCAGGAAGTACACACTAAACTAAGTTCTGGGAGGAAAACATGAGGAAGGGGTGGCCTCCTGAGTAAGTTTCAAGTGTCATAGGAAAGAGTTTGAATACTTATGTCAATGCTGTAGGTGTACAAATAAATGTGGTGCAGCCTACAATTGTAAGTCTAATTTCAGATGCTTTCTTTTCCTCGCAATGCCTGCTATGTGGACAGGCTCTTGCATACCTCCCAACTTTTGCTGGGGGGAAAGAGGGACAGTCAGGGCAATGTGCCACGCCCCATAGCCACGCCCCCATATCTGCATCATTTATTACCATTATATAGGAAACAAATATTATCACCAGATCTTCACCACATAGTGACTTATCCTCCCTTATACCATTACTACATAACATCCACTGTACACAGAGCAGTACTCTCCCTCAGCAGTCACCATATAGCGGTAGATTAGGCTGTACACAGGCTCTGCAGACCTTATAGGTGATTGTATTGCCGGTATTCAGTGACTAACAGGGGACGTCTTCTCTTGTTGATCACTTTTGTGTTTCTTCGCCATCATGCACGGCCATCTTGAAAACCCCTCCGGCCATCTGCGAGACAAACATTTTAGGCTCCTCTCTCCAGTATCATCCTCATCTGCTTCACAGTAACTCTCTGTGCCCCATATGGTACAGACCCCTCTGTGCCTCCATATCCCACTGTAGTACCCCCCCTCCTCCCCCTAGTTAATCTTACTTTAGTAACCCCCATCTCCCCATAGAACACACTGTAATAACCCCCTCTCCCCATAGAACACACTGTAGTAACCCCCTATAGTACTGTAGGTCCCACTGTAGTACCCCCCACCCCCACATAGTACTGTAGGTCCCACTGTAGTACCCCCCACCCCCACATAGTCTCCTCTAGGCACACCCATCCCTGACAGAAAATAATAAAGATATATACTCACCTAGTCAGGGATCAGTCACAGAGCTTCTCCAGCTGCTGCTGAGGTCACAGGTCAGCTAACAGCCCCCGCAGCTCACAGCTCCAGCCCCGTGGTATCTGCTTTCATCTTCTCTCCGGCTGTCCCTGACCTCTGACGTCATCAGCAGCAGCGTGTAGGGGACAGACAGGAGAGAGGAGACAGAGTGCAGGTACCATGCGGGGCTGGAGCAGAGAGCTTCCGGGGCAGCAGCTGAGCTGTTTGTGAGGCTGGCTGCTCCAGAAGCTCCCTGCATGTGCAAACAGCGTCCCTAAAGCCACCCGACACTGTCAGCAGCCACAGGAGCCGCCAACACTGTCAGATGGCTTTAGTGAGGCCATGAGGGGGGTGGCGGGACACAGGGGGGGGGCGTTCAGGGACCGCGGGACATCACCCCAACATCGGGACCGTCCCGAGGGATCCGGGACGGTTGGGAGGTATGCTCTTACTATTGTGGGGCAAGTTCTGTGCTCATGACAGTCTGTCGGTGAACAGTCTCACAGGGTCATAGCAATTGCTACTGGTAAATTGTCATTGGGAATCTGCATACTTTTTACATTGTTATATTGTGCTCTCCTTATAGGTAGCAGTGTGACTTTTGTTTCTTCCATCAGTAGCTTTATTCCAGTTAAAAATCTTCTTCCTGCCTTCCATAGGAGTAAAAAATGTCTCCATGTCCCTGCAGTGCCTCTCCTGCTCTTCATACTACCCTGTGGTTGACAGTCAGAGTGGATAGAGGGAGGCGGCGGTGTAACGGGAGTGGGACAGGCATTACAACTATTTAAAAAATTTGTTATGACAATTACAAGTGACAGTTTCCCTTTAAGATCTTTACTGTTATGATAATGAAACATTGCCACCTGGAATATCCTGAAGGCAGGGATTGGTCTGAAAAACCGTTGAGTTCTTACAGCATACTGTATGTTGTGAAAACTGATAGATATTTCCCAGGTGACATGATAAGGATTCTGTATGCTTCATAATGTATCCGGTGGTTATTGGCTATCTTTTCTCCTTTGTTTACCTCTGCCTTTACCTTTGGAAATGTAAAAAAAAAAACAAAGTGCAAAAACCCCATTAGTTACAGAATAGCTAAACTTTGTAAGCAAGCAAACAGGTTGACACATAGCCGATCGGTACCTGGCTTTAAGCAAACATACACTTTGGTCTCTGTCAGGCTGAAAATAAATCTCCTGTGGGTTAAGTGATATACCTGGACCCTGAGAGATTGTCTTCTCTATCAAACCAAATGTTGGCCAGGCCACACATAGGTATACCCCACTGATAATAATTAGTTTGGATGGTTTTGTGTACAGGGACAATTATTTCTGGTCAAACACCATTATTGCTAGAATACAGATCACTGATTTGGATGGGACTGTTTAATTAATTATGAATAAATGAATTGTGTGTGTGTGTGTGTGTGTGTATGTGTGTGTGTGTGTGTGTGTGAGAGAGTGTTTAGATGACCTGGGAAACACTGGACTTCCTGTTTTCTGTCAGAAAACAGGAAGTGTGGTGTTCGCCATGATAACAAAAAGAAAAAAAAAAGAAATTGCTTACTTGCTTTATATCTACTTGTTATAACGACAGGTACACTTTAAGCATCCTATTTAGCATAAGACTCCAAAACTGTCCAGTCAGATGTTCTGCATCATGTGGGGGATCTATACAATAATACAGGTTCAGTATAGGAGTATATAGCAGTATTTCTTCAGCATTTCTAATCATTTTTGTTTAGACTATGTCTAAACTTTCTAAAACGTGAAATGATGTTTAAAGGTAATCATGCTACTTCTCACCAACTACCCCGTGACTTCATTCATGTGTGTCTGTCCGTGTTCTTTTTTCTTCTCCCTTCTATTGGCAGATCCTATTTCATGGTCTTCATGTTTTATTTTCCCTTGGAGTTTGAACATCTGGCTTCAGTTTTTATGAAGCCCTTGAGAATCTGAAACTGAAATAGACCCTTGCTCTCTTTCCCACAAACTTAAAAGCATGGAAGAATGTAGTAATGCTGGTTTTATGGTATGTGACTTACACTGTGCATGCAGTGAATATTGGCCCAGGAAGGGGTTAATGACCTTCATTATACTTTTTGATACAGCACAAGAGGGGTGGTCAAAGTCTGGGTTATACATAAATAAGATTTAATGGACGTTCATTGGTGACGCGATATTGCTAATTAAATGCTTAGTGTGAACATAGCCTTAGTAGTTCACGTTAAGGCAGTCAAGCAAAACAGGTTTTGTCATCCTGAAATTGTGGAGTTTGGCTCCTGTGATATCTAGAGCGCAGTGGAAACTGTGATGTCATTTTAGGTGTACATTGAGAAGAGTGTGATGTAATCAGAAAAAATACTAAATAAGGGACAGCAAGTATTGCTGGCATTATTAATTGTTTAAGAATAGAATTACATGGTGTCTTCACTCTGAACCCCCACAAGGAGGTGTGGACTTGGTTTTTAGAATAGTCACCAGCTGGCATAAGAATGGGGCCATGACACAGCAGTGTGGTCAGATGGAGTCAGGCCTTAAACCAGCAACACTGGGACCATGTGTGCCACCCAGATTTGGGAGGCCATCACAAAGCAGGAAGACACAGGACTGAAACATGGACAGATGTGTACAAACCAAAGCTTAATTTAAGAGGAGGCTGGGTCATAACACAGGCATTCAACTTTTATTCTAATTAGCTCAAAGAAAAAGGGATAAAAGCGGTGGCTTCCTTGGCGCAATCCGTCTGGACCAGGAGTCTGATGTCTGGATCACTGGGTCTCCTCAATGTTACCGGACACTGACTCCATGTTCTGGTGAAAGAAGTTCTTTATTTACGCGTTTCGAGGAGACCACCCTCCTCTTCATCAGGCATGTGACATAAGGTGCTGGTGTGCATTTTATAATGAAGTTCATAAAGGGTGACCTGGAAGTGATCTCACTGGGTGCTTGAACCCGTGATATCATAGGTCAGCATGCAATTGAATTGAAACAACAATTTTAGTTTATATATATAAAAACAGAATTTGATTCAAATATAAATAAAATGCAATTGAAACATATCTGATAAAATGCTATAGATACTATAAAAGGTTTACATTAAATCTGTAATTTAAAAAATAAAAACATTTGGTGTTTGTATTTTTACCTAGGAGTAAATGGATGCCTAGCCCAACATCCACAGGCAAGCTGTGGAGCAGGGGAATGAACACCACTCTGGAACAAAAAAGACACTGATCCTCTATAGCAGTGCTTCCCAACCTTTTCCACCTCTGGGCACCCCTTGGAAAAAAAATTTCCTCGGGGCACCCCTACTAAATAATGTTCTACAAAATAAGAAAACCGTCATACAGTAACTCACAGGTGACGTCTTCTTTGATCTGAGGCGTCACTTTTCCTTTTCCTCTCCATCCGCCATGATGATTTCTTCCAGCTACTTTTCATCTCTTCAGAACCTGCGAGACAAACAATATAGGCTCTGCACATTTCTAGCAACTTCCTTTCCTTTCTCCCTCCTGTAGTCTCCCAAAGTAACTGCGCTGTTTGGTGTTATGTGCAGTAAAGCGAGTAGGAATGTGGGATGCCCCCTGTATGTAGGATCCCCTGCTGTGATTAACTAATAATGCCCCCAGAGGTGCCCCCATACACTAATAATGCCCCCAGAGGTGCCCCCATATACTAATAATGCCCTCAGAGGTGCCCCCATATACTAATAATACCCCCAGAGGTGCCCCCATATACTAATAATGCCCCCAGAGGTGCCCCCCTTATACTAATAATGCCCCCTGCTCTGCCCCTAAAAAAAAAAAAAACATCCTACTCACCTAATCCGCACTGTGGCTGCAGGCAGAAGGTCTCCTCCTCCTCTTCGGGCTCCATCTTGCGAGCCGCGGGGTCGGGACTTCCGGCAGGCGTGATGACTTCACATCATCACGCCTGCCGGAGAGGTCACGTCCCGGCCTCCCAAAGGCTGCTGGCATGAAGTGCCGGCGGCCTATGGGAGTGAATATAGGAGCAGGACGCTGACACTTCCTGCTCCTATATTCTGCTTACT